>NW_017728886.1:157613840-157642050 GCF_001723895.1 Crocodylus porosus
GACTCATGTTCATCTTGGAGTCCACTAGGACTCCAAGATCCCTTTCCACTTCCGTGCCACCCAGCAGGTCATTTCCTAGGCTGAACTGAAGCAAACTCATGCTATTGATACCACTATATATCCATATATATCTAGGCATAACCAACCTATTTTTGTAATGTTGAAAAGAATAGTCAGGAGTCAGACTTCAAAGCTTTAAAGCAGGGGCGGGTAGTTATTTTGGGCGGAGGGCCATTTACTGAGTTTTGGCAAGCTATTGAGGGCTGCATGACAGGTAGCCAGGGGCAGATAAATATTTATTTTCTAAATTTTTTAGGGGCTCTGCGGGCCGCATAGAATGGCCTGATGGCCATTTTGCCCACCCCTGCTTTAAAGGAACTTTGACAACTTCACTTTTTTGTCATCTTCCCTAAATTCATTAATTTGCTTTTGTAAGAAAAAAAGGCAAGCCTTTCTTCATTTACTCTCTTTAACCAGCTACTCAATAATGTGAGTACTAGCATCTCTTAGTAAAAACTCTATAAAAGCATATGTCACTTTTTTGTGCACTACATATAATTTTCTTTCAGATCAGAATTGTATGCTTCTTGTCCTAAAGGGCTTTCAGAAATTACGGTTTTTATTTCATTATAGGCCACAAACAGGCACTTTCCCCAGACCGTTACAGGAGCCTATTTGAGCGGCGTTCGAGAAGCAAGCAAAATAGCAGCATTTTGAATAGTGGCATTTTGTTTGTATAGATATTTTTTTATCATTTTCTGTGGGTAAGACTATCTTCAATTTTCCTATTTGCTACTTTGCTAAGTGGCACTTAAACAGTGTATGGTACCTGAAAATAAATTCATCTTTCTTCCTCTTTCTTTTCTCCCTTTTAAACCCTGAGGATGCAAGTACTTGTTTTCTTAACTAAAACATTTGTTATAACTTATTAGTCTGCGCTAGCATTCAAGTCTCTGGCCTCTTTGGCCCTCAGAGATTTACTAACAACCTTCTAAGTGAACTGTTTTTTTCATGGTTCAACTCTTACTGTTGTAGAACAGAACTTCAGGTCAGGACAAGAGGGCTTTTAGTCACTATACAGTATTAAAACATGCTTGTAGACTTACAGGTGGGGATGATAGGACCCTTCAATTCATTTTCTTCTCAGGTATTCATACTCATTCCCAAGCACTTGAATAAACTGGCCAAATTGTGGAATGACAATGGTTATAAGAAAGAACAAACTGAAATATCTCCCCACCTGCAACAAACAAAACCCCTCTTTTGCTATTTTTTCAGTGACCTTACTTTCTACCAGTCAGGTTTTAGAATCTGAAGTTTGTTCCTTTTAACTGCTGGAACAGTATACAGTGCAATTACAGGAGGGTTATTGGAGCTAAGATAATTTTTTAGAAGAAATAAAAATATGAAACTTTTTACATTATTGTAAAAATGTCTAAATTTTTTCCCTCCTACATATTCAGAGGAAAAATACCTTTAAAAGAATCCTCTTTACAATAGGGTTGAGATTTGCTCAGTGGAAGTAGAGTAGGGGGAAAAAGTTTTATAATTCTGTTGTTGTTTGAACAGTGAATCTCCCAAATTCATTTGAGATGTGTAGATAAGTCATTTATATGTGTAATTATGAAAGCATAGCAAGGAATGAAAATGGGACTATAAGTTCAAATTTCTTAGTGGCTCATTCAGCTTTTGTATTTAAAAATAGGGAAAGATGAATGAGGTAAAATTCATGCTTTTTTATGAAGGGCTCAAAGAAGGTGGTTTGCACTTTGAAGTTTTTTTTTATTATTATTGAAAGTATTATTAAAGAAAGACTTGAGGGACTAACTCTGAAAGAAAAATATCTTTGATAGAAACTAGAGAAATGGGCAGGTGACTAATAGCATCCCCTAGAACAAAGTTTATATGGAAAATCATTTTAAAATTTATGCTCCCCTGCCCTGCCCTGCCCCGCTCTCTCCCTGCAACTTTATTACTTTGGCTGCATATGATTCTAGAAAGGTAACAAGCACACAGTTTTCCTTGGTCTCAAGCACAGATTCTTTTATTTTTTAAAGGATGCTCTTTGTGCAACAGAGACTGAGGCTTTTAGTTGTATTGCTTATCTCCAAAAAGTTTTACCTTCAAAAAAGAAACCTGCTGAAGAAAAGCAAATTTTACTCTTCTTTAAAAAACTTATTCATTTTCTAGAGTAGATATTATGTTTAAATGTCTTTATTTAATCTTTAATTTACAAGGTTGAAGATGTTTATGTAATGAGACCTGTTTTTCAGATAAATATTTGTTTTTGCTTTTAAAACAGAGTAAGATGATGATTGAAAAAGTGTAATTGTTCATATTTCTTTCTGCTCTACACAAATGCTAATATTTACATTTCTAATATATTCCAAGTACTAAATTGTAATTTAAGGGTTACAAGAAACAAGGTGTGAAATTCTCTGCTGATAGAAGAAACGGTAATTGAAGTTCAGATTTTGCTTTTGGTAATCGTTGTTACTTTGATATTCCACACTTTGTAGACCAATTAATAATGTAACTGGAAAGATTTCAATGGGAGATGAAAACTTTATATGTGGGCAATAGTGAAGCTTTCTTCTTCCCTCGAAATTTTCTGTACAAGAGAAAAAATGTTACTGGAATGCATCTTAGAAATTTAGCTAAATAAGAGAATCTTTATTAGAAACCTGTAACGTTAATTCTATTCACAGCTTGCTTCATCAGGCCTTATCCAAGCTTCAGTCTGCTTTATAAATGGCAGTATTAACTGAAAGGTCAAGCTCTAAAGCAGCACTTTCCAACCTTTTGCCTTAGTATGGTCCGTCCCCCACCCCCCAGTGCCCCTCACCTCCCACCCACAACCTCCCGCACCCCATGTGCTCCTCATTTGCAACCTGCAGCCCCCTGCTCCCCGCAGCCCTGCCAGAGGGAGCCCCCAGTTGTCAGGGCTACAGGGCCAGGACCAAATCCTGGGCACATGTACATGATGCTCCCTGCCTGATGATCATCCTCCTTCCGTTCCTCCCAGTCCCTTGAGGGGCTGATCACAATCTGTGATAGTCTTTTCAACCCCATTTGTTACTGTTGTTGCCTCAAGGTTGGGAACTGCTGCTTTAAAATCTCATTTCAGTACTGCATTCCAATTCAACATTTAGTTTTCAGCATGTGTCTTACACTAGGATTTAAACATTTTAGCATACATAGTGATACTTTGCTGAAAAACAAGCATGGGCATAAGCAAATTCTTTGTTAACTTGGGCCTTAGTTAGTTAGCAAGCACTTTTTATAGCATTAAGACAAGTGATGGGTAATAAATGCACAAACATATGGTATATTATTACTTTGATGTCAAGGCATTTAAATTATATTGTGCTGCACCTAAGTGGAGAAAGTAAGCATTTTAATTTTTTTTTTTTTTTTTTTTTTTTTTTTTTTGAAGATTGAATGAATATAAAAGTCAGGCTGGTTCTGAGGCTTCACTCTTAATTACTGTTCCCAAAGATCTTTTCCTTTCACAGCTGTGTCAAATTTAATTTTAGGCATGTCAGTTTTTTATCTGTATGTACAATTTAGTCCCTGTAGATGAACAACTAGGGAAAGTTGGGGTTTGGCTTTTTTTTGTTGTTGTTTTTTAATAAGCTTGTATAAAATATTACCAAAATGTTTGAATGCAGAGCATGATCTGTTATACTTCAGCTCTCCTGTGTGACTGGTATGGTATGATGTCAGAATAAACTGGAAAGTGTCCATTTGGGTGTTGCTTGTTTTCTGAACAAAAGTTAAATCTACATTTCTTCCCTTTTATTTTAATAAATGAACTGACAAAGCTACTATGTGCTATACTGCCTGCCTAGAGGTAAATTTTGTTTCATTTGTTGTATTGCCTGTATGTAATTCAGTTGCTGCTTGCTCTGCCACTGTGGATTTGCAAGCCCAACAGGGATTGCAAATGGGAAATGTAGAAGTGGGGTTAAGGCAGCCACCTTGGGTGTGGACCCTCTGATGGGGGGGGGGGGGGCTTGCACAGGTGAAAAACAAGCATGGGCATAAGCAAATTCTTTGTTAACTTGAAGAGCCCCATAGACTATATCGGTCAGTGGGTTTTCTAGACTTCAAGAAGCCCTGTGGGGCCAGATGTTTGACATCTCTGCTATCCTATTAGATCTTCTAGAGATAATGCATTTAATTTTGGATTTCATGTATATACTAAACAGGGCTAGTGGATTTGATAGAAATATCACCTTTCTGGATCAGGGGGACCACTTAAGGGCTAGAGAGTCGCTAGATCCACCCCAAGGCACCGTTGCCTGTGATATACTACAGGCTAGGCTGTGGAGAGAAGCAGCTGGCTTGGAGAGTCAGCCTGCCCGCTACTGGAAATCCATCACCAACTGCTGTCCTAGAGGATGAGACTTCTTTGGATAATGTCTTTTTATATTTTAGATAAGCATCTCATGTAAAAAGCTGCCTCTGAATTTAACTTAGTAGTCTAATTACTCACTGTAATAGCCTATATCCAATTTTTAAGGACATTAAACATTGGAGAAGCTATAATTTCTATTGGAAAACTATTTCAGTGGTTATTTAGTGTTTAAATGGAAGCACTTTCCACAGCTTTCTAGCTGTCACATTTTGTAATGCCTTTGTCTGCTACATTAGAACTTTCTCTCTGTAATAAGAAACTTCTGCACTTGTCATTGATCAAGCCTCTCCCTTGCTTTCCAATAAGTTAAAATGAGAGACCTAAGGAGCTCAGTCTTACTGCAAGGTATTTCCCATTTCTTATGAAATGCTGGGGTTCTGCCTGTATTTTCTGGCAAGTGGATATATTCAAGTACACTCTCTCTAGAGGGAATAATACTGAGGTAATAAAGAGGTATTTCCAATCACTTTTTTAAAAATTGTTAAATTTTTTTTCCACATAGAGTAGGAGATTGAGGGTGTTTAGTCAGTCATGAAACTGTCATTGCTTTATCAGCCTTTTAAATAGTCTTTTACTTTATTCATCAAAATACTAAATAGACTGGTCAGGAATTAATCCTACTACAGATTTCTTAATTAATTATGCATGAATTGATTGAAAAACTGCTCAGTGTAAGATTTGTTACTGATTGTGTAGAATACTACTTTTAGTCAGAATTAGTATTAAACTAAATATTTCATAAAGGTTTAAAATTATTCTTTTCAGTTGCACAATGTGTATCACATTTGACAACCTAATAGCCTCTGTAGATAGAGAGGAAGGGCAGGCATTTTCTTGGCTGAAATTAGTATCAGATTACTCATAGCATCTTGTTTATCTTTTTTAAATGTTGGCTCAGAGTCCTCTCAAGGTTCCTTACCTTGACTGCTAAAAGGAATTGGAAATTTTCTTTAGCGTCAAGTGACCAAATTCCATTAGAATCAAAAATGTCAAGGTTGGTTCTAAAAGCATGTCTCCACCTATAGCTTTTCATATATAACTTTCTCCTGAGTGAGCTTCAAATGAAGCATTTTGAGTGTAAGACTTTACACCAAGAAATGTAGTATTTTTTTTCTTTGCAGTGCCACTTGTGAAACTGCACTGATCTAGTTTGTAAACCACTGTTAATTGACAGTGGTTAACCCTTCCATATACTACTGCAGCATTCATTCAAGTGTCCTTGCTTTGGTTTGAGCTGGAAAAGACATTCACTCCATCAAGATGAGGTGCTGACCTGGCCAGAGCACCTACATAGGAATTCTGAGGAGTAAATAGAATGAGTAGTATTAATAGAAAAATCTATCAAAAGAAGATATTCAACTACAATTAGAATACTTCTTGCTACAATGTAGTACATTAAGAGTTTCAAAATCCTTAATTGTAGGCCATTTGCACCTAATTAAAAAAAAATAAAACATACTATCTATCCACAAAACTGTACGTCAAACCTCTGAAGCAGATAAGGCTTTGGGCCAAAATGGTTTTCTTCAGATGAGACAAAGCAGACATACTTTTTCTGCATAGACTTTACTATAGATGGACGTTAATGTTAAATCAAAATTGGTTTACATTTTTCTGAAAGACATTTATTGAAATACAAAACTTTGTTACATTCAGCCTTCTTATAAAGGATTACATGCACAGAAATTATTTAAAAAAGCGTGTAAAGATTAATTAGCTATTTGGCTGAATACTTTCAGAAGTCAGATTATCTGTGATCCTTGATTTTGCAAGTATACAACACTAAAATTTTTAAAATATGCTCACTTTTTTTGAGCAACAGTAGTCATTGAGGGACTTGCTGATTACAATATCAATGGCAACACATTTTTTTGTTTGGAATCTCTTAGTATTTTACACCATAATTACATGAGCATGTGGGCTTTCTATCTTAATAGTAAGGTGTTTGATGGTGCAGGGAAGGACACAAAACTTGGATGAAGAAATCACTTTGAACAAGCCATGCTAGGGACCAAAACTTAGAAACAGGGCTCTAACATTTAAACTACCACGCCCATGTGTAGGCACCTAAGCTTATGTTCCAAAAAAGCTGTCCTATACAGCATAACTACATGTTTAAATGCTGTCCCAAAATGAGGCCTTCACTATGCGAGTTTTCCAGTCTTATTCAACCTGTCATGTGTCCGTTACTTCAGTTACCCATTTTCTAAAAATACTGGACTCCAGGACCAATAGAAATATTTATGAAGTCCAAGTTATATTCTTCCATGTAGTCTTCGTTGAGTTTTATTTGCTTGGTCAAGCTGTTGGAATAAGTGAAGCTGTAGCCTTTACATACAGTTAAACACTGAGAAGTATAACTATAAAACTGCAGTTAAATTTCCCTTACATGGTAAGATGGGACAGACAATAAAACTTCAGCTATTTTGCAGTCTTTCTTCATCATTGCCTCACTGCTGAACACTGACATTTCATGTCATGAATCCTCCAAGAAATAACTAGATTAAAAATGATTTGAACAAAAGAAATCTGTAATAACTTTATATACATAACAGAAATCCTTTTAAAAGTACAAAAATAACATCTATGTGCCAATTAGTTACCATGCTTTGACAGTTCTCACAGTGCATACACATGCAAGACAAGAATCTAGATTCAAAGTAATTCCAAATTTATAAATACGCAAAACAGAATATAAAAGACACACTAGCCTGTGACTTTTATTCCTGATATTTTTTAAATGGATATGTATTCAGAAGTGTTGTGAAAGTAATACTGCATTATTTCAGACAATCTCTGCATGTACAGGTGCAGACTCTTGAACAGCTTTCAACCTAGTTGATTAAAAAAGTATCCTGCAAGTAAGCGATTAAAGCACACTAAAAGCTATGATGGTCCTAGTCAATCTACTTATACAAAGCAATTTGAAATGTACAAAACTATAAAAGGGAAAATTTATTGCCATGCAAAAAACTTAAGTATGGTTAACTAAAACTGCATCAAATGCAATTTTTTAAAAAGGTACACAAAGCAATTTACAGTAACACTCTGGATAATAGGTCAGCAGAATCAGCTCTGAATAAACAATACCACAAAGGGCAAGAAACATTCTTTTTGCTGGTGCCTATCAGATCTTCAAATCCATGGGACAGAAATCAGCAGTCTTCATTTCCCAGTCAGTCTAGATCATGATATCAGCTGAAATGAGAGATTTATTAAGTTTTCTCCTTCTGTCAATCCTGCACCAATATTGCCTTTCAAAGCTAAATTATCAGGAACAACCCTGCCTGTGAAGCGTTGATTTATGCTCTTCTTCATCAGTTTACTTATAAAAGTATTACCACAAATTATGTTACTGTCTGCTGTTGGACTGTCTTTAGTGGTGTACCTGGTACTGAGACTACATATTACCTCTAACTAAAGTCCAAGCTTGTGCATGAGAAAAGAGCTTGAAATAGAGGGAGTGCATAAAGCTTCTTTTCCTAAGAATTTCTGTATTCTCTTATTAACTTAACTTTTAACTCTCTCTCTTTAATTTTAGGGAAAACAAGTTACTTGGAAATTACTAGATTTGGGTTGTATATTGACTTTTCTATGAAACCTGCATTAAAGGTGGCATATTACTTGAGTACCTAGAAAAGAAACTGTTACTATGCGATTTCCAAATCTCCCTCCTGCTGCACCAGTCTACACTTTGTGCAGTATATTTTTGCCAAGGAAGTCTAACATATGGATGGGGTATATGCATGTGCAAAGTTAAGGATGGAAGAGTCCCACTAACAATCTTCCTTGCAGTGCTACCATGCAAATATAAGAAGAGAGCAACTTGGTGTTATACTGCCCAGACTGGTAGCCTGTGAGCTATGCATTAATTAATAATTAAGAACATTGAATTAATTGGAACTATGGTAGTTTTAGGGTTTCAAATTCTGTTTTCTGAAAAATAATTTCCTAAAGGTAAAGTAGTATTGTCTGCAAACAAGTTGGTGTGGTTTGACTTAATTTCTGAGCCAAATTGGGGGGGTGGGGGAGGGGAAGAAGGAGTGCAGGGCCCAAAAACAAGTTTTTCGTGCTTGTTGTGGTATGGGAAGTGAGCAAAACAACAATAGCAATAAAGCTACAGACAGAAGAGTAAGCATGCCCAACCTTCAAAAATGTATGAAAAAGAAAAAAACAAAATAAAAACAACTTTTCCTAGATAATAAATAATTTACCTCTTTGACTGTTTTTTTGATGAACTCTTTCCGGTCAGATAAATCATAGCTGGGATAGCTTTCATATACCTAAAGCAAGCAATAGGATATCCAGAATGAACAAATCTTTCAACTTATTCTGAAAGTAAAGGTAATGAATTGAGAGCCCAAAAATATAAATAAATAAATAAATAGGTAGAATTGTTTGGACTTGAACAAGTCATTCTGAGTGCCACGTTATTTCCCTCCCTTGTTTTGACTAAACATCCATATTTGAAATGTTTGAGTAGAAATTTTTAATAATGATATAAAAAAAAGAGGTACTGTCAGACAAGAGTTCAAATAGTTGCACTGTATCCTTTAAGCCAGAGGTCAGCAACCTATGACCCATAGAAAGTTTGAACCCAGCCCACCAAGCAATGGCTTCAGCACCATGTCACAATGGGAGTGGGGGTTCTACCTGAAGCAATGGGTGAGTTTTTGCTGTGGCAGCAGCTGAACCCCAATGCCTGCCCACCTCCAGCTTGAGCTAGGTCATTCTGCCCCCCCCTTGCCAGAAAACACTGTTTAGAGCAGGGATCTGCAAATCAGCTATATTCTTTCCACTTTAGTTTAAAAAAAATAAATGAACTGTTGCTAAGGAAAAGAAGAAAGTCAAATATTAGGTGCTTCAAGTCAGAGGCACAGAACTCAGTATATCTGGTACTCTTTTATAATTAGAAAATCTTTTGGGAGAAAACAGACACCAGGAACTGTCATGTCAACTTAGGCCTGTCCCAGGAATCCCAGATCTGGTTTGCAGAATGACCATAAGTTATCTGTAATTACCGAAGCTTGTACTGATTTTGGCCTCATTTTTCCCTTAACATATCTTTCGGGATGAAGGTTTTCCCAAGATAATTTTTTGACAGATTCATAAAAAAGTTTAGTTAACAAAATATTACCCTAAAATCAGACCACCTATGTAAGAACAAGAGCCCCACTTCCCCTCCCCCCACACCCTTAAGTGAAATAGTATATTTCCTAATAGCCTTTGTGGTAAAATGGTTTAACATTAAGCGGTAAGAACTGAAACTTGTCACCCACTGGCTACATTTCTTAAAAGTTACTCTGACAGCACAGTGGACATGGCAGGAAGATTCTTCCTTCTTAAACCCTATACTAAAAGTTAAATGCATTTATTACAAGTGTTGCAGTTCAGGATTTTATTTCCTGCAAAGAAGAAACGTAGTTAGTAAAATATGCCCCCAACTGGCCCCGTGCACCATGGGCCATGCAGGCCTGGGACTGATGTGTTCTATATGTGGTGTGTGGTGCTGCACATGGCACCTGGGCCAAACAAGGCCAGTCCAGCATGGGCACCACATATACTGTAGGCCCTAGGCATTTTCAAGAATGGAGCCCGGGCATGCTGCAAGCAGCACATGCAGCAGGTCCACAGGGCATGTTGCATTAGGCGCACACATGAGACCAGCCTTGCATGCTTTATCTGGCAAATGGGGCCACTCTGTGGGTTCAGTCCAGCCCCACACCACTCATCTGGATTGTGGGGCTGGATGACTTTGACTCCCCTGTTGTAAAGGAATTTCCAAACAGTCGTATTGTCCATGCACCCTTCTGTCCTGGGAGGGAGAGAGAGGAAAGACTGAACGAATCTTAACTTTTAATTTGTGATACATTCATTCGTTTCCTTTTCACTGGAGTGGGCAGAAACTGAACGTATAGTGCTGCAAAAGCAAAACAAGCCAAAAACTCTTGACATTGCACAGTCAGATAATGGGATTAATGGAAGGTTTACTGCTACCATGTGCTCAGGGTCTCAGTTTATCTCAACTTGCAAGTGTTAGCAATGTCTAAACCCATGGTGTTATTTTTTGGAAAAAACAAGAAAACAACTGCTAATAAATGAAATAACCAAATCTTTTTCCTTTAACATCCTGAGGTCTTCTGTGGAGATTTGTGATCCAAGCTTTAGGCAGTATGGCTGACGATGCAGCATGAAGAAAAAAAAGTCAATTGGTATAGTTCCCTAAATATTCAAATTGGAGATTACTAAACAAAATAGGAAAATTGATCTAATTTTGTATGAAACCATCTATACACTTACCTCCTTGCAAATCTGTTTCATTGTAACTTCCTCTAAATTTGCATTCGCCAACAATTTCTTGACAGTTTCCTTAAGCTCATCATCTGTAGGTGGTTTCTTCAGCTTTTTAATTAAAGGTTCATCATCTGAACTATCATCAGACTCGCTTTCTAAATATGGAAAAATTAACTTTATCAAACATTAAATAAATAATCCCCTGCTTTTCTTCCACCAGACTAGAACTTTCATTAGTCACAGAACACACTATGCAGCAGCTCTTCTTCCGCATCATATTCCTTTATAGATCATCTTTTTATTTGTTTATAACAAAATTCAGTGTCACCGTATTTACTCATATGCCACCTGCATCTTTCCCCGCAAAATTAGCCTTCTGAACTGGGCTATGTATTTTTAAGCAGGGAAGCTGATTTCTGCAAAGGAATAGAAGCATAGGGATGCTGTTATGCCTGCCCAAAGCAGCGCTATCTACCTGGGCACAGGCAAGAGGAACAGAGTCCAGTTCTCTGACACTCACCCTTTCCTTCCAGCAATAAAGGTCAAGTTTTAACCCTATCACAACCACTGCCAAGTTAATAACAGCTTTCAGCTGATCCATGGTAAGCTTGTGCTGCAGTAGGAAAGATTCTGGAAAAAATCCTTATTATTTCATTCTGCCCTCCCAAAACAAAAGGTATGCGTCTTAGAGGCACGTGATATCCAAGAAAATACCATGGTTTCCATACTTCTCCAGAACTTGGATTCAGCCTCCTTTTTATTAAGGTGAACAACAGATCACTTGCCTTATACAGCAAGTATAATTAGGAATGGTCTGTACATATGGATCTCACTCTTGGGATAGACTCCAGTATGCAGGAGTTCAGAATATTTTTAGTATCAGTGTCCATTAAAGGCTGTGGATATATTCTGTTTTCTCTTGTGCTCCCTGTCCTGAAAGGTTAAATGACTAAGATCTGCTCAGTTCCCTTGCCACCCAGAATTCAGACTGAATTGAGAGCTGTTAGGAGAGTGGTCACGGGATACATCTGCATTTACTCTTCAGGAATAAACTGTCTATTTGTACATGTGTAGCAATGAACTCTTCCAGAGAGGAACAACAGTTTAATCAGAAAGAAGACTGCAGAGCTGTTGTATTAAACATGTTCCATTTTCTTAGAACAGCAGCAGTATTGCAAGGAACAATATAGAGAAAGACTGGGTGAGAAAGGACAGTGTCAGAAGTTTGACTGATCATTTTCCAGGGTTATCAATGGCAATGGTACAGACAACTGTGACAAAGATGACAGTCAAATTGTGCAGTACCAGTACCAACGTCAATGAAAGTGACTTGTTCTTGCACGTATAGAGTAATGTGCCTGGCTCTGTACTGGTAATAGACAATGCTGCCAAGAAGTGAACTTGGCATCATGATCTTTGCTTCACTGAACAAGGTTAATAAACGTGCCAAAAGCACCCACAATTGGCTTTTTTATTGCTGAACTCCCTTCAGTAATCGAGAGCCTGGAATGATATCTCTTATCAGGCGCTGGAAAAATGAAGTTTTGAAGGAGATGAAACTGCATTTTCACTTACGCTACCGGTCTGTATCAATGAGAAAAAGAGCAGCCAGAAAAAAAAACCTACAACCACTTTAAAGAATTTCTGTCATTGTTCGAAATCCACAAAGCCTGCTGAAGAACAGAGCCCTTCTGCTACTGCAAACAAACTGGAGGTAATCCTAGAAGAGGGATGGGTTACCTGGGACACTGTGCTGTTAGAAATGAAAAAGGAATTGTAAGAGTTCAGGCTATACAACATAAGACTCTACCTATTGTGAATGAGATCAAGGACAGGACTGATATCCTGCAGTCTAGAATACAAAAGAGAGAAAGCAGAATTTCAGGTCACCACACTATAGATGAGACTGCTCACCCCAATGGGTTGAAAAAAAGTAGAATTCCCTGATAGGGCTGAAAATCTGGAAAACTGAAGCTTAATCTAATATTGAGGTTCAGAGAAGTTACTGAAGATGACAGCTATGTAAGATCTATATGGAAATTCACAAGGATAAACTAAAATTGTTCTCCTCATCCAACCCTACAGAAATAAAGTATGTACAGAGCTCTGAGCCCACAATCTGCAGAATATGACTCTCCCAGAGCAATCACAGTAAAATTCCTCAAATACCAATGAAAAGAAGAACTTGTAAGAGAGGACCCAGGGGGGATGGGGGAAGAATTATGGTTTTTCTAGGCTTAAGTGCACAAAATACTTAAAAAGAGAAATTTCCCAGATAACCTAAGCTTCTCCTTGGTACTCTGCAAGGGTTGGCAACCTTTTGCCACTGCTGGCAATTGTTTATAATCCAATCTCTTGGGTGTGGGCTGTCAATCTCTGTAATCAATAGAAGGTGTGGAGGAACTAGAGAGAGAAAAAAAAGCAGGCATTAGGACCCTGGGAACAGTGTCTCCGCTGCCCAGGCTTAGGGCCTGCTTCCAGTTCTTCCCTGAGCTGTCACTGGTCAGACCCTATCTTTTCATAGGCTGGATCCAGCCCATGGACCATCGGTTGCTGATTTCTGACCCATTATAAACAAACACTAACATGACTAAATTATATCAAGAAAACATTAAAACAACTGAAAGATTTATATTTAGAGTTAAAACATGCAGAGGAACTCCATACAGAGCCCCAGAAAAGGTGGATTCTACTAGAACTAACCAAAATTAGGGGGCAGATGGCTGAAATTATAATAAAAAAAAGACTGAAAAACAGGGCCTCTGAGAGATGAAGTATTGGATGGGGTTCTTTAAAAAAAGATAAGACAAAATAATAGGAGCAAACAGAGTGTTTTCCTAACAAGGGACAAAGAAATAAAAGCAGAATTCCAGGTCTTGCCCAAACCCTAACATCAGGAAGTAACCTTAACATCTAGTTGCTCAAGAAAACTAACTTATTCTCTTTAAATAATGAGCAAAAAAAGTCTGCATTAAATAAAAAAATATTACTCAATTTTTATTGAGGGAGGGGAGCACAGGAGGCTGCTGTGGGTCTGATTCTGGCCCCAACCTGGGCTCAAGGCCAGTCAGACCCAGAGCAGCCACCTGCTTCCCACTCTACTTTGTATGTGAATTTAAGACGAGGAGTTTTTCCCTCCCATACTGATTGGTGGGGAGGGGACATGGGACAGGTGCACCTCGTCTGTGTTTGAGTAATGATAAATTCTAAAGAAACTGCTACAATTTTGTGCAAGGTCTATATAATCATGTATTGGATTCCAAAGAACTGCCCAAAACCTTCTATGCCTTCTTTGTCATCAAGAAGGCAGAGAACAGTATGTAAAATTACAGGTCAATATCTCTGTTAAGTGTAAACTTCAAAATCTTATAAAAAACTTTAGCCAATAGATTAAATGCTGCTGTCAGGCTGATAAATCCAGACCAAGTTCACTGGCTCTGTCCTTTAAATCTCTGGATGGGAGAGCATAATGACAAACTGAGCACACACACACAGCCAAAAAATAGAGTCTAGCACAGGGGTTTTCAACCTTTAATAAGTGTACCCCCAGTGGCCGGATGCCGAGCATGGGGGAGAGGTGGCATGTTGCTGGGAGTGGAAGCAGTGGTGGGTGGTGATGCCGGAGCGGAAGCAGTGGAGTGGAAGCAGCAGGGTGGTGATGCCGGTGGCCATGTGCAAGCTTCCCCCAAACCCCGGCCCTGCTCCTGGAAGGCAGCAGTGCAGGGTAGCGGGTGGCAGTGCTCCATCCCCACCCACCCGCACGTACCCACTAGGGCCCCCCAAGGGTACATGTATCCCCAGCTGACAACCCCTGGTCTAGCAAAAACATTCTGAACCCTAATATGTGTGCACCACACAGGATACCAGATGTGATCAAGACAGGTCCCTTTACAGATTTTGTCAGACATTCAGCAGACTGTTTATATTTCAAATGTAAAAACCTTATTAGCAAAACAGACAAACTTGTAAGGTCTACATCAAAGAGCAGCAATTAGCAAGCTGTTTCACTTTGCAGTTTATGTTGAAACTCATTAAATAAGCATTCAAGTTAAGCTACAATATGATTCATAGCGTTAAAGCAGGGGTGGCCCACCTGCGGCATGGATGCCAGAAGTGGCACAAGCACTCTGTATGTGGCCTGTGGCAGATTGGAAAGGGGACAGGCAACACAGTGGTAGACAGGGCAGAAAGCAGAGCAGAAAGCAGGCAGAGACCACCAGGCAGAAAGGAGAGCAGCAGCTTGGTCAGGGAGAACAGGCAGGGAACAGAAATCAAGAGCAGCAGATCAGGTAAAAGAAAGGGATGGAAAGCAACACTTGGGGAGGGTATGGCACAACTGCCAGAAAGGCTGACCCCTGCTTATGTAAAAAATTAAACATTTACCTTTTCTGGAACTGTTCTGATTCTTTTTAGTAGTGCTGCTATCTGCCTTCTTGACGTTAGCACTCTTCACTGCTTTCTTTGTTTTAGGTGTTTTCTGTTTAGATTTTTCCTTTTTAGATGCCTTCTTAGGTGGCTACAACAAAGAGGGACAGGGAACATACTAAATCCTGAGTTCCACCAGAACAGTCTCTACCACCCTCCGACAGTAATACATAGGTCTGAGAAACACCCCTGAACACAAACTGAAGTAAATTCAGATGTGACAGTCTGTTGGTAATTTCTTACTCTGCACCAGAGAATGTTGTTTCATTATTAAGTTGCTGATCTATTAGAGAACACACTCATTTAAAGTTGAGCAAAGTTGGTTATAACACTGTTTGGCTGCTGCCTACTTCTCACATAAGCCAAGCGACGCCCCTGCTTCAGTGTAGCAGCCATTGTTGTTTATGTTGTGTCGGTACTAGTATTCCTGGATTTATAACAGTTGGCATCTTCAAAATTAGATTACTTTAGAAGATCAAATTGGCTTTAACTCTGAGGCTCAAACCAAAACTGTCAAGAATTTGACAGTTTTAACAGCTAGAGTGGTCTAGTATGTTGACTATTTGTATACACTAAGCTTCTTCATACGTGTGTCAAGCTATTGAGAAGTGAATTTTTTTGGAGGAGTTATCTGATCCCTCTCCTAACAGCAGAAAGATTGTACTAACAAAGAGATAAAAAAAAGTATAAAATTAGCTTTTAGTACTCCAGCCAAAGTTTTTGGTACCTATGGTTCAGTAGCATATGCGTGCATGCGTTTAAATACTAAAGATTATATATTTAAAAAGTTTAGCTTAGTCCAGTGATTAGTGTATTGATGTCCATAACAAAACCCACAATATTAATTGTTGGTAAGAGACAATTCCACCTAGTATAAATATCAAATGAATCCTGAGCCTCGTTTTACTTCTACATAGTAAGTGGTTTCCAGGTTGTAACAATGATAGTTCACTGTGCAGACACTTGTATTGCCACTCCACATATTGCCTCTTTTCTGCAAAAAGATGTAGAAATAAGGGGACAGCTTTGAAGAGGAAGTGACTAGGTAAAAATACAAAGTGTTTTAAGAGAGAAACTGTGCAATAACTCCTCACTTAACGTCATCCCAGTTAACGTTGTTTCGTTATTACGATGCTGATCTATTAGAGAACAAACACACTCATTTAAAGTCAAGCAAAGTTGGTTATAACATTGTTTGGCTGCTGCCTACTTTTGACATAAGCCAAGCGAAGCCCCTGCTTCAGTGTAGCAGCCATTGTTGTTTATGTTGTGTCAGTACAAGTATTCCTGGAACATTTCTAACTTATTGTGATGGTATAAGTGATTTAAAACCTACACCTGTATTAAATCATTTGCTTAAAATTATTTAAAACTTATACTGTATATGTATAGAATGTCTTTTGTCTGGCAAAAAAAATTTCCCTGGAATCTAACCCCCGCCATTTACATTAATTCTTATGGGGAAATTAGATTTGCTTAACATCGTGTCACTTAAAGTCGCATTTTTCAAAAACATAACTACAATGTTAAACAAGGAGTAGCTGTATTTCTTGGCTATTATTTTCAGCTGACAAAAAGGTTCTGAAGAGAACCCATAAACATAGTGCACAGTGTGGTGGTACATCATCTTAGAACTACACAAGAACCTGGAAACTTATTTCAATGAAACGCAGCTGGATAAATGGGAGTTGTCTTTACAGTATATATTCAACTGTACTCAAAGACTCCCCAGGCAAGCAGCAATGTTTGCCTGTAAAATCCCAAAGTCAACATGAAATATAAGCCAGGCATTATCTTTATGCATTTTGCTAAGCTGCCTCATTACCCTGTGCACCAACTGATTTACAAGAAATATGTATGGATATCAGAAATAGATCCTTCTAGTTTTTCTGCTTCAACACTAAAAATCTTACATTCCTGTATAAGTCTGGTCTGCCTACCATACTAACTTCTCTGCAGTTGTCTACATATACAATTATCCCTCCAGGTACTTTACTTCCTCCATCTTTGTATATACCAAGCACTACCAATTTGTAGTAGTTAGGAAGTAAAGATGCACTCATTCAGCCTTATATATACATGAAACTTTGTTTTTACCGTATTTACCTCCTCTTCACTCTCTTTTTCTTCAGATGATTCATCCTTTTCTTTCTTTTCATCCTCCTCACTACTAGACTCATCTGACAAGATTTCAGGACCTTTGGTGTTTTTGGCTTTTCGTGCTGTTCCAGAACTACTGCGTTCTTTTTTGCTACCTTTGCTGGGTGTTTTCTTGGACTTTGGCAATGGCTGTTCAAGACAGATGTATTATATTAGACCAGAAAAAAAAAAGTTGCAAATTTAAAAAATTCTAATTCCAGTTGAATCACATGAAACAAGAATAAGCAAAGCTCCAAGTAGCACTGATTCACAGCATAAAGCTGGGTTGTTTTGGCAAGCCAGATGCTATGACAGTGGATTAACATTTTAAATTGAACCAAAAGTTTAAAAATCTATTTAAAAAAAGAATTAAAAAATATTTAAGTCCGCCATAACTTTAGCTGCTACAAGTTTTTACGTAAAATTAAATTTATTTGCATACTGTTATGGTCTATGAGAGAAGCTGAATTTACAGAAGCAGCTTATGGTCTAAAGCAGTGATTCTTAACCGTGGCACTGTGGCAGCCTGGAGTACCTTAAGATCCATTCAGGGGTGCCCTGGGGTGCCATACAATGTTAGCATCGTTAGGTTTGCAAACTTGATTCTCAAGATAAACCCAGAAATTTCAAACAAATCCATAGTTGTGTTGAGTTCTTTGCAACAGAAAAACTGCTCTATTGTTTTTCTGTAGTCAAAAAAGAATGAAAACTAGGGAGCTGGCATTTTCCAAAGGCTGTCTCTCATTTAATCAGGGGTGCCTTGAATCTAAAAAGGTTGAGAACCACTACTCTAAAGTGACAAAGAATGATAATTCTGGATTAACATTTTGCCATGCAAATATTTTAATCCTTTATCTCAATAACTGAGTGAAGTTAGAGATTTATTTCCTCAGATAATGAAGATCCAAATATTTTAAGATTAGCTACTGTCCCATCATTAAAAAAAAAAAATCATAATTTTGGTGAGGGGAATATGTGGGTAGTTTCAGAGCCCTCTTCCTGAAAATTTTTAAATAGAAGGTTTAAAACAAGTGATTACTTTATACACATTTCTGCGGCTTTCTCTTACTGATGCTAGACTTGTATGAAACACAAATCTTTCTGGAGCTAAGAAAGGTATGTGCTCCAATATATCCTATTTTAGGGCTGCTCCTGAAAAGTAACATAGATTGCAGAAACCTATTTGCTTAAAAGACAGCTGGCAAAAATGCATCTGCTCTTGATTTGTTACATTGTATTTCCAACAGATTCAGATGGGAAACGCACTGTTTCCAAAAGATTCCAGTACTTGAGTTGAAGGACATATACCCTCCTTTGCCCACTCATAGCATACCCTGGGCACCCTTAATACACTTCTCTTCTTCCTGATTTTCTTTCCCTTTCTCCCCAACCCCTTTCAATTTTTTTAATCATGCCTCATGGCTCTTCTCTGTTCAAGGCAGCAAAAAGGCTGCATCTTGCTTGAGCATGGATATCCATTGGTAACAACACCAGGAAGCTGACCATATACACTCTTGCAACCTAGATGAACATCAAGGGTGAAGAAAGATACAAGCCTGTGTCTTTTACTAAAGCCTGCAAGTGATCTGCTGTGGCCTGCTACATTAAGGGACACTACAGAACCAGGTATATAAAACCACTCACCATCCATTTCTTTAGCTAGACTAACACAAGAAACTGTTATCTGCGAAGGGGACACCCACTGAAATCAACATTTCCCATTCTTCTTCTGTCCACGTCTCACCCCACGTTTGAATCATAAGAGTAAGCATAACAAAATCATCTCACCTTGCCTGAAGGCTTTGGATGCATTAAAAAGTTTAAGATTCTGGTTACCAGCTCACTATTAACTCCTGACCTCTCCAAATCAAGAACCTCACAGATATTTTTCAACATTGCATTCCTGAACCTGAAAAAAGAAAAAGGAGATTCAATCGCTGGAAGATTTTAAACAAACATGCCAGGTCTTGATCTTACAAATGAATCTATACCAGTGATTCTCAACCAGAGTTCTGACAGATCCTCCATAGGGTGCTATGAGGTGTGAGGAAATAAGTGAGGTAGGAAGAGACAAGCAGAAAAGCCAGCCTCAGGCTCGTCCTTGCCTGGATGATCCCCCACCCCTACTGCCAAGACTCTGTGTTTGGAGGTAAGCATTGTATAAGGAGGTAAAATATAAATTAGTTTTTGAAACTGGGTGCTGCTCAATTTACAAGTTATGGAGGAGGGCTTTGAATCCAAAAGGTATGAGAACCACTGATCTATACAAACAAAAAATCCCACCAAACAAATGCACATACCCATAAAGCAGCTACATATAACAAGCATAAAGAGACAATAAAAATAAAAATTCACAATCCCAAACTCAATCTATAAAATATATGCACTCCTATTAACTATAAAGAAAAGTTAAATCAATTGCTCCAGCCGCATTGTAAAGATATGTGTAGAGCAAACACTAACTGATGAAGAGGCAGACTCAGTCTAGAACTGGGCTGTTCAGCTTATATGGCCCCAAGGCTGGACTCAAACTACAGAGCTTCTCATGGGCCAGAGAACCAACCTCTAGCACTGGGCAGCAGCTTGTTGCTGGCAAGACTCCAGAACCCAGGGGCAAACATTGCCACCACTTTCTACCCTCCACCCCTCTTTCCCCTTCTGTCAATGGCAACCAAAGTTCCCAAATTTTGTGGCAGGCAAGGAGCAGGGTGGGAGACAAGTGGAAACAGCATTTATGCTCTGGGTTCCAGAGCTATACCAAAAAGCCTCAGGGACCACAATTTAACTCCTTAAAGGCCACCACTTGGTCAGCCCTGGTCTAGTACTTCTTGAATATGTACGATTTAACTTGATACTATCCCTTTAACTCAGTTTCCAAAGTCATTAAGGTAACAGGAAGGACAATTTTGTTTCTCATGTATTGGGTATTGAATGAGAAAGCCAACAGCAGGCTGGATTATACTGGGAAAGAAAAAAAGAGAGAGGCTGTTGCTGTCCTAACCTTATCTATTCTAAAAACTTTCCACCCACAAGACAAGAAAGTTAAGGGGACATGTATGAATAAAATTACTAGTACTGACAACACTCTCACTGGTTAGCTGCTGAGGGTGCCATCAGTGCTTCCAGGTATTCCTAGAAGGGCAGAGAAGTCAGCCTTTTATAAAAATATATGATTTCATTAAATTTTATATATAATTTTTAACTATACAGTATATCAGAGTATTATAATGCATTAATAAGAAAAACATATTTAAAGATTAGGCTTCTTGCATTAACACTAAAGTTCTAGCTTCACAAATAGTAAAAAATCAAGGGTCTTATGGCAACCAGACATCTGTTGATAAAACTGAACAGGAGAGCCTTTCATAATATGACTAGCAAATTGGGGGAGGAAATGGGGGGGAGCACCTGACTCAAAGCCCCGCAGTGCCACTGCTCCACCTTCAGCACCATGCACTCTCCACTCCCCCAATATCTGGCCCCATACGCCTGCCGCCGCCGCCCCCCCCAAGCATCTGGCCCCATGTCCCCTCCCACCCCACCTGCCACTCTGCCTTGCACCGCCGCCAGCTCCCAGGAGCAGGGTGGGAGGGGAGTTTGCACACGGCAGCTGCCACCACCCAGAAGCAAGCAACATACCCTGCTCCCTGCCTCCTTCTACACCACCTCCCCCCTGTCTGCCAGCTGTTGTTGGGGCTGGGCAGCAGCAGCGCCGGGGGGGGGGGTCGGGTGAGACACAATGGCAGCAGGGGGCACTGCCACTGGAAGCCCCCCTTCCCCTTCCTCATCTTGTCCCCCACCCCCAGCTGGCTGTTGTTGGGGTGGGGGAGGGGAGGGAGAAGTGGCTCAGTGGCTCCCTCTGTCCATAACGCTCTGGGACCTCGCAGCCAAGCAGCACACACCCTCTCAGCAGCCCAAGTGCAATTGGCCCAGCATGTTACTGACAGACAGACAGACAGACAGACAAACAGACCAAGGCTTTTAATATATCAGAATTACTAAACTAAGCAGCAGGTTGATGTACATTTAATTAGCCAGGGGTTAGATGGCTAGCTATGAAGTTGTCCCAACTAAATGTAAACAGTGATTTTGTTTTCTTGAAAAACTTGTGGTGTGCTACAAACATATACTGAATAAGTTAAGTGTGGAGGAGGCATTTGTGGATAAGAAAGATGGGATATACAACAGTTAAGTATTAAATTGCATTTCCACTACAAAGAGCCACTGAGTGTTTCCATGCTTAAATAAGTAGCTTCCAGATCAAGTGTACTCAGTTTATAAGAATTACATTACATGAGGATTGCAAAAAAATCAACTTTAGACTGAAACTCAAGTTCATTTTTTCTGATTTACACCATTAGACCAAACCTTGTTTTTAGGTGTACCCATTCAACCCTGCTGAAAAGAACGAGTTTGCACAGATATGAAGAGGGCAGTTATACTGCTGCTTGTAACAGTAAAGTAAAACTTTCCCAGACAGCTGTTCAGCTTGCTGGGGATAAATAAGAACAAAACTTGCTGACAATGCAGGCAGATACGATTGTTGATTACGTTGGTTTCCCTTTACTTTTCAAAAAAGAGCATGCTAGGTGCCTCGAACTTTGTTAAAGAGCATTAGCACAGGACAACACAAGCATTTTTTTCAAACTGATCACACCTGGCAACTAACAAAAGAATTTCAGCATATTCACTCATACTATGTTGCAGACTCAGGGTAGCACTTACATTCTGCAGCCAATTGCCAAAAGTTCAGATTGTCATCTAAATATAGTAGATGCCAGGATTTGTTATGTAGGTCAAGGAATATTTTATGATAATCAAATAAATAATTAACGAGTTAGAAAACAAGTCACAAGGAACTAGGAACAGTTATGGAACAACACCCCTCCCCAGCAGATTCAAAGGTCTAGGAGTCTCCTCACTGACTTTCAGCTGATCAGAGAAAACAAAACAGAGTAAAAACTACAATAAACCCAACTGTTCCTTCCCCTTATCTACCTTCAAAATTTAAACCAGCAAACTGCCTTGAACTTGGAGCCAGACTGAAAAAACAACACTAAGTAGGACCATCCTCTCATTCCGAAAATTTAAATGCTAAAAAGTTAACTATTTTATTTCTATGTGACCTGGGGAACTAAACCCATGTCTCACGGAGCAGACAATATGCTAGTCCTCATGAAATAATTAGGAGTGGAGAGCACTGGGGTCAAACAGACCTAAAATATGGAAGCAGCACTTTCCAATGCCAGTATGTATAAGTCTGCAAGAATGGGAGAATGCAAAAAAGAGAGCCATTAAAATCTAGGGGGGATGATTGGTGGTGGTGTGGAGGGGGAAATGTTTCTTGATAGAAAATTACTAATGCTCAGAGGTGACAAAATACTAGAAAAGAGAAACTGTCCATATCTTCTCTATATAATTCAAGTTTCTTCAGTATAATTCTTCCAAAATGTGAGTACACATGTCTAATGAAGCTTTACTACATAGCAGCAACTTCTTCCCAGGGTAGTCCTTTGCCACCACAAGACCCAAATCTGAAATTAGTTTAATTAGGCACACATTCTCTAATTCTTTAAGAGATGTTTTAATTATTGTTTCAAGTTGCATTTAAACATCTTAAATTAAGCCACTTGATAAATGGAGCTCTGACAGACATGGGACAGAAAGCAGAACTCTAGAAAAGTCAGCCCAAAGTTTAGATTATCTGAAGTAAACCTTAGAGAAAATAAGTACAAAACAGCATGATTTAAGCTATATTAAGTAGTTATAGAAATTATTACTTTTTTAGCATTTCTTCCTTCTTTTTATATTGGTCACTTCCTTTTTCAAATGGAAAACCGCTGAACTGACCCACATTCTTCTTTAGTGAGGCAACCTAGAACAGAATACATTGATTACTTCTCACTGCAAACAGTTCAGTAGATTATATCCAGCTACACTTATTCAGTAACTTTTCATTTAAGAAACACAGTTCTAATATTCCAGGTCACTTAAGCAGTGGAAAACCATACACTAAAGCATTTTGGAAACATGAGTTTCAGCTATACAATGACAATAAAACCCTTGTTTATCTTACGACCAGCAGGCTACAGCAACTCACTCTCTTGTACAATTTTTCCCCACTGGATTACCAGTGAACTGTAAACAACAGAATGCAACTCATGGGTTTGAGCTACTGTGATGACATAAAATCATCTGTTTTCTACTCTTCGCAATGCTATTTAGCAAGCAAATTCAATTTAAACTATCCTTATTTGCTTCCAAATCTCTGAATGGGACTAGCCCAGCGCTGCCACAATTACCACCCTATCTAGACACACCACAGCTGTCATTCCATGCCAAATCTGGCCCAGGCACGGGACAAGTTCAACACCCCTGAACATATTGCTTGGTTCAACACAGAATTAAACAAGTGCAATTCTATGGCTACGATACAAAGGTGGCCAGAGTAGCTGACTTAGCTGTCCCTTTTATCCGTGAAATTTATTGCATTCCATGTAGTGATTGCAAACCTAGTACTCTGAGCCTTTTGTTTGTGCCCAAAGGTCAGAAATTTTCTAGTGTAGTTTATTGTCCAATTATGCAAGTCACATAAATAAGAAAAAAGTGATTTTGGACTTGTTATTCTGCCTTGAACCAAAGCTAATGGTAATTCAAGGAAGCTTTAAAAGATAGGAAATTTCTAGGTTGACATTTTCTTTAACCTTTCTGTAGAAATACTGAGAACACTATGCTGTTGGAAAATTACGATTCTAGATTTCAGATGTCAAGGTAGTGGCCTTAGCAAGTCAGAATTGCCAAGAAAAAAGGTCAGTTGAAACACAATTTTAAAATAAGATCTTGATTTGTTAGTGCTAGAAATGGACTTTTTAAAAATAAAAGTTACAGTACACTTCTTTATAAAGAGACCTAAGCTTTCACTAGGAAAAAAGCATACATTTGTAAGTATACCAGATGAGCCCTATTATTACACAGAAGATTGATTTTTGAGGAGTGTTCTTACTGTGCCTGGCCTGTTGTAAAGGAGTTTGTGTAGATTTCTGAGTTCATCAGTTTTCTTCTTACTCAAAAAGAACTGTATCCTTTCAATTTCACAAAGTTTTTGTCCCTTTCCTGAAAGAGTTTAAAGAAGTTATTTCCTGCATCTCATTAATTCTTGGAAGCAATACCCTGTTTTATTCCTTGAAGCATCTAATTATTTTACAAATACAAAGAGTATTTATAATTAAACTATTTTAAAGCAGACGGGTAAAACTTTTACTAACCAAACGCTGCATAATGTAATATACAGTAAGCAGGCAGTCATTTACTAATTACATTAAAATTTACTAGCCACGTTTAACTATTCTTTTGTTACCTGCAACTATTACACCCTGGGGAATTATGCAATGGTGCGCCTGCACAATTTTACGCATAAAAGGCATGACCACACATGATTGCATAATTTTGCATAATTTAACTGCAGCAGGCTCTGTGCCTCCACCTCCATGATGTGTAGGCACAGAGCCACAAAACTGGACAGCTGGATAAGTGGTGAAAGGAGTTCCTAACTGCAGGAGCAGGGGGTGGGCAAAGGTGTGTGTATGGGGTTTGCGGCTGGGTGAGAGCCACGCACCATTGGGCTCCGCCGGCTGGCCCCATATGCTCAGTGCCTCCATGTGGGACTCTAGTGGGAAGCCACATGTAGAGACATGGGGCCTGCCCGGCCCAATGGCACACTACTCCATGCCTCCATGTGTGGCTTCCTGCTGGCGTACTGGAAACCCCACATCAAGGGCCAGCCCAGCCCAGCCCAATGGCATGTGGACCGGGAACCACATGCCATCGAGCCCCTGCTTACTTCCATATGCAGCTTCCTGCTGGAAGGTCCATGTGGAGGCACAGAGCCCGCCAGGCACAATGGTGTGAGGCTCCCAGGCCATATGTCATTAAGCCAGGTTGGCCAGTTCCATGCCTCCACATGGAGTTTTCAGCACTCCAGCAGCAAGGTGCCAATGCAGGCACAGAGCTCACCTGGCCTGATGGCATGCAGCTTCCACCTGCAGCGCTGTGAGCCCCATGTGCTGGCATGGAGCCAGCCTGGTCTAGTTTGAAGGCGCATGCCAGTGGGGTGGGCCAGCTCCGTGCCAGTATGTGCAGGCCCCAGGACCTCTGCCTGCTATGGCCATGAGTGCCTGGAGGACCTACTGCTGTGCACCATGGGGTGGAGTGGGGGGGGAAGGGCCATATCCACATACAACCCCCCTCTCTCCACACACCCCCCCTTCACAAGCCCCCCACAAGCCTCACCCCCACCCTACATCCACCCCCGACCATATAAAGTACCCACATATATTTCTAAACTAAATAACACTATTTGAACATTTTTTAATTTGTAAAAAAAAAAATCTTTTTAATAATTTTGATTTTTTCTGTGCTTAATTCACTGGGGTGTTTACTATGTCCAGATGGGGGCTACAAACTTGTTTCTTTTATTCCAATTCATTTTGACTTTGTTAAATGGGGATTGTTACATTCTTACTCTAACTTTTTTCGAGAATTTCAACATTCTAAACAGACTTACAAAAGTCAAGAGATTCCTATATAATTGTCACAGCTAGAATCTATCTAAACAAGAATTACTTTAAGACCTACATTGCCTGTTAAATATCTTGAAACTGACATCAATTATAAATACTTTATCAATCAGATGTAATTTAAGAGATGTCATTACTAGTCACAGTGTTCTTAGTTTTAAAATGAGTGGGCAAACTTGCCTGGTGTAATTGTAAAAGGTTCCCTTTGTAACGAGGATACCTGCATGGTCAGTCTGTCCACTTTCTTCTTCTCTCTTTTTCCCTCAACAATGAGACTTTTTTCTGCAAAATACAGTGTCATAAGCATAACATTTTCCCTATAAAAACACATTCCTTTGTTACCATATGGAGAGAATTTCAAGGCATCACAAGGTAGGTACTTTAACATGCATTAAAAACACCCAGATAGCTTTAGTTCACAATATATTAACATTTTAATATTTAAGAAGAAGAATTACAAATACACACAATTTATTTAAGCAAGGACAACAACAGTTAACATATGAAGCCATGCCTACGGAAAATTGAAGTAAACAAAATACATTGATGCAATAGAGGTAGGTTTGATTCTTATCATTATAATCTTATTTAAATTTTAAATTGTGACCTCACTACCTGGCACCCCTTCTTGGGATATGGGGCAACCACAAGAATTTTATACTGTAAAAGCAGTAATAAACTTCCCTTTCCTGCCCTAGGTCCAGTCTTAACCATGCGCTCTCCATTAACACCTATCACTGTTTCAGTACTCCAGTAC
Source organism: Crocodylus porosus (assembly GCF_001723895.1). Classification (NCBI taxonomy): domain Eukaryota; kingdom Metazoa; phylum Chordata; order Crocodylia; family Crocodylidae; genus Crocodylus; species Crocodylus porosus. The sequence continues at coordinate 157,640,452 of NW_017728886.1, forward strand.
ACTTTTAAGTCAGTAATGCTCAGACCATGGCTCCCAAGCTACAAGTTGCTCTTCAGTTTAATCACCTGGGGCATGTCCAGATGAGCATGGTTGTGCAGCATGTGGCACCACAAACATGTATGCATCACCACATACCACACAGTCCAGCATTCTCAGCACTGCAAGGGCATGCTGTCCAAGCATGCACTGCTGTTTTTTTCTCCCCATGGTCTTTTTTTGACCCCTATATCCAGGGGTCAAAAAAAACAAATCATGGAAAGAGCAGCATGCACTGCTGAAAAGCAGAGCCAGGCCACACAGAGCCATGCTGTGGCTGCTACCCAGGCTCCGCCCAGCAAGATTACCACAGCTGTAGCCTTGGGAGGCCTGCAGGACCCCAGGTAAGGCTGCTGGGGCCAGCACAGTGCTGGCCCCAGCCTACCCCATCACCCCACCAGGGTAATTTGCTGCACACCAAAGCACACAGGGATAAGTAGTGGCAGCACAAGGTGCACCACTGCTATTTGTCCCTGGGGAACCAAATGTCCACGCATGTCTGGACATGCCCCCTGGTGCTTTGTAGATAAAGGTTTTAAGATACTGCTTGCATCAGACGTGCCTTTAATGTAATCACAAATAATGCAATAGATGCTCTTACTAGGAAGGCTTACCACTTTTAAGACTATTTTCCCCTGCTGGAATATGCAAATGCTAAGTACTGTATTTATTTTCTTTTGAACTGCAACACATTCAATTCCAGCGGGGGAGGTTATGCTTAGGGGCAACCAACACGGGTTCATTAGAGGCAGGTCCTGTCAGACCAACCTGGTGGCCTTCTATGGCCAGGTAACCAAATCCTTAGATGCAGGGGTAGCAGTGGACGTAGTCTTTCTGAACTTTAGGAAGGCCTTCAACATGGTCTCTCACCCCATTCTCATTAAAAAACTAGGGGACTGTGGTGTCAACACCTACACAGTCAATTGGGTCACTAACTGGCTGGAGGGCCGCACCCAGAGAGTGGTGGTGAATGGGTCATTTTCGACCTGGAGGGATGTGGGCAGTGGGATTCTGCAGGGCTCGGTCCTCGGGCCCACACTGTTCAACATCTTCATCAGTGACGTGGAGTTGGAGGGGGTAAAAAGCACCCTGTTCAAATTTGCTGATGATACTAAGACGTGGGCATGGTAGATGGGAGGAAAAGGTTGCAATTGGACCTAGGCAAGTTACAGGGGTAGGCGGATGAGAACAGGATGGGTTTCAACACTGTCAAGTAAAAGGTGATGCACCTGGGGAAGAAGAACCAGCACCATACCGACAGGCTGGGGAACTCCCTTCTTGTCAGTGCAGAGGCAGAAAAGGATCTTGGAGTCATTATTGATGCCAAGATAAACATGGGGCGACAGTGTGGGGATGCAGTCAGGAAGGCCAACCATACCCTGTCATGCATCCACAGATGCACCTCAAGCAGGTCCAAGGAGGTGATCCTCCCCCTCTACGCAGTACTGGTCAGGCCACAGTTGGAGTACTGCGGCCAGTTCTGGACGCCGCACTTCAAGAGGGATGTGGACAACATGGAGAGGGTCCAGAGGAGGGCCACTCGTATGATCAGGGGACAACAGG
>NW_017728886.1:157642242-157742964 GCF_001723895.1 Crocodylus porosus
CTAGGATCTGGAACCAACTTCCAAGAGAAGTGGTGCTGGCTCCTACCCTGGGGGTCTTTAAGAGGAGGCTAGATGAATACCTTGTTGGGGTCGTCTGACCCCAGTACTTTTTCCTGCCATGGCAGGGGGTCAGACTTGATGATCTGCTCAGGTCCCTTCCGACTCTACCAGCTATGAAGCATTTTTCACAATTCACAACCGTGTAGTGTCGTTTACACTGAATGTTTCTGTTGCTCCAGTGTGGTTCTGTTTTAAAGTCTTTGGGGACCATGTGATGGCCAAACACAAACGCATACACTTTGCAAACATATTTGCTTAACAAGCATACATTACTCTTGACCAGCAATAAGACATACATTCTATTATTCCTAAATCCACCCACTAAATTTATGATTTTACCACACATAAAAGAACATTACTATTTTCAACGATTAGTCCTTGCATGTGATTTTGAGCTATTAAACATTCTTAGAAAATTCTTGCCAACAGATTTCTATCCTGTCAAGAAACAAGCAGCAAAAGAAAAGGCTCTCCTGCTTGGAACTGAGCAAAGCATCTTGGTTCTCAGCAATCATCTGAGGCCAGGCCTGTCCAACAGGTGGCATGCAAGGGGTTAATCTGTGGCTCCTGGGCTCCCCACAGCTGCTGCTGCCTTCATGGTGGGGAGCTCTAGACTGCGCCTCCCTTTTTTGGTTTCACTTCCTGTCCATGCCCCAGGGGGCAGCAGTATGGCACAGCCTGAGAATACTAGGGGAGCCCAGTCAGGGAAGGGGGGTGGTATCTGTGGCCCTGCTAGCACAGCCCCCAGCTGCTAAGAATCCGAACAGCCGGAACCTGAGGCCATTCTGGATCAGTATTTCCCATTTGCAACATAACTAAGCTGTATTTGTCTGGGCATGTATGCAGCTACTAGGATCAAACCTTGATGTCCATAAGGATTAGCTGGAGGAGGAAAAAGTATAGGGAATGGCACCCTGGAATCTCCTTCCCCAGCAACAGAGAAAGCTTCTTTATTAGTTTGAACCTTTACTCAAAACAGGACAAAAGACAAGAAACGTTTTTGTTCAGGTATGAGCTAGAGATCCACCTTTGGTAGCTTTTGCTGCCTCTGATCTGCCATTCCCAAAGTTAAAAAACTGCAGTGATACTCCAACGTGGGACTGACTCAGAGGCAGAACACAAAATTGAAGACAAGGAGCCAACCAAGAACATCTTATCTCTAGGTAAAGTACAGTAATTCAGCTGGTGCTTGTTTCCTCTGTGATGCAGAATCCACCACTGAGATCACCTCATGTAGAAATGCAACATGCTCATTACAAATACAGTCAGACACATTCAAAAGCTCTTCTCCTCCCACTTAGACTTCAGTACTTAATGTTAAGAAAAGCAATTTTCAAAATTCAGGGATATATGAAAATATCATACCATCTCTCATTTTCAGAATTCTCCCAGTATATTCACTTGTGCACGAGAATAAATTACCTAAACTAATTATTGGTAAATAGTCTCATAACCATACATTTGTATGTATCTAATTAAAAACCTTACCCAACCTGTGAACTTCTACTTACCTTTTTCTTCCTCTTCCTCCTCTTCCTCACTTTCCTCAGCTTTGTTCTCAGTTTCAGGCTCTCTCTCATCAGCTTGTTCAGTAGGCATTGTATCTTCTTTAGAGGAAACAGGAGACGACATGGCTGTTTGTTCTGCAGAACACAAAAGGGGACCACAGACAACCCTATTATAGCACAGGAAGAACTTCTTTAAATGAATCTATCAGATAGCTTTATAGGGTAGAGTCAAGGAAACTTGCTGACTATTTGATGACACAAAACACATTTTCAAGCACTTCCAAAAGGGTCAGAGTGTTATAGGGTGTTAAGTGGGGTTTTAGTTTGTTGCATCTTATCTTGTGGGTTGCTTGTTCTTGTGAGCTGCTCTAAGCCTCTCTGAATAGGACGGAATAAAGTTCTTAATAACAATAACAACAATCACAGGAGAAATGCACGTTTTTCACATCTCCCAATGCAAATTTGGCCAGCCATTCTGTAGTCACACAAATCCCCCACCAAATTACAGTTAATTTTAAATTTTACTTAGAACAGACAGCACAGTTAAAAATCCTTCTAAACACTAAAGTCTTGCTGTGTGCTTTGTGAGTAACACCTACTGAAAGCAAGCACATTGCATTAACGTATGTTGGTTTTCCTTTGTAAGTTTTAAGACTAAGAAAATACAAGCGTTAAGAAACTACACTTTTCACGATGCTGGAAGAAAAATTAATTCTGGATTTGGTCAAGCAAGCAAAATACTATGTCGTGAAACACCAGATCAGTGGTTCTCAACCTTTTTAAACTTAAGGAAACCTGCAAAAAATGAGTTTTCACTCATTTTTTGACTAAAAATAGTAGAGCAGCTCTTCTCTATCAAGGCCACGAGAGGTTGGAGTTTTTAAACAATGGATTCCTGTTTAAAATCTCTCAATTTATCTTGTGAATTGTGTTTGCACACCTAACACTACTAATATTGTACGACATGCCACAACACCGTGGAAAGCATTTCAGGGAACCCCAGGGTGCCACAGCACTCTGGTTGAGAATCACTGTACTAAATACATCAAGCTGCACATTTACAGAGAAAATGAAGTGTGCACTGTGGAAAAATTAAAGCTCTTTTCAAAAGGAGCATCACTTGTATGCTATCCCCTGGCCTATTTTATACAGGCAAGACTAATGATCTAAGTGATTATTTTGGCTCTAAATATTTATCAGCATACTGGAAACAGTTTATTTTTAAAAGAAGTCTCTAGACCAGGGGTTGTCAATTGGAGGTATGCATGCATACTCCTGGGGGTACTTGGATCGGTCCTACGGGGTATGTGCGGGCAGGGATGGAGTGCTGCTGCCTCCCAGGAGCAGGGCTGGGGTGGCAGCGGCAGCACCCCCGTGGGGTGGGGAAGCTCACATACAGCAACTGCCACACACCAGCCCGGTGAACTTCCCCACCCTGCAGAGGGGCACCACTGCCTTCACCCTAGCCCAGTGAGCTTCCCCACCCCAGCCCTGCTCCTGGGAAGCAGCAGTGCTCCATCCCTGCCTCCCTGCTCCATGTCTAGCTACGTACCACCCCCCACAACCCCAGCATTCAGCTGTACACTAACCACCCCGCGGCATTCAGCCGCCAGGGGTACTTACACTACAAAAGGTTGAAATCCCCTGCTCTGAACTAAGTCAAGCAGAAGATCATGATGGGCCTTAGAAACCAACTCATTCAGAGAAGCGTAAGCTTCGTAGGCAACTGCCTACTTTGTCAGATGCTATGAATGGACTACACTCCCAATAGATAAAAGGCCTCATTTAGCTTTCAAGTAAAAACAAATCTCATCCAAAATTTCTTTGGGTGAATGAAATGGGGAAAGAGAAGTTTCTCTATTTTCCTGAAGACAGAATAATGCAAGCCCTACTCTAAAGAAAATCTCATCAGTCTACACTGCAATTAATCTCATGTTGTTGTATCTTGAAGCTGTTAAGGTTTAATGCAATGTACAGCAAAAGTTGCAGCATTCCTAAAGCAATGACTTTCAGCCAGACTAGCAGGGCACCCTGGGGTGCCACCAGAGCCTTTGAAAGCTGTCCTGAGGTATGAGGAGATAAGCAGATAACGTAAGCAGAAAAGTAGTCAAGCTCAGGCTTATCCTTGCCTGAAAAATCTCCTACTCCCATTGCCCAGTTCCTCTGCCAGAAGCTAAGCACTGTAATATATAAGAGTTATGGAAGTGGGATGCCACTCAATTCACCAGATATGGAGAGGGCCTCAAGTCCAATGAAGTTGAGAACCACTGTCCTCAAGTCATGCCTAATTGCTTTTCTGTTCCTAAAGAAAGGCCAGTCAGTTTTAAATGGTTCTGGTATATTTGCACAAGAGAGTTTGGGAGAAGGCAGTAAATCAGCTAAAAAACATCCTAGCATAGCAAATCTCAACCAGGGTCCCAAGCCACATGGGGGTGCCAGATTCATCCAAGGGTGCTGGGGAGTATGAAGAGAAAAGTAAGGTGCAGTGAGGAAATAAGCAGATCATCACAACCTCAGGCTGGTCCCTGCCTATTCAATTCCACCCCCACACCTCTGCATGCAGGTAAGCCCTGTAACACATAGCTTGGTTTCCAAAACAGAGATGCTGTTCACTTCAAAGTTACAAAGGGGGCTATAAGTCCGAAAAGGCTTACTGTGGTGCAAACTCCTGTCATCTCCCTTCTCTACCTGAATCAGGTTCAGGCATTATGTCCCGTGTCATGTCAAACAGTTTTACTGAGGCCCAACTATGGGTGTACAAGGGATGGGCTGGCTGGGGATAACTGCATCTCAGGCTGCTGTGGTTCCCCTGCTTTATCCAAGGCAAGTTGGGGTGTGAGGCCCACACTGCATCACAGTGGACAGTCCACTTCCAGTGGAGTTTACACAGTGGTTCGTATGGGACGCTTTGGCTGAGGAGGATCTGCCTCAGGCAGAGGCTGGATGAGAGGAGCTCTGGGGGCCCCTTCCTGCCTGACCTCTCTATGGCCCTGCAGCCCTGAGGCACCTAGGGGCAGGCTCTCCTGGCATCCCCGGCTGAGAATCCCTGCCCCAGAGGGACTGCAACTTCCTCACTCAGGTGAGCTGATGCTATTTCAAAATCCACCCGGCTCCTCTCCGGTCCCTTCTGCTGCTCCAGTGTTCTTAGGTGTGCAGTAATTAGGGGTGCACTGATAGAAATTTTTGGGTCCAATACTGATAGACATTTTTTAAGAAGGCATGTCAGCTGATACCAATCTGATTTCCGATACCAGGCTGGCAGCTCGAAGAGCTGCTTCCACCTGGTAAGTGTGGTGGGGTAGAAAGGGAGGGGGGAGGAAAAGGACCAGATCAAGGCCCCCTGCAGTGAAGAAGTGGGGCTGGGGCAAACACTGCCCAGCCAGGGTGAGGTGGGACAGAGCCATGGCTCATCTGGGGGGGCATGGACCACTATGCACGGGAGCCACTGGCCTGGAAGCTCCCACCATTTGTCCAGGAGGGCGGGGGTGTGCCCCTGGATCTGCGTGAGATGGGGTGGGAATAGCCCTGTGCAACCCCAGACTGTTCCGCCCTGATCTAAGGGCACACACCCCTCTCCCATGCCCTCCCAGATGAGTAGCAGGAGCCACCAGATGAGCGCAGGACCAGCAGTATGCAGTGATGGGAGCTGCCCCACCCCCCAGACAAGCCACAACTTTGTCTTGCACCCACTCTGGCTGGGCAGTACTTGCCCCAGCCCCTGCTCAGCTGCGCTCCTCTCCAAGGGGCTGGGCTGCACTCTTTGCTGCTTATGTGCTGCGCTGCAGCTGCATGTATGCACAGCCATTTATTGGCGAAATTAGGCTGATTTCCAATTCAATCAGTTTTATTTATATTGATGCCAGTCTGATACCAGACAAACGTAGCAGTGCACCTCTAGCAATAATCATTGTATTTGTACAATAATTTCAACCCTCGTATGATACACGATCAATAGCAGTAAAAGTGTTTGAACCCCAGGATAATTTGACACAGCTCATTGATGCAGGACATGCAAAACCCAAATCACTTTCAAAGTCTCAACCAACTGTCTGCTGTTAGCACTTTCTTACCACTGCTTGCTTCAAAATAAACAAACGCTTCAACTTTGACCCCCCCCCGCTCAGCTCTCACTCCTCACTGGCGCCTTACCGCCAGAAAATAAATAAGGAGACGACGTCTTTGCATACGTTATCCGCCTATTTTTTTCAGCGTACGACTGTTTTTCAGCAAACACGATCGTTTGGAGCTCCCAGTGCCATCACTGCACACTGAAGACCCGGCTACTCCCGGCGGAGGGTGCTCGGAGCTAACTGCCCGCCGAGCCAGGCCCGGGTGCCCCGCCCAAGCCGCACGCAACGGCGCCGGGGCGGCCTCTACCCTCACACCGGACCCTCCCGCCCCCTGCTCCGGCCGGGCCGGGCCGGGCCGGGCCCCGCAGGCCCCCGACCCATGATGGCGGCGGCGGGCGCGACACGCACCTCAGCTGGGCGCGGCCCGGCGGCGGTAACAGCCGCTAGCGGCGGGTCTGAGGCGGCTGGAAGTGACTAGTAGGGCGCCGAGCTACCGCTCGCGCAATCGACAGTGTTTTCAAAATGGCGGGTTCTCGGAGCGGGGGGAGGGAGCGGGAAGGCTGCGGCCAATCAGCGCCCCGGATTCCGAGGGGGCTGAAGGGGGAGGAAAACAGGGGTAGGCTGCGCGCGCAGCTACCTCCTTGGAAGGCGGTGCGGGACTGTGAGGGCGGGAGCGTGCGGAAGTAGTAGTCAATCAGTGCCCCGGGTTCCGGGATAGGCGGGGAAGGCTGCGCTAGCCTGAATGGAAGGGGGCGTGAGAACGTTGGGTGGCAGCGACCAATCAGCGCCCGAGGATCCGGGGCGGAGGGGGTGACGAAGATTAAAGTGAGAGGAAAGTAGGAGGTGTGAAGGTGAAGCTGCGTATACAGCTGCCTGTTTGAAAGGCGGCTGAAGAGCACGAGGGTTGGAGCGTTCGGAGGTCGTGGCCAATCAGCGCCCCAGGTTATGGGGTGGGAGGAAGAGGATGCGTGCGCAGCTGCTTGCTTGGAACGCGGCAGGAGCGTTCGGAGGGTGTCGGGAGGTTGGGGCGCGTGTTGTTCGCGTACGCTGCAGTCCGGGGGGCGGGGCCTTTGCGGAGCGCGAGTTGTCTAGGGCAACGGTGCCGGTTAGCCAGAGGGTGCACTATCTGTCTCGGGGTCGCTGCAAAGCGCGAGGCCGCGGCCAGACTTGGGAGTAGGTATCTCCTGGGCCAGCTCCAGCCCCAGCCCTGAGGCTCTGCTGCTGCACCCCCTGAGCATTAAGTTGAAACCGGTATACAATTAGGAGGTAGTCGCCAGAGGCGCTCAAGCCTCGTACAATACAAGCCCTTTTCCATCCTTTCCTTCCTGGGCAAGGTCCTGTGAAGAGAAGAAAAGAGGTTATGAGGCAGTTTTCTTTGCTGTGCCAACTGCAGAGTTGGGAGAGGGTAGACAAGCCTTCTGGCCTCTGGTTCCCTCCTTTGGGTCATGAAGAGAGGATACCTCATGCCCAAAAGCTTGTCTAAGATACCAATGCTGCCATTGGTCCAACAAAAGATACTGCCCTCCAAAATCCTTATTTCTTGCATGTCCCCTGAGCTCTCACAGCCACAAAATCACTGTTGGACATCCCAGGATAAAATGGGAAGCTTCTTTTTCTCCTGAAGTGGCCACTCTTACCCTGTGGGGAAAAGTTACCAACTTCTGCACATTTGGGGGGTTCTCCAAAGAGAGCAGGGGCTCTAGAGGAATTAACTACACAAGTTGTAGTGGAAACTGGTAACGCTTTGCCCCACTGCCTCTTGCCTTCAGATACGCTGCGCTGAGAGGAAGAATTACCGAAGGGAGAAAGAGGCTATTGGCTGGAATCCCCGTTCAGAAGCTCAAGTACAGCAGAAATGAAAAGTGTCCTTTTGTCTGAGTTATGGACATGCTTGTAGGCTCTTCCTTTTTTTGTTTGAGTTACTCACTTTCAAGTGGGCTAGGACATGGTGTGCTGGTTGCCAGTGGTCCTAGTTCTTTTAATAGGAACATGTAAGAGAAAAGAGATGAGACTAGAAAAGCTCAGCTGGAGCTATTTATAGGATGGGACAGGATCAACTACCCCCTTAAAAATAAAGAGGCCCTCTCTTAAATGAGCAATTAGCTAATTGGCAAATGGTAAAATGAAAGAACAGTGGGTGGCTGCTTTCACTAAGTACTGGCCTGCAGCCAGGCCCCACCTAGCATAACCCTTATTAATTGGTTAAAAAAACCACACCACACTGAGATGGGGATAAACAACAACTCTGCTGGACAAACAACAATACAACAATAGGTAGACAACAAACAAAGTCCAATAGTAACAAAGCAATATCAAGCTGCCCCCACCTACACAATACAAAAGATAAGCAAAAGTAGTACCAATGCTCAGCCTAGGTGGTGCTAAAGAGCAATCAGGGTGCTCTCACACCACATGCTGACAGGCACTCCACCTCTCTCTCAACACGCACTCAAGTTACATGGACCACACTGACCATCCTCAGTCACTCAGCTCCACAGCCTGTATGGTCATTCACACACTCAGGGATATTGTCCTCCCAGAACCTCACCCGGGACGGACGCCACAACGGAGGGGATTGATCATAGGGTGGCCGTCATAGAGGGCAGTCCAGTTGTCCTCTATTGATACGAAACTGGATGCCTTTATGTCCTCTGCTGGCCAAATGCCCATCAAGAATTACGTTGGGGGGAGGGGGCTGAGATGGAGTGCTGCCACTTAACGCCCCATGCTACCGCTATTCTGCCTTTTGCAGGGAGCAGGATGGAGGAGCCGAGGCCAGTGCTGCTGGCCTAGGCTCCCCCATCCTCTGTCTGGTCCTTGCGCAGCTTTGGAATCATGGCAGTACTCTCCCATGCTTGAAGCACTCTGATTGGCTGTTTCTGTCAGCCAGTCAGAGTGCAAATAAAGCATTACGGACAGACAGACTTTGGCTTTTATAATATTAGAATTGTTCTAAAATAGAGGACATAAAGGCATCCAATTTTGTATCAATAGAGGACACAGGACAGAGTAGCAGAAAACCGGAATGTCCTCTATGTTGGCCACCCTAATTGACCACCTTGGTCCGTACCCACTCTCATATACGATGATCAATAGGCTCAACTCTCACGCTCAGACAAGGTATTGACTGCCCTGGTCCTCACTTGTCCTGGTCACGCTCACAATTGCCACACATGAATGATCACACCCCTCCTCAGATATGATTACCTTTTATCTACCCTCACTGACAGGCAGCCGTCACTCACACAATGCACCAATCACCACATGGATGCACACAACACTCACCTGTGTACTTAGCACACTCTGCTGCATGCAGCCCTATACTTATCCTTCTAAAAGTAACAATTGGGGTCTCTCAAAATACCTCAGAGACCTCCTGCCAAAACTCATGCTTCAACTGAGCATGTCCACAAACAGAACTGGTTCACCAGTTCAAATTGTCAGTGACTCCAGTGCTTTCTGGAGCTGACCATAACAGGGTCGTAGGGACACTGCAATTTCACTGCCAACACCTCTGGACAGGTATTTTTCAGAAGGAGGTAACCTGGAGAGGTCAGTGTAGGTTAGTGTGAAACCCACTTCAGTTTGCTCAGAGCAAATCTTTTGAGATTTAAGGTACACCTGTATAGCGGGCAAACTGAATTATGCTAAGGCTTTTAGCCATAGTCCAGTCCTTTCTGGAACTAAGCAATAAAATTGAACAGAGCACCTTATAAGGCATTGGAAGAAATAAGTGCTACAGCTACCACTTGGAGTACTATAGGTGAGCAATGTATAGCAACTTTCCCTATAAGGAAAGATAAACAAAAGTAGGATGGGACTCGTGTGCCATATAGGAATGCTTGGGACAGCGCTAGGGGATTGGACAATTTGGGATGAGAACATTACAGAAGTAATGAACAAACAAAGGAAAGGTGTGTGTTAGCATGCAGTGATTCTGGGAGGACAGACGGAGCTACTGTGTCCCTGCTGGAACAGCAAGGAAGCCAGAAACAAACATGACATGCTCAGTGGAGGACCCAAGGCCTGGTACACCCAAAGGTTGCTGCTGAAACATCTAAGCCGCTTGCCAGGTCATATTCTGGGGAGGAAACCTGTAATATTGCCTAGGGATTACTATTAAAGTTCACTTGATACCATATTAGATGAGTTGCCATGTCAATCCTTTAGGGCTCTGGCAAGAAGAAATCCTATTGGTAACACCCTAGATAGATTCAAGACTGCTCTTGGAAGATGTCAACTCTTAGTTTGCGCTCTTTTTTTGACTACAGAAAAATAATAGAACATTTTTTTCTATCGCAAAGAACTCAGAAAGACTACAGCTGTGGATTTCTATTTGCAATTTCTGGACTTATCTTGTGAATCATGTTTGTAAACCTAGCAGTGCACCTAACAGTGCAATCAACCTAAGACTGTGTGGTGCCCTGTGGCACACTTTAAAGGATCTGAAGGTACCCCAGGCTTCTGTGGCATTCTGGCTGAGAGCGGGTGGGGTTAAGGCAGTGGTTTTCAGCCTGTGGTCTGTGGACTCCTGGGGTCGAAAGATTATGTCTAAGGCAAGGGCAGACATTTATTTTGGGCAGAGGGCTGCTTACCAAGTTTTGGCAAGCTGTTGAGGGCTGCATGGGTAGACCTGCCCATTGACAGGTGCCCTGCCCTCGTCACCATCTTGGGACTGGAAGTCCCACCCCCTAACCCTTGACCTTTGTCATCAGAAGTCCCTCTTCCTGCTCCCGGAAATACTCCTTTCAGCATGGGGTTTGCCATCTCAGAACCAGAAAAATACCAAATTATATTCTAAAAATCAAACGTCTACAATATTCATTAATTTGATTTAAAAAACATTTTTGTCCTGATTTACATGTATTTGTGTAGCGTATATAGAGGTGATTGCACAATAGCTTAAAGCAAAGTCTTAACCTTGTATACTGTGGGGGGTGGAAGGCATGGGGAAGAGGGTATAGATTTGTAGGGGACTGTGGATATGTGGGGGGTGGGTAGGTGTGGGGTGCTGGGGTGAGGGCGCATGTAGGTATGTGGTTATTTGGGGTGTGGGTAGGTAAGGGTTGTGGGAGGGAGGGTGGCTGGGTTGTGAGAGGAGGTGTGGGACTGTGTGTATGGCAGTGCAAGGGGGTGTGGGTGTATGTGTATGGTGGGGTGTTTGTGTGTTTCGCCCTATGAACTCTTTCTCTCTCTCTCTTGCCTCCTCCCCCCATTACATGGACGCCCCCCCCCTTCCTGCTTCTGGCCCCGGGGTACTGGCATGACCCCATGCTTCCGCGATGCAGCCAGAGACCATGTGGTGTGGAAGCAGTGAAAGCTGGGGCAAGCAGAGGCTTCTGGTTGGGGGGAGGGGCAGGGCTGGGTTGGCCTTTCTACTGGGTCCTGCCAGCTTCCCCTGGGACCTACTGGTCCTGGCTCCTGTTATCTTTGACAGGCAGCCTGGAGCAGATAAATATTAGTTTTCTAAACTTTTTAGGTGCCCCGTGGGCCAGATAGAATGGCCTCTGGCAGACTGGATCCAGCCTGCAGGCTGTATTTTAACTTGGTCTAAGGGGTTCATGAAAGATGACTGATCAATCAAAAGTATATGAATGCCCACACTTACAATTCAAAGGGGTCTGCACCTCCATTCAAAATTTCCAAAGGAGTCTTCACCTCCAATTCAAAATGTTTTAGGCAAATGAAAAAAGGTTGAAAACCACTGGGTTAAAGGTTAAGATGGAAGGACGAGTGCTTGTGACCAATCTGCTTAACACAACCAACAGACAGCACAGCCTGACGGCTGGAATAATCACACTATAGCTCCAATAAGATTAAACACTAAAACTGTACAGGTTTCCCTCAATTTATGCTGTACATGAGTTCCCAGAGAATGGCACATAAATCAAATTCACATAAAGCGAACCCACTTTACAATGTAACAAATAGGGATAGGTTCCCATGGCGGTGAGGGAGGGAGAGAGTGGGTCTGGGACTAGGAAAGGGGCAGGGGGAGGGTGCTGCTCCCAGAGCAGCACAAGGCAGCAAAGCAGAGGGAACACAGCTGCACTCGCCCCAGCTACGACAGTGCCAGCTGCCTGCAGCTGCTGGGCTGCACCATGCTCTGACTGTCCCCACTCACTGCTGCTCCTGGGCTGCACTGTGCCCTGGTACAGGCACCTGGTGTCAGCTGCTCCCAGCTCCACTGCAGCTGAGGCTGAGGCTGAGGTGAGTGGGGCCATGGCCCTTTCCCCTCCCTCCACAGACCTACATGCTTGGGCAGTGGGGCATCTGTGCTGATCACATAAGGGTGAACTTACCTCGCATGTAACGAATTATAGGTCTAAATATGCTCATTGCATAAGAACAAATTCACATATAAAGAACCAGCATAAATCAAGGGAAACCTGTATTGAATAAAATATATCAATTAACAACATTAACCAGCATAAAATAAACTCAGGAGACAGTTATACTCACTAGCACCACAGGGTGTGGGTATAACAAATGTATGCCTTGTCACAATGAGACTGCTTTGACAGACTTCACTGAGACTGATGAGGATTTCTAATCCTTTTTTCCACAGGATATTCTGGACCTCTACACCAAGGAGGGGCTATACATTACCCTCTCCGAACAGTGCGGGAGGTAATTGACATCTCTGGACTTGATGCAGTCAAGAGCTGTCCTTTCAGGTAAGTCACTCAACCTGAGACTCGTAGATTCATAGATGTTAGAGTTGGAAGGGACCTCAATAGATCATCGAGTCCAATCCCCTGCATAGGCAGGAAAGTGTGCTGGGTTCAGATGACCCCAGCCAGATGCCTATCTAACCTCCTCTTGAAGACCCCCAGCGTAGGGGAGAGCACCACCTCCCTTGGGAGCCCATTCCAGATTTTGGCCATTCTAACTGTGAAAAAATTCTTATGTCCAGTCTAAATCTGCTCTCTGCTAGCTTATGGCCGTTATTTCTTGTAACCCCCAGGGGCGCCTTGGTGAGTAGAGCCTCACCAATTCCCTTCTGTGCCCCCATGATGAATTTATAGGCAGCCACAAGGTCGCTTCTCAACCTTCTCTTGCAGAGGCTGAAGAGGTCCAGGTGCCTTAGTCTCTCCTCGTAGGGCTTGGCCTGCAAGCCCTTAACCATACAAGTGGCCCTTCTCTGGACCCTCTCCAGGTTATCCACATCCCTCTTGAAGTGTGGTGCCCAAAACTGGACGCAGTATTCCAACTGCAGTCTGACCAGCGCCTGATAGAGGGGAAGTATCACCTCCTTGGTTCTGTTTGTCATGCATCTGCTGATGCATGATAAAGTGCAGTTAGCTTTGCTGATGACTTCGTCACACTGAAGACTCATGTTCATCTTGGAGTCCACTAGGACTCCAAGATCCCTTTCCACTTCCGTGCTACCGAGCAGGTCATTTCCTAGGCAGTAGGTGTGCTGGACATTTTTCCTCCCTAGGTGCAGCGCTTTGCATTTCTCCTTGTTAAATTGCATTCTATTGTTTTCTGCCCATTTGTCCAACCTGTCCAGGTCTGCCTGTAGTTGTTCCCTGCCCTCCGCTGTGTCCACTTCTCCCCACAGTTTTGTATCATCCGCAAACTTGGACTGAGTACACTTCACTCCCTTGTCCAAGTCACTGATGAAGACATTGAAGAGTATCAGTCCAAGGACTGAGCCCTGTGGGACCCCACTGCCCACATCCTTCCAGGTCGATACCGACCCGTCCACCACCACTCTCTGGGTACGACCCTCTAGCCAATTTGCCACCCACCAGACTATGTAATCATCCAAGTCACAGCCTCTTAATTTGTTCACCAGTATGTGGTGGGATACCGTATCGAAGGCCTTCTTGAAGTCTAAATAAATGATATCTACCTCTATTCCTGCGTCCAGGTGTTTTGTCACCTGGTCATAAAAAGAGACTAAATTAGTCAGGCATGATCTACCTGCTACGAACCCATGCTGGTTTCCCCTCAGCATAATTTTTCCTACTGGGCTGTCACATATATGAACCTTAATAATCTTTTCAAAGACTTTACCAAGGGTGGAGGTGAGACTGACTGGCCTGTAGTTGCTTGGATCTTCGTTCCTCCCCTTCTTGAAAATAGGGACCACATTGGCCCTTTTCCAGTCCTCTGGGACCTGGCCCGTGCACCACGAGTGTTCAAATATTCTTGCCAGTGGCTGTACAATGACATCAGCCAGTGCCTTCAGTACCCTTGGATGGAGCTCATCAGGGCCTGCTGACTTAAACACATCCAGTCCTTCCAAGTGACTCTGCACTATCTCAGGGTTAGTGCTTGGAGACCTGGACTGTCCCGCCCAATTAGGGATGGGTGATCATCACCTTAGCTCTGCCGGCAATACCTCTGTGGTAAAGGCTCCTTGGGAGCCACACCTGGTCCCCTGTTTGCTCTCCTCCCTTTTCCCGGCAGATATGCTGTTGGGTGCAAAGCTGTGCCTGCTATGACAAAGACTCCCCAGAGGGAGGAGGAGCATCATCCACACACTCCACTTGCCACCCTTTTCCTCAGTCCCCAGATACACTGCTGGGTGTGGGGTTGCACTGCCTGGCTCTTGTGGCCAAGCAGCATAGGATCGTCCTCATCATAGCAAAAGCTTCTGCTGGGGTGTGTTCTGGTGCCCCCTCATAGTTGGCACTCAGTGGCATAGTTGGTGCTCATGTTCAGGTCTCAATGGTCTCAGCTGCCCCAAAATGAAAAAAAAAATGGAGTTGCCCCAAGTTCCCCTTCCTCACAGATACTCAGAGTGCTCCGATTGAAGCATGGCCCTGAAATCTGGGGCTTGGCATGACATGCCAAAACCCTTTGGGTTTTGGCATGCCACAATGAGCCCTTCAGCTTTTAGCCCTGCAGCCCTGGCACTGGTCCAATGGGTTCTGTGGCCCATCTCAGCTTGCCATATGTTAGGGTGAAAACATTTTTTCTTGTGCTCACCAGGAATATGCTTCCCAGTTGATTCTCTGGGTGCACACCCACACTTGAGCTCACCACTTTCCCACCAGGAATTTTACATGCAAACCCCTGAGCTAGACAGCACCAGCACCTGCCACTTCCCGACTTCCCTGCCTAAAGCAGGCACCACACAGACAGACATATGTACATCACTACCCCACATTTTAATAATAACAAATTATAAACAAAAAAATTCCATCATCTGAGAAATCAGGTAGAATTCCTTCCCTGGAGGTGTCAGATGGTCAGTTGGAACCAATAGTTCTAGTTTTTTGGATGTCTTTTTGTCTCAGACCAACACGGCTACCAAGTACACCCCTGAAACATGGAAGATGCTGAATTTCAGCCGATTTTGGATTTTAAACTTCACTGCAGAACAACAAGGAATTTTTTTTGCCTCCCTGCCTGCCATCTGACACCTCCAGGGAAGGAATTCTACCTGATCAACACATCAAAGAGCTACTCAACACAGCTCACAAAGACACTCATGGACCTAGAGGGACAGACTTCCATCTTCAGCTCCCTCTGTGCAAAAATGAAGTTTATTTCTTACCTGTGGGGACTTTTTACCATCTTATACCATCTACACTTTTCCCAGAGCCTGACAAATGGACTTTGATCCCGAAAGCTTGCAGAAAAGGACAATTTTCTTGCCATTTTCGAGTTGGTCTAAAAAGGTATCATTTTGGAACCAAGAGTTCTAGTTTTTTGTATGTCTGAGGATTTTGTTAACTTTTCATTTGACTCGGTTTGACCAACTTCCTTTATTGATAAATTATTGGAATAACTCTCTCTCTGTCCATTTTACTATCTCTGTGGCACTGACACAGCCACTGAATAGATTTGATTGGGTTAATTATCTCATGTATGGAGAGTTTCTTCTGTCAGTATTTTTGTATTTTTCTTTTGGTAGGAATTGACAGAATCACAGTAAGAAGAAAAATAACCTCCATGCGTTTAATTTAGCTTGACTATAGGCCCTGAATCCATGCAGGAGATGCCACTTTATCAGGGGGTTCATTTGTCCTGTGTACAGAATGACACAAAAAATGCACACTTTCACCAAATATTTAAGCAAGGTTACCTGAAATAATATTTTAAGAAAGGGACCAAGAATTCCTCTCACTAATGAACTGTGTGGCTTTTAACAAGTCACAGGTAAGTTCCCTGAATCTCCATTTCCTCATGTGTCAAATGGAGCAAAAAGATTATCTACTTCTGAGAGTAAGTCTGAGAATAAGTTAAAAGTTAACAGCAGAAAACTCCCTGCTAATGATAATAATTTACTCTGATAATGGGTGACTGGTGTCTCCTGAGTCTGTGGGGGCACCAGCAGGGCATGACCAGGGGTGTGGGGGCCCAGCATCCAGCTGGCTACTGGGGAAGGTTGTCCCACTGGCAGAGCCAAATGCATTCAAAGTTTTTCAAAACTTGAAACAGATGAGTGTTGAGGGTGCAAACAGCTGTGTATGGAGTAAAATTGTCAAGACATTCCAAAAGCCTGAGTTAGAACAAGTCATAGCTGTGAGCAGTGCAAAATGTTTTACATCAGACTTCCGTAAATATTGTAACTTAAAGCCATATCTATTGTAACACTCACACAACAAATCAGTGGGTAGAATTCTCAGTTGTTATCTTACTATCGTATAATAGGCAACTATTTAAGTCAGCTTCTCCTATAACTCCTGTTAATACTAAACAGGTTCATTCAAGTTAAGGGCCTCTATTTTGCTAAATTCTGCATATATGAAAAGATATGGTCCCTAGCCAAAATTGCGTACAGATTTTAAGAGGATTATGCTCAAAGACGGGGGGCATGTTTACACGTGCATATTAATACAATGCAATACACTGTCATGTAAATGCGGTGTGTTTATACATGTACTCAGGATTGCAGCATGCTGAGCCAGGTTGGAGTAGCCCCAGCTGGCAGGGGGCACTGGGGGTCATCCTGCCAGCCTGGGGCTGCTCCCCCTTGGCTCAACATGCTGTGTAGGGGCTTGCTAGTGCACAAGGGTACTTCAGTGTAGGGCTAGCCTGCAGGTAGCTTGCACACTGAAGCACCCTTGTGCTCCCGCCAGCTGGGGCAGCATCTGCATGTGCTGCTGCTGTGTATTTATGAGTATTATCCTGCTTCAGAGTAAAAAACTCCAAGTATTTACAAGTAGCATTTTAGTATTTATAGTATTTACAAGTACTATTGTGCTGCAGAGCGAATTAGTTTACTCCAGCCTAATAGGGACACATATGTAGATGTGTGACATTTACTGCACAGTTTATTAGTTTACTGTGCAGTAAATATCTCATGTAGACATGACCAGGAAGTAGTATCCAGATTCTGTGTTCTCAGAGTTCTCAGTTACCACTGCTGTAAAGTCTGTTTTGGTACCTTTGCGTTTTATATCTGCTTATTTTCTCTTTAAGCCATACACACAAAATAGCTTTAGTTTCATCTTGGAGCTTTGTTCCAGCACTGATTCTAAGCAGTGAATTAGAGCCAGTATTTTTGTCACTCTATTCAGCAGTGAGAAGTTTCTATATAAATGTTCAAAACATTAAAGCCCGCATTAACCTGAAGGCTAGCATGTGAAAATCCAGCTTCAAAAGAAAGGAATAGCTTTAAATGAAGGATTAAACTGCAATACTCCATTGCGCCTAAAAGCTTAACATTGTTGATAGCCACACCAGTCTTTTATAGTTAGGTTAATATTGAGGAGAGAGGAGTGAGTAAAAAAAAATAGCTCAGGAAAAGATTCCTGAGAACATACAGATAAATGCTGTGGTTTATTGAGGAGTTCGGAACTGTAATAGATCAAAATCTGGTGAATTTAATTTTTATCACACTTGACAGAACAGGGCAGTCAAAGTACAATTAATGTGATCAGCAGAGAAACAGAAAGAAAATACTATATTTTAATTGGTAGAAATTTAATTATGACTAGTAGTCTGTTGATTCCGTGGGATCAGAACCTGTTGCATAATCCCTGCTTTATTAAGGGGAGGAGAATCTACCATAGAAGAGAATGAGGTTGGTTTTCTTGTGATGGATAAAGAAGAGGAAAGGGTGGTCAGCCTTAAACTTTATAGGAAACACATGAGACATTAGCACAATGGTTACTCCAGTGGCAGCTGCTGCCTCAGTGCCTTCTTCATTAATCTCCACGTGTGATTTATGGATGACCTCTGACACGGCCAGGTTCTTTCCTGTAGAGATGCCAGAGAGATCAGCTGACTGGGTAAAGAGGTCAGTCATGCCCAAAGAGCTTAACACAGGTGCAAGACTATATTGTTCCTCAAGCTTCATCCGGGGGAGGTAAACTTCCACTTTCCTTTTTCTCATGTTGGTAGAACTTGTCCAGGCCATTAATTTGTCAAAGTTGATTGTATTTTCAAGCTATAAAAAAGGAACAGTAGAACCATAATACTGAAATTATAATCCATTTTTCCACATGACTGTGCAGAAACAGTAAATAGGTCCATGTCTCTTCCTCCTATTCAACTAAATCTTCTAAGTGTGATCTGCATTATTATGTACATGGCATACTTATACTGTTTGATAGCTTGGAAGTTTCTGCAGAAAACTGAACACTGGCTTTTCTGTGGATCTCCCATAATGATGCAATCCCCAATGTATTTATCTCTTATAACATTAGATATTTCTCTCCTTTTCCAGTTCTGACCCCACAGATCTATAGAAGATGCTCTCAGTACTACCCCAGTACATTCTTTCTTAGCATCCTTCTTCACAGTAAGGTGTAACCAAAATTGTTCAGGTTTTCTCAATAGTGCCCTTCCTTTTTCTTTAGTCATCATGTCATTAATGTCATATAATGTTACTTCACCAAATTTTCACTTTTAAAATTTTTCCTGAGTATCAAACATCCTTTAGTGCTTGTGTCAGAGTTATGATTGCTATTCCATGCTTATATTACTCCTACAGCAATTATCGCATGTCACTTTCTATGGCAGTAGCTCAGGTTCTTTTATCTCTTGATTCCTTGGTGTTTTCCATTAATTTACAAATGTTTAGTTAGTTTCTTATGAGTTGTAGCACATTCCTTTAGCCAATGATGTATAATCCTTTCACTAACAGGTATTGCCTGCCTATCTCTTTTTAGCAGTATTGGTGCCAACTGTTTCTTTGCTATCCAGCCTCCTCGCAATTATTTCTTTATCTTTTCTTTATTCCCATTTACCTGGTTTCTTCTTCCTCTACAACTTCCTGAAACATGCCTCTTAAAAAAACAATAATAACAAAACTGGAAAACTAATGTATGCTTCTCAACTGCCACTTGTGTATGTCAGTACATAATGCCATAGAAAATTAGGTCCTTGAAAGCCAAGGTTTAGGGATGATGATTGTTCTGTTAAGAACTCTTTTTTCCTGAATCACATTTTTTTTCAGTAGAACAGATTCTTCTAAGACCTATTGCTAAGACACAGTTGCTGGTCAACTGGAGGCCACTGTATTCCTGACATGCTACTGCATTGCAAGTATCTATATCTGTAAATGGCATTTGTGGTAGCTGGATTAAGAAAGGAACAGAGTTATATATTCTTCTTGACTCTCTTGAGTCCATTTCTAGAGTTGAAATAAATTTTACCTGGTCTAGGTCAGAAATGTCATTGGGTAGCAATATGATCATGCTCAATTCTTCATTAGCATAAGGAAGTTCCAGGATATGGATCTTCTCTGATCCTATGGACGCTATTTTAAAGAAGCCAGCCTGATGCATCATCTGCACAGGTTTCGTTTCTTGCTGAAAGATGAATGTGAGAGAACACAACACTTTACAAGCATTAATTTAAAAAATACTGGCTTATTCACGTGCTTAAACTGACTTAACTCTGTCCTAGAACAAGCCGTTTATGTTGTCCAGAAATAAAATTAGGGAAGTAGGTCATAGGAAATTGAAGAATATAAGAATGTTTAAATCAGTAGTAAAATTATACAATATTGAGATGGTGTTTTTATATAGTTTACTATGCTATCACTTAGCAACTGTCATCCTGTATCATGGTGTATGCATGAGGGCCACCCAGACATTCATTGCATATACCTGGGCAGGAATTTTTGGAGGCAGGGCCATCCCTAGAGTGTGTGTGTGTGTGGGGGGGTACAATTGGAGAGACTGCCCTGTGTTCTGCACTTTGGGGGGCCCTGGGGAGCTGGGCAGCACAGCTGTGATGACTCTGTGCTGCAACTGCCTGCCCCTCGCTGAATCCGGCACGTCCAGCCATTCAGCACTCCCCCCTCACTGCCAAATCCACCACTGGCTTCCTCGTGTCCAGAGAGCGGGGCCCCACACAGGCTGATTTGTCTCAGGCCCCACACCCTGTTTGGAGAAGTAGAGGCTGCTCAGACCTTCCATCCTCCCTTTAGGGCACTGAGACAGAATCCAAGGACTAGACTGAGTTCAGATCTTTGGTGCCTCCATGCTTGTAGTTGTCTGAGTATCAAACCCAGGTCTTCTGTGTGGTAGGCAAGGATTCTACTACTGAACCACAGGGAACTTCACTATCACTTAAGGGTAAGAGGGATGCTCACTCTCCATACCTGGTTTATCCTAAAAGGCATTTCTTTAGTGTTTTCTTCTTCAAATCCTTTATTCCACTTTCCTTTGAAGTAAATTACATTAACCAAGACCAGTGCCGTGAAGGTATCAATAGAGCCCGTGCCAAACAAATCCTTGATCAGACCTTTAGCGGGAAATCAGCAAGGAGAAGACTGTAATATGCTTAGTTTGATGTTCACTAAATGAAGTACAGCATTTTTTGTTAATAATGTTTCACTTTAATGACTGACCCTGAATCTCTCTCTTTTTCAAATGGCAATGATTAGATTTACAAGAGCTCAAGGCATTATTTAAGATAACATCTGTATATCTCATCACTTATTTCATGAGTAAGTGGGCTATGATTATGATACTGTATTGATGAACAGTGTAATTTGACATCTCTGTTAACCAAGAACTGTGTGTCTCTGTTGCAGAAGTTGGGGGACTGCCTGCATGGGTACGCAGCGCAGCAGTGGTGGGGGGAAGGATGTGGGCACACAGTCCTTACAGATGCGGCATGCAGCCCCCAGCCACTTAGAAGTCGGACATCCCTGTCTTAGAGGAGGCTAATGGGGAAAAAGTTACAAAATCTCAAATATGAGACAAAATATGTCCTTTTCTTCTCTGTATGTTCTTAACCTCTCTGCAGATCCTTTCCCTTTGTCAATATTCTTCAATTGTCTGGTTTACCCCTCTTCATTACTATTACCATCCTGTCCATCTGCCACAGTCTTCGCTTTCACCATCTCTACACAAACATCCATGGTATTTGGATCAGGAGCTTGGGAAATCAGTAACTTTTTGCTGTAATGCTATAAAAGGACTCTTTAGAAAGTATGTTCTTTAATCAGTTGGAATCCCAGGTGTTAGTCATACCACTATGTAACAGATATCTGGTCTGAGTAGAAAAGATACTTTTGTTTTCTTTCTGAGTTTTCAATTTCATCAGGTTCTTAGTCAAATATGGTTTAAAAAACAAACAAAAAACAGCTAAAACTTGCTGTACCCTTACCATTTGTCTGGTTTTCCACCCAAGAGTTAATTATCCTTCTGGATTCTTCTGGAGCATTTTTAAAGTCAACACTTTCCAGGCCTGCTTGGTACAGTTTGTTTGTACGTTTTAAGTATTGCTGTAAAGAGGGAAGCTACAATCATCAAGGTAATCAAATAATTAAAATAAATTCCAACTTTAAAATGACAATGTGATCAGAGAAACACTAATACTTTAAAATGAAGCTATTTTGCTGTGTCCTTTCTTCCTATCTTGAAGAAGCTGATTATTAAGGCTGAACAGAAAATAAACATCATGGGATGAGACTGGAAAGGATTTCAAATTCTGTCTCAAATAATCATGAGGCAGGATCCAGTGGGGTTCACTAGGGGTTTGTCCTAGGTCTGGTATTGTTTAATATCTTGATCAGTGATTTGAATCAGGGGGGCTCAACCCCTGGTTTGCAGGCCAAATCCATCCCACAGAGCCATGGCATCTGGGCTGCGGGGCTCTCCACAGGTCAGGAAAGGTGGCAAGAGAGCAGCAGCAATTAATACTGCCACCCCTCCCCTGCTGCCAAATTCCCAAGCCCTGTGTGGCCAGCATGGGGCTTGGACTTGTCCACACTCCCTTCCCCCATGCAGCTGGATCAGAGCTGGTCCACCTCCCCTTCTCTCCCACATGGCTGGATTGGGGCTGGGCCATGCCCCCTTCCCATGCAGCGGATTGAGCTTACTGGCTGGATCCAGCCTGTGGAGGGACTGGGCATTGCCTATCCAGCCCACAGGGCAACAAGGTTGAGCACCAGTGATTTGAATGATGGGGTCATGCACACGTTTAGCAAATTTGTAGATGGCAGAAAGTTGGGTGGTGTTCCAGACACTCTGAAAGGTAGGGCTAGGATCCAGAATGAGCTGGATAGACTGAAAAAATGGTCTGCAAACAACTGGATGAGATTCACCAAGGACAAGTATAAAGTTCTGCACTGGGATAGAATAATTGCATGCATAAATACAGATTGGGGGAATGAACTGGCTATGCTGCAGTACTGAAAAGAAGGGCCTGAGGATAACAGTAGACCAGAGGTGAGCAATTATTTGGCCCTGAGGGCCACATAGGGAGTTTTGATTAGCTGTCATGGGCCGGGTCAGCACTGCCACCCCAGCCCCCTCCCCCTCAACAACTCACCAAAACTCCCTATGCTGGGGCAGTGGGTGGGTGGGAGCAGTGTTCAGGAGGGGCAGGAGAGGCTGGCTGCAACCACCCTGGCAACAGGCTGCTGGAAGCTGCTCCTGCTCCTGCCCCAGCACACATGGCTCGGGCTTCAGCTCCCGGGAAGCCAGCCAGGAGCTGAAGCCAGAGCCCTGGTGCAGGGGCAGGAGCCACCTGGCTGAAGCTGCTCACCCACCCACCTGAAATGGCATGGTGCAGTGCAGCAGGGTAAGGAGCAAGAGCAGCTTCTGGCGGGCTGCTCTTCATGCAGCTACAGCCCCCTGCCTCCAGCTGCAGCTTCTCCTCTCACTCCTGCCCCACCATGCTGTGGCACTCCCAGCAGGCACATCGGGCTTTGGCTTCGGCTCCCAGGGGGTGGAGTGCAGAGTAGTACCTGTCTGCAGTTGTACAGGAAACAGCCCCGGCAGAAGCTGTGTGCTGCCTGGGCCCCAGGGCAGTGGGCACCAGCTGGAGTCCGATACAGGCTGCTCTGGTGCAAGCGGGCAGGGCATGGCCCCATGTGGAGCACTGTGGAGGCAGCTGTGGGCCGGACCCAGTCACCTGGCAGGCCAGATCCAGTCCATGGACCATATTTTGCCTACCCCTGCATTAGACTCTAAGCTGAATATAAGCCAACAGTGTATGCTTGCTACAAAAAGGCCAACTGACTTGAAGGTGTCCAGCCTCTCAAGGTGTTCCCTCACAAGGTCAGCATTGATGGAGGGCAGGAAATCTCCCTCACCTGGGCCTCCCTGTCCTGTAACGGGCAGGGGCGTCCCATGGGACTGATGAAAGACCGATGCAAAGTACCCATTTAATAAGTTGGCTTTTTCCTGGGTGTTGGTTGTCAGTTGTCCCATCTGGTTTAGTAGGGGTCCAGTGTTGCCCTTGCTTTTCCTCCGGCTCGCCACGTATCTAAAAAGGGACTTTTTATTGTCCTTGATACTTGTAGCTAGTTGGAGTTCTGTCGCAGCCTTGGCTTTCCTGGTTCGCTCCCTGCAGGACTGGACCAGTGCAGAGTATTCCAAACAAAAAGCTTGAGAGAGTCCAGAGAAGAGCCACGCGCATGATCAGAGGTCAGGAAAACAGACCTTACAATGACAGGCTGAGAGCTATGGGGCTCTTTAGCTTGGAAAAGCGCAGGCTCAGAGGTGACCTATAAGTTTATCAGGGGTGTTCACCGGGATCTGGGGGAGCAACTGTTCACCAAAGCACCCAAGGGATGACAAGGTCTAATGATTATAAACTCCAGCAAGACTGTTTCAGGCTGGACATAAGGAAAATTTTCTTCACTGTCCGAGCCCCCAAGGTCTGAAATAGCCTGCCACTGGAGGTGATTCAAGCACCTACACTGAACGCCTTCAAGAGAAATTTGGATGCTTATCTTGCTGGGATCCTTTGACCCCAGCTGACTTCCTGTCCCTGGGGCAGGGGGCTGGACTCAATGATCTTCCGAGGTCCCTTCCAGCCCTAATGTCTACGAAATCTATGAAACAATTAGTAGAGCTCTGGGAATCATGATTTACAAGGAAAGTCTGAAAGAATTAGGGTTATTTAGTCAGGAGAAGAGAAGACTGATAGGGGATTTGATAACAGTCTTCAAATACCTGAAGGGCAATTTATAAAGAGGATGGAAATAAACTATTTTCTGTGGCCATAGGGGACAGGGCTAGGAGCAGTGGCTTCGAACTACAGCAGAGGGAATCTGGATTGGAGACTAGAAGGAACTTCCTGACTATGAGGGGTCAGGCACTGGAACAGGCTACCAAGAAAAGGTGTGAAATCTCCCTCCCCGAAAATTTCAAGAGCAGGCACTTGACTGGATGCTTTAGTCAGGAATGATCCTGCCTTGAGCTGTGTGTTATACTAGATGACCTTATGATGTACTTTCCAGCCCTACTTTACTATGATCCTATGAAATACAAATATCTTTAAAACTTGAATATTTTATTTGAAAGACATCAAAGTGAAATATTTGTCAATTTCAAGTTTTTAAAAAATTTTAACAAGTTTTTCAAGTAAAGGAAGTTGTTGATATATACCCTTGCATGCAGAAAGTTTTGGTTTTGGTGATTCTGTATTTTGTCTCAGGTTTTTGGTCAAATTCTTCATGTGCTCTATTGAGTATTGTGTTCTACTTTTTGTACCATTATTATGCACTGAATAAACTTTTTGCCAAGGTAACCCCACAGGCCCTGCAATAGTCAGGACTATGACCAAGAAACAAAATTGTGGAATAAAATATGATGCATGAATCTCAAATCTTTTGCAGAGCTTCTAGATTGTAGGTTCCCACATAGCTCAACCAGGAATCACACCAAAGACAGATTCTACTATAACTCACCGGCAGAATTGAATATGTGTTTTCAGCATACAGTCTGTTGACCATCCTGAGTGAATAATTAGCACTGTGTGAATTGATTTCCGAGAGAAGGTCTTTAAACTTAAAATGGATGCCTTTAGGTTCGCCACACTGTGTTGTTGACAGCAAAAATAAAATACGATTAAAAAGTGTGTGTTGGATTATTTGTGATAGAGAATTATCTAAGAAATATGGGTAACATGGCTGACTTACACTGCTAACATATTCTACTGAGAGATTTGTGTACAAAAATGTTTTAGTGCCCAATAGACACTACTATAATTAATATCCGAATAATGCTGCTCTTGGAGACCTGTAGACTTATGTGCAACAACTCTAATTTGGGCCATGCACTAGTTCTAGCAATCAGACCAGTCCATCAATCACTGTCATTTTGCTGCTCTGTCCCAGCATGTAAATGGCTACAAAATTATCTGATTTTCCAGGGCTTCTGTCCCTCTCCTAATTCTTGAACTTCTCCACACTGAACTACCTGCCTTGATTCTCTATCCTTTTAAACAAAGCTGTGGTTCTTTCTTGGGTCTGCTCAGTTCATATAATCTGATTTTACACAAGAAGGTTTGAACCTTTTGGGAGCACATTCAGACCAGCTCTACTGTTTGTTCTGATGAACAAAAGAAGGAAGATGAGATTTCTTTACCTCTGTTTTTGAAGGGCCTTCAAGTCCTCTAAATTCATCAAAATGAAGTACCTGCAGTTAAAAATATAACTTACAAATTAAGTGCCTGAACATAATTTAGCCGAATTTTAGATTAGGATCTGCTCCTGTTTTCATTTAAGTCAGTAAAATCAGGATTTTAATGACTCCTCATTCTTCATGTGTCACTCCATCAAATTTCCTCCACCATCTTCTACTTTTCCTGATTCCCAGTTTCCTGAGGCATGACCCCATGCTTTCATGAATTAAAGTCAAGCAGTATGTATTTATGATACTTTCTTTACTTTCTGAGATCTTATTGCAGTGCTGAAGTTTGAGTAGTGAAACATTCAGAAGTTCCAACCGAGCTTAATATTCTTTTCTATGGATGATTTGTTTAAAATATGTGAATATGATCCTGTACTTAGATTTCATCCTTTCCAAGAGACTATTCTCAGTCAAAATGGATTTGATCCTGACCTCTTTGTATGCTTTACCTATCTTGTTACAAGATTGGCCCATTTCTATAACAAGTAAAACCAAAACCTTGGAATGGCCTCCAGCTTTAGGAAAAGCTGGGCCCATCTACATGAGACACTATGTCACCATACAATGTGCTACTGCCATGTAGCATTGGTGAGCAAAAACCATAACACTTCAGCTACATTGCTGTAGTGACACACTCCCTGACATACTGGCTAAATATAACTGTGCACCACTGCCACATTGCAGTAACAACTGTTACTGTGCCATAGGGGCACGTGTAGACACACCCACTGAGTAGTGTTCCAGACTCACTGTGGCCCATCATTGGGGTGTATGAACTTCTCCCATATACTGGATGACCATATGTTCTGATTTCAGGACACTTCTCTTAGTTGTCCCATCAGTTTTAGGCAGGTGAACATTTTTGTTCCATTTTCAGTGGGACACTGAACTCTGGTGCCTAAAATGGAACCATCTGAGCAAAAAACTGGACTGTTTCACTCTTCTCACTCCCACTCTCTGGCATACTCCAGCTGAGATCAGAGCTCAGAGATAACTGAGCATGTGAGAGAGTCGGGTGTCCCATTTTGAAACTAGAATAGTCATCCTATCCATATAAATATCAATGGATAAACAGTTGCTATGTTATTGATCTTCAATCCAAATCAGGCATTTCAACTAATTTAAGTTTACCTTTTCCACCTGCAATGCAGTATTTCCTCTTGTACCCAAGTAGACCATGGCCAGGGCTGATATGATGCTCAGTGGGGAGTAGAAAATATTTTCATTTATGTGTTGAGGTTTCAGTTCTCGGAATAGGTCAAAACAAAATTCAGCATTTGCTGCACTGATGGAGCCCATTGTGAAATCAGTATGGTCTAGAAAAAAAGCAGCAGTAGTGCAATTATGTAATAATGCCATACAATATAAATTGTAATTAGATGTCTCTATGAAATGGTGCTTTGAACTGCTGTTAAATTAAGGGACTGGTAATATTTATTTAGTGTATTTTTAAATAGTCATAATTTAGTGGTGTATTTTGTAAATAGCAGTGATGTTTTTGCAGTTTGAGTAGATGAGATGACAGCTTTTGTGCCTATAAGCTTCACAACAATTGGAGTTCAATTACTTGTTATCATATACCTATTTCCACCTGTACAAATTTTGTTAACTTTTCAGCAAGACAGAATTGGAGATATTTCAAAGCTGAAGCACTGATGACCTATCTCCCTCTATTTTTTGTTCTTTTTTTTAGAAAAATATGTTTTGTTTTAAGAAATGTAATTAATTTAAGAGTGAAGTGTCCTTTTCTATGGCAAGGGGCAGGCCAGCTTTCAAGATGGGGGACTAATACTGGTTAGTTACAAGTGCGTAAATCTGGAGCAAGACCATGCATTTTACTAGATTTGCTCTGGATTCATAACGATAAGCCTAAGTACAGCTTGGACCCTTTTGATTTTTATTTGCTTTTGAATATTGATATGATGATGAGTATTAATTCCCAGCACTAACATGCCCCTTTTCTTTAGATTGGAAAAGTCTTTATTAAAGAATACAGTATCATTAACCTCCATTTTACACATGGGGAAACTGAGGCTTAGAGTGGGGAAAATGACTCATGCATGTCACCTAAGATAGGATAGCAGATGTATGTATAATTTAGTATTATTCAGTTTCCATTATCTTGCTCTCAGGATTATTTTTATGATTTTGGTTTGAATTTTATAACCACCTTTGCTTTGCTTTTTAAAATGCATACAATTTTTTAAAATTAAAAATAACATTTGTTTATATCAGTAATTAATATTTAGAGAGAGCAAGTCATCTCAGAATTTATAAAGAAGATCTTACAGATCCCTTGCAAAGAGGAAAAGAATTAACGTAAATTTTTTTTGACTGCTTTCAAAACACCACCGCAAAATAAAAGCATCTTATTTGCAAACAAAAGTGTTCTTGTTTAGTACCACAGGAAATAAAGGAAGCAATATAGCATTGTCACACATAATACACTACAAAGAGTATATGCAGTGTCCAAATGGCTTAGCTCATCCTATCAATTTCTACAAGCAGGGTGAACTTTTGGAGAAGTGCAGTTCTCCCTGTTAACACAGAAGGGTTTCTATGCTGCTTGAAACAATACAAATGTGTGTTCAGTTCCCTCTGTGGCTGCCACAGACAGTTTGTGGGCAAGAGCAACACAGTTCCAGTACTAACTGTGTAGTCATAGGAAAATGCAACCTTTATAGTAGGGTATCTCAAGCCACAATGGAACTGAACATTTGTCCTGGAACAAAATTAATGGACATTGCTGTATTCAGTATCTCTGAAAATCTGCCATTCTGTACAGGCTGAATATAGATTTGTTGGGCACCCACATCTGAAATTAGACCTAACATTAGAACATATAACTTTCAAAGATTACATTAGGTTGCAGTATTCCAAGGCCAGATGGCCACACACTGTAGGAACATAAGTATAAATGAACACTCAAAGTTTGAAATAAATCTGCTCAGTGAAAATTAAGACTGTGTATCATGTTTGCTCTCTTGAATCTAGGAGCTATATAATCAAAGATCTTTAACTTTGATTTTGGAAATAAAAAGATATGTGCTGAAAGAAACTAAATAGGGAGAAAATCTGTCTTAAAATGGCATCCTTTTCTGAGATGTTAGATGCAAAAGAATGAGGCAACTCGTGGTTCATGTAAATAAGAAGTCAAACATGATAGCCTGTTAAAGGTACAATAGCAAAATAATGCACCATATATGGAAGGAAAGTAAGCACTGCAGAAGTCTTCTTTGGCAGCATCACTTCAACTGTTCTTATTGTAATGATCTTAAGCAAAATAATTAAAGTAATTTTTAACTGAATATGGTTTAGGTGTCATTCAAAATGCATGTCAGAAGTTTAAATTTAAAGTTTTAGAAATGCTTACCATATGAAGTTACTGTCACAGTTTGTCAGCTGTATCTTGAACTTCCTGGTCTCCGTGAAATATATATTCTCTGCTTTCTGACACTTCCATTACTTCCTTTTCAGATTTTGACCCTTTGCATACTGATATCCTTGCATAGGATCAGACTCAGACTTGTTGTTTTATCTGCTTTTTTCAGCATTTTATCATTATGGTTATGGAAAAGAAGCTTGCAGAAAATCATGTGAAACAGTTCTTTTGGAAAAAAAGGAGAGGAAGGGTGAGTTTTAATATAATTTCCACAAGCCTGAAGCAACTGCAACAAGTTAATTTGGGCAGAGAAGGTTGAAAACCAGACTGTAGGGAATCATACAGGGTGTTAAAAAGGGGAATGGTAATACCAAGAGCTTAGGAAGCACATTCTTTAGCCAAACAGAAGATAATTTGGAGAAAGCTGCTTTGGGGAGGTGACATGGAGACCATTTTTGAGAACAGCAAAGTGTAAGGAAAGGTTTTGAGGTATTATAAAAGAAAGGATGTGTGTGGGATGATCTAAAAGAAGACTGAATCTAGAGGACAGGTTGAAAGACTAGAAATGAAGGAGAAAAAGAATGGCAGACCCCAGAATCTAAGACTGGAATGAGAGGTACGAGAAAGGGAGGCATTCCCTGACTGGCATATATCATGTACTTGAAGACACTGTAAATCCTGGAAAGCAGGACTGGCTGCAGGATGGCAATTCCATTCCAAGGTGATTTCCAAGATCTCCATTTTACATTAGAATAAGACCAAAATGTTTCTCGTGTTTTTTGCAGATGATATATCAAAATGTCCATCTTCAGGTCAAAAATGTTGTGCCTGTAACCTCGTAGTTAGGTTACAGCAGAGCTGTCTAACTCATCCGTCCCTCATGGGCATATGAGCGATGAGGGGCTGGTTCTTGGGCTGGATCAGGCCCACAGACCCCCCCAAACCACATGCCTGATCCAGTGAACATGGCACCTACCTGGCCCAGTTTGGGACCAGCCCCAGTAAGCACTGTGTGGCACAACTTGGGACCAGTCCCAGCAAGTGCCAGGGCAGTGCAGATCTGGGACCTGGCCTAAGCAACCATCATGGGCAGTGCAGGCCCGGGACCTAGCCTGAGGAAGTGCCTTGGGCAGCACAAACCCAGGTCCAGGCCCAGACCCAGTGAGCCTTAAAGGCAGCCCACGTCCCAGGCATTGTGCACAGGGGCTGTAGGTCTGTGTGAGTAGGCAGCTATTCGATCTGGCTTCGGATCTAGCCACTTCAGACACCAGGGATCCAATCCGGAGCTCCAGATTGGATTCCCACTTCTATCTGGCTGAAGCAGCTCCGAAGCTTCAGAGCCACCTTGGAGATCCGGCCATAGGGTATAATGGGGAATCAATGAAATATCTATAACTTTGGGTTTTTTGGTCTGATTTGGATGAAACATGCAGGGGTGGTAGCCTCTGCTGAGAGAATGAAACCTGCCAAGTTTCAAGAAGCTCGGTGCAGGGGTTTGGGGGGAACTGTACCTCAAGCTGCTGACAGACAAAACTCATGACATAGATGACCCAGTGTGTGTTAAGGTGCAGCGGGCTGAAAACTGCAGGGGTGGTGGCCCCTGCTGAGGCCACAAAGCCTGCCAAGTTTCAAGGAGATAAGTGCAGGGATTTGGGGGGAACTGTACCTCAAGCTGTAGACAAGCAAAACTTGTGACATGGGTGCTTGTGCAACTTTGTCTGGCTTGGGGCATGGAGGGGTAAGGGGACAACACACTACTACATTCCTTGGTGCTAAGCTACTGTGTTACCAGTTATCAATTAATAATGATTCACTCAGGGGCCACCTCAATACACAGTACCTAGCTACTATATAATGAGTTAACAAGCAAGGATTAACACATACAAAACCACAGACTAAGGAGAGGAAATAATCAATACAGATAATCAACTGCCCCAAGACAGACACAGTCAGTTGCACCAGCACCCATGTCATGAGTTTTGTTTGTCAGCAGGTAGGGGTGCAGGGCCCCAGAAGTCCCCTGTACCTATCTCCTTGACAGCTGGCAGGCTTTGTGGCCATAGCAGGGGCTAGCAGGCCTACAGCTTTCACCCCGCTGTGCCTTAACACACACAGTGTCACCCATGTCACAAGTTTTGCCTGTCAGCAGCTTGAGGTGCAGTTCCCCCCAAACCCCTGCACTGATCTTCTTGAAACTTGGCAGGCTTCATTCTCTCAGCAGAGGCTACCACCCCTGCAGTTTTCACCACCCCCTGTGGTGTAACATATAGACATGACATGAGTTTTGCTTTCAAGAATGTGGGGTGCAGTTTCCTCCGAACCCCTACACCAATCTTGAAACTAGGCAGGCTTCATTCACTCTGCAGAATCTACCACTCTTGAAAATCCCATCCAAATCAGACAAAAAACAACAAAGTTATAGATATTTCATTAGTTCCCCATTATCCCCTATGGCCGGATCTCTGAGGCAGCTCCAAAGCTTTTCCGAAGCACTTCAGAAGCTCTGAACCGCTTCAGAAAGCCTAACGAAGCCAGTGCTTCAATCTGGACATGCTGCTTCGGACACCAAAGCATCTGAAGCTTCTCCGGATCCAAAGCATGGTCCAAAGCCTTGCACAGTCCTAGAGGACTGGTCTAGCTCAGTGTTTGGGTCAACAGGGCAGCACTAGCATCAGATTATGGGGCTCTGCAGGCCAGATCCAGCCACTGGGCCGTAAGTTTGACACCCCTGGGTTAGAGCACCGGCCTGTGATGTGACATTTGAGGAGAAAATTCCCCTGTTCAGCTTTATGTCAGAATAGTTTTTCATTTCAGATTACTCTGAGTTGGGCAGAACGAGGATCAGAAAATGGGTTTCCCACATTTCTGGGCCAGTCTCTAACCATTAGGACAGGGGTAAGGCAACCCCTGGTACGTGTGCCAGAGTGTGGCATGTGAAGGCATTTTGCTTGGTATGTGTGCCTCACGGAGGACAGTGGGGGAGCCATGAGGGGCCTGGTCCTTATTGTGTCAGTGCAGCCCCAGCCCCTTCCCTGCCATTTGCCTTGAGGCATGCATGTACCTGCTGCTGGCAATGGACCCTAGTGCAGCTGCTTGCAGCCTCCCTGCCACTTGCTGTGAGCAGTCTGGGCTGTGCAGCCTCATGGGAAAAGGTGGGGAAGGGACCAGGGCTGTGTTGCCACAACAAGGATTGGGCTCCTTGTGGCAGCCCTGCTGTCTGTCCCAAGGTTTCAGGTGTTTTTGGCACTCTGCCCAAATATGTTGATAACTCTTGCATTAATGATTAGGGTATTGTGTGGGTGGGGGTGGGGGTGGAGGTGGGCTTGGCAGATATTACATTTATGGCACAATTAATGTGTTAATCATGATATAAATTTCAATGTGCCATATGTTCAACCAATTTCTGGTGCAAATTTATGTGTGTGACATCTTTGTGGCATGCCTTAAACTGAATGTACAGCATATATCCTAGATATGGGACTGTCCCAAGCCCATGCTGACAGTTAACTGATTGTTGGCATTGCTCAGAACAGCCAAATGAGTATTGGGATCAGGCACAGCACAATCCCTGGGGTCCAGGACACAGCTGTTTCTGCACAATTCATGGGATTAGGTTGGGGGCAGCCCTGAATCTTGGTTTGGTCTCTGAAGTCATGTGGGTGGGATGTGAGGCACAGATGGTGTGACAGGACATTCAGTTTTTGGGATAGGGCATAACATTCCTCAGATACCAATTGTACTGCTTTTTAACATCTGCCAGGGGCCTGCATGGCAGGAAATGAGCCCGTCTCTTTCTCAACTTCAGGTTAAACAGCATATTTTTGCTGACCCTTTATTTTGGTGAAAATATGCAAGTTTGACCTGCTGGGAAGCAATAAAAAACTAAAGAACGACGTGGTTAGGGTAAAGGTACAAGGAAGGAGTTAAGGATAGATATTCATCTCTGTAAAGTTTATGTCTCGGCATGCTCCATGTCACAGGGCACTAAGGTGCCCTGCTCCTAGAAGAGCAGAAACTGTCTGGGGAGAGAACCCAAAGAGAAAGACAGAAGCCCTGGTGCAGGTTACCAGGGCAACAAGCCAGAGGGCAAATTAGCCTGCACCTGCACATGGTCAGCTGACCAGAAGGGGCAGGGCCCTGGGCCCATATAAACCCCAGGCTGGAAGAGGGAATGCAGTTCCCTGTTGGCAGCCAGAGGGAAAGGATCTTCCAGGGAGGAAGGGCCTAGTGAACCAGCACCTTCCTGATATATTGCACCTAGGGCTAATGGGACTCTATGAGCTCTGCAGGTACCCTTGCCTACTAGACACTTAGTGCTGGGGTTAAGTTCAGTGCTTTTAAAGGGGCAGAGCACATGCTGGTCTCTTGTATTATGTTATAGCCCAGGGGCTTATGTTTGTTTGCTGTTTATAACACCAGTGGTTTGGGTGAGGCTATTTGGGGAAGGAGGAGGCATCATTGGGGGCCCACTTCAGCATGGGGACCCCGGCGCAGCAGAAGGGCATAGAAGCAGGGCTGCAGGGAGTTTGGGCACGGAAGCAGGGCAACAAAAATCATCAGGGTCTTGGGAGATGAGACTTATGAGGAAAGGCTGAAAAATCAGAATTATTTAGTCTGAGGAAGAAGAGACCGAGGGGGGGATTTGATAATACCCTCCAAATGCCTGAAGGATGATTATAAAAAGGATGGATATAAGCTAGTCTCTGTGGCTGTAGGGCATATGGCACAGGACTAGGAACAATGATTTCAAGGTTCAGCAAAAGAAATTTAGGTTGGCAGTTAGGAAGAATATAATATTGCCTTAATTTTTTTTTAAGTAAATACCATTCAGATGTCACTTAAAGTGCAAGCTAGAAGTTGAAAGCTAACGTACAGAAATACCTTTTGATCCTAAAAAATGAAGTTAATATCAAAGCTGCCAAGCGTGGTTGGAGAGGGTTATGGGGAAAATTAAGTGGATGACTTCTGACACTTCTGTAAGTGTTCTATGTTGAGAAGCTTAGGCTTTGACTTTCTGCCCATTAAAGTAATAGAGTCAGATCAAGAGCAGACCTGTTTCCAATGATACAACTTTTAAAAAAATAAAATGAAAATAGCACTCGAAGATCTAGATTATAGATTATTCAAGATACCTTAAATATGGGTATAGAACTTCCAAAAAGCCTTTGATCTGGTATCCCACGATGTCCCCACGAGAGAATTGGAGGATTGCAGGCTTAACTGCGAGACAATTAGGTGGGTATGAAGCTACAGGATAGGACCCAGAGAGTCCTAATCAATGGATCTTTGTTGTCATGGCGAGTAGTGTCCCACAAGGGTGGGTGCTTGGTCCAGTGCTTTTCAACATCTTTATCAATAATTTGGATATGGGGGAGAAGTTTGCAGATGACACCAAATTATGGGGGAACGTGGTCATGTTTGAAGATGGTCTACAGATACAGGTGGATCTAGACAGGCTGGCAAGTTGGGTGAGTCAGAACCTGATGAAGTTCAACAATGAGAAATGTGAAGTGCTCCACCGCGGGACAAACAATTCCCTGCACACCTACAGGCTTGTCGGTACCAAACTGACCAGCACCAAGAACGAAAGGGACCTGGGGTAATAATAGGACCACAGTATGAATATGAGCTGGGAGTGCAATGCTGTTGCCAACAGGATAAATAATACTCTGGCATGCATCAATCAATGCATCTCTAGGAAAACTAAGGGAGTGATTAATCCAATCTACTCGGCATTGGTAAGACCCCAACTGGAGTATTGCATCCAGTTCTGAGCACTGCGCTTTAACAAGGACGTGGTAAAACTTGAGAGAGTCCAGAGAAGAGCCATCTGTATGATTGGAGACCTGTACAACAAACCATACGAGGAAAGCCTGAGGGACCTGGGACTCTTCAGCCTGAAAAATAGAAGGCTGAGAGGGGATTTGGTAGCAGCTTACCGCTACATCAAGGGAGTATATCAAGGGTTTGGTGAGCAGTTGTTCACCAGGGCACTCTTCACAGTTGGTGTGTCCAGACTATGGAATAAACTCTCTCCAGAGGTGGTGGAATCGCTTACCCTGGAAATCTTCAAGAGGAGACTGGACAGTCACCTTGCTGGGGTCACCTGACCCCACCTCTCTTTCCTGCCTGATGCAGGGGGCTGGACCCCATGATCTTCTGAGGTCCCTTCCAGCCCGTTACAATCTGAAACTATGAATCTACTAGCCAATTGCCTGTCAATAATGGTGGGGGAGGGAGCGGGGAGGGGAATCCTGTGCCCCCGCATCTAGGCCTGCTTCCCCCTTCTCTCCTCCCCCCTGCTGTGGCGGTGGGGGGGAGCAGGCCCAGACCCCAAGCAGCAGGAGGGGAGTGGGCCCAGGCCCAATGCAGGGGTGCACTGGGCCTGAGGGTGGGGAGAAGCCAGGTCACCATGGGGGGGGGGGGAAGCAGCAGCCCTGGGTCAACCCAGTGGTGGTGGGGGGACAGGAGAAGTGGGCTTGAGGCCAATGCAGGGGAGGAGGGTGGGGAAGGAGAGGGCCCAGGTCCAAGCGGGGGATGAGGCCCATTCCTCCTCCTCTCCCTCTGCTGGGCCTGGCTGGGCCCGCTGCTCCCCGCCACCACTGTGGTGGGCTGGCTTCTTCTTGGGATTGCTCCTCCTCCCCACCCCCATGTCAGGCCCATGTCTGCTTCTCCCCCCACCGCTGCCACGTTGGCCCATGTTGGCCTTTCAGGCAGTGACAACAGAAGGGGGGAGGGGCAGGCCAAAGCCAGCACCAGTGGTCTTGCGCTCCCCCTCCGTGCCGCTGCTATCACCATCACCTCTAAAAAGCAAGGTGGGGGGGTGAGGCCAGCTTTGGTGGCCTTGGGGGGGGCCCCCCCCTCCATCATCACCACCTGCAGGGAGCAGGGCAGGGTTCTGTCTACTCCGTTGTCACTGCCTCCAAGGAGCAGGGCGGGCGCTGGCCTCTCCCCCCCTACTCTGTCGCTTATGTCCCTGCCTTCATGGCGGTGATCGGCTGCACCGCCACCTCCTGTCAGAACACTTCTTTGCACTCTGATAGTCTGTTTCAGTCAGCCAACCAGAGCACAAATAAAGTGTTATGGACACAGAAAGATGGATTAAGGCTTTTATAATATTAGAATAGACTATCTGGAGGGGGCTAGGTAGACCACAGTAAACAGGGCAAAGAAATATTAGCATTCAAATTTGCACAGAAAACACATTTGGACCATATTAGTACCCACAGTTGGGTTAATGATGAAAGTATATGATGAAAGTATAAGCTGGTTATTGAATAAGCTGGTTGTTATTTAATCTGCTCTTTCTTCTCCTTGCTGTCACACTTGGCCAGATTCCTTGCACAATTGTACCTTTGCAAATCCATAAGATTCAGCTGAGTTGCTTTAAATTTACAATGTGTAGGTGAGGGTAGGTCTTGGCTCAGCACACACTGCGGGAATGCCACATCAGTATAGTTACAGTAACTTTCCTAGAATCAGGGAGAAGTTGGACTCGGAGCTTGTTTTTTAGATCTGGAGAGAACCAGATCTCAATATCCGAGACTGAAATAAAGCAATAGTCACCGGTGGCAGGTTCAGGGATGGAGGAATGAAATGTTTCCTCACTAGCATGCTGCCTAGGTCCCCAGAATCGGGACTGACTACAGGTTGGCAATTCCATTTCATGGCTTATTTTGAGGTTCCATACTGCACTGGAACAAAGCCCAAAGCTTTACATAGTTTATACATGCAAAGTGAAATGCAGTTAAGTTACTGTGGCTTAGCTTCCACTGACCACAGGATAGATTTAGACACATGAAACAGCTTCTGTAGACCACTAACAAACTGATTTGGATCAAAATATGTGCCTACAACATGTGTTGATTCAATTTGAGAACTGACCTGGGGTGTTTGAACTACAGAGCCGAATCCCCTGCTCTAACACAGAGCCCAGCTTCTCATTTTAGATTACTCTGAATCGGAAAAAGACAGGCCTTTAAAGTCTCCCTGATTCCAGACTGACCTTAACCAACAGGGTTTAGAAGAATGGCACTTGACTTTTGCGGTCCCACAGGCTAGATGAGTGTCGTAGGCATGATCCAGTGCAGTGTTGGCATGTGAGGTTGATCTGATGTGCCGGTCTGACCCCATGTACCAGATCTGTTTGCAAAGTGACCACATCCCAGTGCAATCTGACCCATAGGACTATGTAATCTGGACCATCAGGCTTCCCACATGTCTGGAAATTTGGCGGCGGTGGAGTGGTTGCAGGGTTAACTGTCATGGCCTTGAGAGCAATTAACGTTGTTGCCACATCCCCACTGCCAAATTTCTGGACCCATGGAGATCCCCACAGGCTGGACAGCATGGCTGTGTGGGTTGAGGTTGAGAACCTCTGGTTTAGAATGAGTATGTGTGTGAGAGAAGGGGGTTATGTTCTTGCTCACTCTGGCTTTTATCTGGCCTTCCCAAATAGCATGTTTTGCTGAAATTTAATTTTGGTGCAACGTTCAGAATACTCTACTGGGAAGATGTGGACAACTGAAGAAGGGCACGTTCCAAAAAGGTTTATGGAGAGAGGAAAGGTAGAGAAGTTTGTTTCCTACAACTTGTAGGAGTCATATTTCGGCATCCTCTGACAGGGATTTTTGATCAGTACTAAGAATTTTAAGCTAATTCTTATGGAAAACTTCCTTCTGCAAATCGGTGGAACATGACCCTAAAACAACATGGTGTTAAGTTTGAATGTGGCTACTCTACATGCACAGAAATGCTTCATAAGTCTTCCATGAAGAACATCTCTATGTGGCAGGGAGCTCTACTAGATTACAGAACAACTATAATATACAACAATGGATAAAATAGAGTTTTGAAAGCTGTTGCTCTGTATTAAAATGATAGACTGGAGAAGCGGTAAAGGAACCAGGCTGGCCTCTGTAAATACCATCTGATTTCAACAAAATGAGTAATTTAAGTACAATATAACTCTCTGAAGACACCCTGAGAACATTTTTCTCTTGCATGGGGAGAAGAGTTTGCTTGTTTCCTTTTTGTAGAAGTTCAGGCAAAGTGGAACACTTCTCACAGAAAGTCCTTCAATCTAAGGTGAACGATCAATCAAGCTTTGTTGTGGTACAATCATATGAATTACTTCTGCAAAGGTCATTCTGTGAGCTTCTCTAACTCTAAGCACAGGGTTGTTGTGACACTTTTCTTTTCTATGTACTGCTTTAAAAAAGGGTCAACACCTACCTCTGTCATATGACAAAAATAAAGAATCCTAGTGTAACCCAGGTACACCCAAGGGAGTGCCTTATTCTCAACTGAATGGGATGGGTAGGCAAGAGGGGTGCTGTGAGAGGGATGCCAGAATTTCAAGCAGATCCCTCTTTCCTCTATAGAGTTAATTCAAGCCCAAATTTCTTAACTATATACAATTTATTGTTATAATATACATAAACATAAAACTAAATATAATCTCTCTCTCATATACACACACACACACACGTACTTACACAATCGCTAACCTAAATCTCAATACAACACTTCAATTGCACAATATAAGGTGCAAACATGAACAATCTTAATAACATCTGTTCCTTATTATACTCCCTGACCCATGGCAAGAGAGAGTCCTTCCAATGGGGTCCCTTGCAGGGTGCCCAGGAAGCACCAGGGACCCCTCCCTTTAGGGCCTTGACTAGGCAGGGGGCTGCTCACACAGCCCCTTCTCTGGGTTTGCCTGTCCCAAATGTCTTTCCCCTGTGGGACCCAAGGGTCCAGTGACCCACACTCCCTCAGGTGGTGGTGGTCAGGGCGCAGTTCGATGGGGTCTCCTCTGCTGGAGTGCCTCTCCTGTGCTGCTGGGCTCGTCTCCACCCTGTGCCCTGATCTGGGCACTGAGGGCTCAGCCCCTTTTAGCTGCTGAACCACTGCTGCTGGCTCCTGGGTGCTGAGCTTCACACTGCAGCACTATTTCCCTGTGCCCTGTGTACTGTGGGCTCTCTTAACACAGGCCGGGCCCTTCAGGCTCCAGCCCTCCGTCCTCACATAAGGTGGCTAACCCAAACAGCCTCTGCAGCTCCCTGGCTCCCAAGGCTTGGGCCCATGCATTGGACCTGACCGTTTGCTGGGAGATGGGGCCTGAGCTGCCTCACTGCGGCCCCCAAGGCCCTGCTGGGGTTGCAGGCTCAAGCTGCCGCTTGCAGCTCCCAAAGCCTGGGCTCCGTGCACCAAACTGTGCCGTGATGGGTCCGAGCAGTCTCACACCGCTCCCAGGGCTGCTCCTCCAGTGGCAGCTTCAGGAGCCTTGGGCCTATTGCCCACTGGGGGAGAGTGCTCCAGCTCTTGGCTCCACTCTTCTCGAGTCCCTCGCCGCATCTACTCCTTGTGCTGAGCACATACGCTCCAGGGCTCTGCCCCTGAAGTCTTCCGGACCTGATAGTCCACAGCAGGGGTGGGCAAAATGCAGTCTGCGGGCCAGATGCGGCCTACCAGGCCATTCTATTTGGCCCAAGGGGGCCCTAAAAATTTTACAAAACTAATATTTATCTGCCCCAGCTGCCTGTCATGTGGCCCTCTGGTTTGCCAAAACTCAATATGTGGCCCTCCACCCAAAATAATTGCCTGCCCCTGGCTTACAGTCTTCAGTCAGGTCCAGGGGAGCTCTTCTACCCCTCCCCTCATGAAAGCGGTGTGACTTTATTTCTCCTGCTGCCTCCTGATTGGTGGATGGGCTCCACCAATGAAAACAGCAGGATCTCAAGCCTGGAACTCAACCCAAGCTCTGAAAGGTGAGCCTGTTACACTAGTAACAATGGATTAATTGTAGTGTCAAAAGTAACTTCCTCAAAATAGTAAAGTTTAATTCTTGAAAGTGTTCTTTGTCTCTCATTCAAGATCTGTTTCCTAGAACCTTTTCCAGCTGACAAATGCTAGAATTTAACGCCCCCCCCATGCATTGCTTTACAGCTGTGCTCTGTAGAGACTGGACAGGCACCGGTTTAGAAGGGGATAGAAGGTAAGGAAAATGGTAGAGAGACTGGAGGAAGGTAAGAGCCATCAAAGACTTGGAGGGAGGTGAAGAAAGGGGCAGAGTGGTCACATGCCTATTTAGCAGGGATAATGTAGGAAAGAGTGTCAAAAGAGTACTGTGAGCCAGGATGTGTGCTTTGATTGGGAGGGAATGGGAAATCAAGCAAAGTGTGAGAGAGAGACAACTCCCAAGTTATGAAAGGGAATAAATATCCCTTTGAGTTCCAGCAGAGTGTAGGTGAAGGGTGAGAGTCTCTTTGAATTTGTGTCTTAATATTGATTGGACTTCTACTCATTTTTAATGCATGGGAACAGAGGTGAACTTCAGAACTTGCATCCTGTCTCCATTGACAATCTCAATTAATTGCTTCTAATGCACCCACCCACACTTTTATTTTGTACACAAAAGGTAGGCTTCTATTAGCCTTGGCAGTTTTCCCATTGCATGGGTGGAATTTTTGGTGACAACAGTTTACAGTTCTGTTACCTGTGAAATGCAGATGTGTAACCCTGCATGCAGACACAGGGCACGCACAGTAGGCTACACATTGACTAGGTAAGAACATGAGTACATTTACATGTCCAACATATGCATGTAAGTCTCATAACTGTAGCTGAAGAAAACCCTGGGACTAGCAGGTGTGAGATGTTGAAGGAGCAGGCCCCTTCCACAATTTAGCTCCAGTATCTGAATGGTTAGGGTCCTTGCCCAGGAAGCAGACCTGGCTTCTAAGCCCTCTTCACAGGGGTTTGAGGGGAAGTGGACCTTTTAGGACCAGCAGGATGAATTAATAGTGCTGAATTAACTTGCAACCTGGCTGCTGTCAGTGCTTACTCCAGGTGGTGATCCCAGGAGGCAGCAACTGGCACAGGCCTGAGTGGCGCACTCCAGTGGCCACAATAACCCCTGAGTGCTAGAGTAGTGGCTATCCTGAGTGGCAGCAATCCTGAGCATATATGGGGTTTAATAACTTGGGTGTTTTATAATTGTTGTGTTAGAGTTGTGTAAGATAAGGTCTGTTGTTTTCTATTTAATACACTTTTATATTCAGCATAGTATCCAAAATGCATGCAAGTGGGTTCTTTCAGGACTCCCAGTAAAGG
This sequence comes from Crocodylus porosus, assembly GCF_001723895.1. Taxonomy (NCBI): domain Eukaryota; kingdom Metazoa; phylum Chordata; order Crocodylia; family Crocodylidae; genus Crocodylus; species Crocodylus porosus. The sequence continues at coordinate 157,683,173 of NW_017728886.1, forward strand.
TTAATTTTCCTAGGTTTCTGGATGGGGCCTTGAGCCAAACCCCTATATCCACCCCTCAAATTTGAATTGACCTGAGAGCCATTTTTTTCTCTCCTTATTTCTGGATCCCAGGCTGCCAAACAAGCAAGACAAGGTAGGATGCCCCCTCCCATGTGAGATGATTGAGTTGCCTGTCTCTGGAGAAGTCTGTGAATGAAAACAAGTCCGTGTTGCATTGTAAGTATGAGATGGGCCTGCCCAGCATAAAGTAGCTGCTTCCATTGCATCAGCACTTCCAGCGAGCCCATATCTGGGAGACCCCAAGACAGTGCAGGGGTATGAATGTGGAAAAAGCAGAAGCAATGAATCTTGGGTAAATTAATGTTTTTTGTAACTCCCTCCTCCCCTTAGTACTGCAGCTAGGGGACCTTCTCATGCTGTTTGACAGGAAATAATAATAATATTTGGTCTCTCAGTCTCTAGCGTCTCATCACCTGCATATGATAGGGAGTTACTTTGAAATATCTGGCCCAATTAAAGCAAGCAAAAGATCCCCTTTTGTCCAAGAAAATCACTGCAAAACAGGCTGGCATGCAGCTGAAATGTGGACTGCCTTGGATGGATGTGTGTGTGTTTGTCACTGCCCTCTACTGGATCTGCTCAAGACTGGATTATTACAGTAATTGCTAACAGCCCTAGTCAGTAACTAGTCCCTGTTACTCCTGTGTGTTCCACAAACAGAACAAAAAGATGGTCGCTCTCCCTAGAGAGTTCACAGTCAAAGAGAAGAGACCAACAGAAGGACCCAAGGGACAGTACTGATCAGCTTGATAGGCAGTGGAGTCAACACACCAGCACCTTACCTGTTGCCATGTTTTTGGTAGGCTTCATGGCTTGTGAGAGTTTTGAGGGATGGCAGGGAGACAGCTTTGTAGATGTTTCCAGGGAACACCTCACAAGCAGCAGAGTGTAAGGGACTGGGGCATTAGACCACTGATGGAAAGCAGGGCCTGGGGCTGGGTCAAAGAGCAGAAGCCACATATCAAAGCCAGGGGAAATCCTGAAACAGGCTCCATGACAGTCCAGAGTCAGGATCTGGGTGACAATCCACAGGGAAAGCCTAAAACCAGAGCTAAACCTGGGTCAGGAGCCAGGAAACAGAACCTCGGAGAAGCCCAAAGTCAAAATCCAGAAATAAACTAAAAACCAGAGAACAAAGAGGTTTGTCACAGCAAAACTGGTGACTGTCCTGTAGACTCAGGGCCCTAGCTGGTGCCAAATGGATAGGCGGTGCTCCCAGTAGTTGGTCAGGATGCTTGCTGCTCCTAAACTGGGGCAGAGTTCATTAGCTGAGGCTTGCTGCAGGTATAGCTGCTGTGGTACTTGGTTCAGGCTGTTCAGAGTCCCTAACAGCACTGGACCCAGGCTGGTCACTATCCCTGGCATAGGCATAATGGAAGAAAACAGGCAGATGTTTCCAAGCTGCAAAAGTGGGTTATGGAGGCTGTTATCATCCAGAGCTGACATCCCTGATAGCAAATGGGAGCTGAGAGCAAGGAGGAGACAGGCCAGGAAGCAGCTTGAAAGAGGAGAGGAGCAGGTTTTATGTAGCATGATAGTGGAGGGGTGAGCAATCAGTACAGTGAGCCAGGAACAGATCTCTGCAGCAGCATCTGCAGGGGAGTCAGCACTTGTTAAGGCCAGAGAGGAAAAGGTTGCAGTCAGTGAGGGGTGAGGTAATGAGAGCTTGACTGGGAGTTGCAGTATGGAGACATTACACAAAAAGGATCTGTCAAGTGTTGTGTAGTCTGAGGTTGAGGAGATACTCAATATCCAGTGGCTGTGTAGGTGCCTTCCTCGCTGCCTTGCCATTGTGCTGCAGCTGAAGACACTGACCCAGACTTTTCTTTCTCTCTGTCCCACAGCAGCCATGTTCAATGATCAGAAATCTCCATAAAAGCCAGTACTGGGCCACCCTGCAGGGGCTGCACTGGCTCCTGCGGACCATCTCAGTCAACTACAATGTCCTATTCACCCGGATGCAACCAGACTTCCCTGAGCAGTGAAGGCCCCGGGAACAGGATGCTCCCAGGAAGCCAGAATATGCCTGCAGCCAGGCTCAGGAAGAGTGGTTTGCTCTATGAAAAGTTAATATTTTGAACCATTGCCCAGCCTGTGATCAAACATGAGCAGCATTTCCAGTCTAGAGCAGGGCATGGAGATAGTAAAGCCCCAAGGACAAGGAGTACTGCTCTCACTGGAGTGCAAGGCAGGCATAACTTGGTTGAAGCAGAAGGATTTCCACCAGGGTCAAACCTGCTTTCAAATAGGAGGGGAATCAAGCCCAGAGGAGACATAGAATCACTGCTAAAAAGGATTGTGCTGGGCCTCTGCTGCTCCTTCCATGCTTGAGGGAGAGCAAGTCTGTGCCATGCCCAGTAATGATCCACATTTCAAGGGACTTCAGAGTTAGCTGCAAACTTCCCTCTCATGGCAGCTACTGAATCCACAAGGTCCCTGGTTCCTGGAGACCTGAAACCTAGTGTGTGACCTGACCAAGAGAGAACAGCTGTTCTAAAAAATGGGAGGATGGGAAAGGCAGCCATTTTAGCTGGAATGGTGACCGCAGAGGCAGTGGGGGAAGTGCTTTTCAACATCTTTATCAATGATTTGGATGTGGGGGTGAAGAGCTTGGTGGCCGAGTTCATGGGCGACACCAATTTATGGGGGAGCATGTTCATGCTTGAAAATAATCTGCAGATACAGGTGGACCTAGATAGGCTGGTAAGTTGAGCACATCAGAACTAGATGAAGTTCAACACTGAGAAGTGTAAAGTTCTCTATCTGGGGACAAACAACCCCCAACATACTTACAGGCTCAGTTGCAACAAACTGATTAGCACCCCGATTGAAAGGGGCCTGGGGTAATAACAAACCATAGTATGAACATGAGCCGTCAGTGTGATGCTGTAGCCAGCATGCCAAACAAGACTGCATCAACTGATGCATCTCAAATAAAATCAAGGAAGTGATTCTTGACTCAGCATTGAGACAGCAGGTGGAGTACTGTGTCCAGTTCTGGGTGCTGCACTTCAACAAGGACATGGAAAAGTTTGAGAGAGTCCAGAGAAGAGCCACCCATATGATCAGAGACTTGCAGGCTTGAAGACTTGGGTCTCTTCAGCCTAAAAAAAAGAAAGCTGATTGGGGACTTGGTAGCAGCTTACCACTACATCAGAGGAATACATCAAGGGCTCGGTGAACAACTGTTCACCAGGGCAACCTTGGGGAAACCGGGAGTGATGTCCACAAACTCCTGGAAGACCATTTCAGGCGTAACACTAGGAAAAACTTCTTCATAGTTAGGGTGTCTAGACTGTGTCCAAACTCCCTCCAGAGGTGGTGCAATCACCTACCCTGGAAATCTTCAAGGGGAGACTAGATGGTCACCTTGCTCGGGTCACCTGACCCCAGCTGTCTTTCCTGCCCAGTTCAGGGGGGCTGGACCCCATGATCTTGCAAGGTCCCTTCCAGCCCCTTACAGTCTACAAATTTATGAATCTGTGAGGTGAGGGCAGCACCCCACCACCCTTGGTTTGAGGTTCTAAGTTTCCATCTCAAAGCACAATGTATCTTTTCCAAGTGACTCCCACAGGGTGTCAGCATCCAGGAAGTCTCCAACATGAGCCTGACCAGCCAATATCAGCTATGGCAGAGAGACTGACGAACCTCTCAGGCAGAGTTGCTGCGGATTCTTGGGTTATCCAGTTGGAGTCTCAGGTAGCAAGCCTTGGAGATGTAGTAACCCATGTCTTCCTCCAGGGGATCACGGGAGCATCTGGGATTCACGCCTAGGAGCTGAAAGTTCTTCTGTAAAATCAGTTCAGCAACCTGGCTGCAGACCTCTGATTAAAAAGGGAAATGCAACATTTCTGCAATGGACAATTTTCTTGTTTATATTCTGTTTGTAAAACTGCCTCAGCCCTGAAAGGCCCTGTGGGGAAAGGGGAGATCTGCTCAAGTCCTCTTGGTCACTAAGCCAAAGAAGAGGGTCAAGCGCATGAGACTCAGGTGTTTCAGCAAGGGTGCTTTCATGTTTATGCTGAGCCTCAGACTCTGTCCAGCCCAGATCTGTGTTTATACCTTGCTTGTAGAGTGATCTTGGAATTAATTGCAGCCAAAGGGAAGGGAGAATGAGTGAGCACCCTTGTAGCTCAAAATCAAAACACTTAGAACTAATTAACTGAGGAAGCAAGAGACTAAGTAAAAAAAAAAAATGAGAGAAACTATGTCCCTACTCATTAAGGACATAAATGAGAGGAACTACAGGTTCTCATTAGAGGGTTTAAATTCCACCTCAGTGGTTTTTGCTGGAGCTGCATGCACAGTTTCACATGACTGGAATGTTAAAACAGTTTTTGGATTTTATTTCAGAAGGATGGAGTGGGGGGAGGGGGGCACTATATCTAAAAATCAAGGTCATTGACAACTTAGGATCAGATGATCTTGAATGGTTATGAGTCAGTATCCTAACAAATCCTGCACAAGATGGGGCACTAGTTGGTGTCTGCTGCAGACCAGACCATGAAATCAGTCTAAAGAATTCTTCACACACACATGTGGATCATGAAGGAAGGAAAGAAACCTGTCATGTGGGCTTCAACCTGAGATACAAATGCTGGAGATCTGCAAGCAAATTGGTTTGCAAAATCATGCAAGGGAATTAGTTTGCCATTCAATTTAGCAGTACAGTAATCTTCATTCTATGCACATCAGGATTTGAGCCCTGAAGCTGAAAGGGAGAGTCATACCCATGCCATATGAAGCTTGCCTTTGGTTGTACAGAAAAGGGGTGGCTAGTTGGGAAAAACCAAACAGGAAGGGATACCCCTTCCTTTGTAAAGTCTGTGTCTAAAAAAAAAACCAAAAAAACCCCCAAACATGTCCCCTTGCTTAGATCTTCCCGATTTCTGTTAGGCTTTGCTTAACTCCACAAGATTCAATCTATAATTAACGGCTCCAATAGCTGACAAAAAATTACTACCTGAACCTCCAAAATGTTAGATAACCTCTTTATTTCATTTGTGTCTGGCATAGATCTCCTATGGGCTTTCTGAGTCTCGTGGGATCTTGTTGGGAGACATTTCTGGGGAAAGAGCAGGAGATGCTCTCTCATATGTTGAGACATCTTGTCCAGTAACAGGGGAGTCTGAAGCATTGACAGCTCCTGTGTACAAAAGGTACAAAACAAAATTGCAGTGTAACATCAGTTCACCATGCAGCCTGGTCTTAGGGCAGGTCTTGGGGCACACAGGACACCTATACACATGCCCAATGCCTGCTCCAACATGTGCCAATTAGTGCACTCCAGCACCTCAGCATCTTGTATACTTAGTGTCTCGGTGCTTCAAAATGGCAGCAGGGGTGCTTTAACTAAAGCTTGTTCAACAAGCTTTAGCTAAAGCACCCCTGCTGCCATTTTGAAGCATGGGGTGCTGAATACACAAGATGCTGTGGGTGCTTTAATTACAGCGGCTCTTGGGAGCTGCTATAATTAAAGTGCCCCTCATCCCCTCCTTGGACCATGTGAAAAGATGCCCCGACTGATTTTAGGTACTTTGCTGATGCTCAGACTCCTCTACAGTAACCCAGGGAAAGTAGGTGTCTAAGATAAGGATCCACAGAAGAAAGCATACTAAGTGGGGAGCTGCCTTTAAGGAGAAGTGTATGTTTTCAGCCCCAACTCTACAGGGCATAGAGGAAGGGGTTTTCTTTCTTACAAAGCAGAGGAGGAGGCAGAACCATAGCCTTTCTATCCTACTGCTCAGTGAAGAAAGCATTCACCTGGATGTGGGGGGGCCAATTTAATTCCCTCTTCTGCAGGAAGGGATTTGAACCTGTTTGTCTCACTGTTCAGCTAAGTGCTCTTTCCATTAGGCTTCCCTGGGCCAGGGCATGCTCCGTCTCTTTTGTTGAGCTGTTCCATTTTGTAGAGTATGATCAAATTTGTACTGGGCCAAACGGAGCCTAACTGTATTGTCTAGCTGTTAGGGCAGTGTTCATCGGGGAGATGAAAGGGGCTGGAACTTAGGTCTCCTCTCTTCCCTTACCACTAGGGCATAAAGTCATGCTCCTCTCTGGCCCCTTACCCCCAGACAAAATGGCTATCAGCAGGAAGGGGCTAGCAGCACAAGCTATCTTTCGGCCTGATGACTGAAGCACTCGTCTTGGAGGTGGGAAATACAGGCTCAGTCTTCTTAGGTAGGGGAGGGAATTAAACTTAGGTCCCCTGTGTTCTGGGTGAATGCACAAACTGCTGAGCTTTTGGATACAGGGCTGTGATTTGTACTGGGGTCCAATCCAGCGAGCATGCTTTGAGCATGCCCACCAGGCTTGGTCCTCAGGCAAGGTAAACACTGTGGGGGTAAGCACTCATGCTGAAGCATGAGTGAGGATCTATGATGCTAAGCACTGTCCAAGCATCAGAAGCTTTCCTTATTCCCAGAAACAGGCACTTGACTAGGAAATTCTCCGGCTTCTGAAGACTTTGGACACTTCCAGGGCCAGGCTGAGTGGTGGCTTTGAGGATTAACATTTGGATTTGGTGCCTAAATAGGGGGCTTAGAAAGGACCTGTATATATACCTGTATCCTCCTGGAATGGGGAATCCCTGTATCCAAGGTCTTCACAGGGCAAGACAGACTGTACCAGGAGAGAAGAAAGAAAAGTCAGTATATAATTCTGTCTTCAGGATTATGTAACTGCAGAATGGGAAACAGGCAATGCTTTATGGAGACATGAGCTGGAGTGATTAGTCCCTTCAGCTTGCAGATCATAGTTCTGCAGTTTTTCTAAGTGGTCTCTAATGCTCCAGTCCAAACTGCTGGATGATGCCTAACTTTGTATGTTCAACTGCTTTCACTCCAAGAGGAAACAAGATGAGAGATGCCTCTAGCCCAGAACCATTCTTCCCTGAAGAGCATGCAGGTATCTGCCTAGATAAAAAAAAAAAAATAGCACCTTGTCATTTCCCTTTAACAAATGCAAACAAAACCATTTCCCTGGACTCTTTTAGGGCCAAGGCCTTCATTAAGTATCTAGTCCTAATGCATTGCAGCTGTTGTACTGGCTCCAATCTCCCCAGGCACCTACCTCTTTAGTTCTGAGCTTATGGGAAGTAATGAATGCCAGATGGTGATGTGAAAAGCTTCTATGGGGGAGATGAAGACCTTTTCATTGAAGGAAATGGTTTATATTTTTTACATCCAGGTAAGTTTTTCAACATTTGAACCATGTCAGGGAAGATGACAAGAGCTTATTACTTGACTGTAAGTACTGGCTGATGTTACAGATCCTTTTGAATGTGTCTGTCTTTGGGTAAGGGAGGCATTTGGGGTCTGCTTCTCGGCACTCCTGAGAACCTGCAGCCTTTTCTCATTTCCAGTGTAGTTGTGAGTACATGGTACATTTGAAAACCACAGCCTTTGATTGTTATGTGACAGAAGATAGAACAGATGAGGGCAGGCTCTTGTCTCGAGTCCTCTACGATAAGGTAAGTGAGAGGAGAAAGGGGCCCTGATATAGCTTCAGGAGAGAATAGTAAGAAGATACCCCTGTGGGTATTAATAAGATCTCATATGCTCAATGCCTGATCCCTTTTTTTCTTTAGCCCTGAATGATCTGTTCACTAAGGTTGGGCTCTGTTGAAAGGCCTGTTCATTGTGCTCTGAAGTCTTGGGTTAAGCATATAAGGGTCCTGTTGCAGATCCTGTCTCTGACAGCATTGCTACTTGCTCAGTGGCTAGCAGGGCACTGCCAGCCCTTGAGCCACAAAAGCATGAAACATGAATTGAAACTTGTTTCTTAGAAGACAGAGGAAAACGTGGAAGCATTCAATGTGGCAGAGGTTTTCTCTGACAAGGAAAGGAACAGCCTGCTGTTTGTATGTGTTTCTGAGGGCTGAGTTGAAAATGCAGGATGAATAGCAAGTAACAATAAACCTGGGGGTTAACTCCAGCTAGGGTCCTTTGTGATGCCATATGGGGAAAGTTAAAGCCAGAGCCCTTGGGTGCAAAGTCTATCCTGCTGTGCCTAGAGTTTGAACTAATACATGGAGCCATTTTTTTTTTTTTTGTATGGAAACCTCAGTCCTGCTTGTTCCTTGTCCTGACAACTATGTCCCTCTTTCTCTGAGTATCTCACTAACTTCTCTGCACTATCCCCTTGTTTTCTCCAGCTCTTTCTACTGTGCTTCCTTCCAGCCAACCCCTGCTGTACTCTCCATCTATCTTGCAAATGCCACCTCAGCTCCACTGCTTTGTGTCCATTGCTGACAGATGCAGGCATATGTAATGCTATTTTAAACACATTTACCTCCAAAGTGCGAGATGTGACTTCTATATCCTTAGGTTGGGGTGAGTTGTCACAAATTCCTGTCAGGAAGAACAGACAGTATCTGATGAACATCAGTTATTTTCCATTCTGAATGCTTATCTGTTACACCAACCTTCTAGTGCTATTTTGTCCAGCTGTGTCTGTAAATAAAGGATTTGTCTTGACTATGGCAGTTGCCTTACGTCAGTACATTTTGAGTTACTCCAGCTAGGTCAAATGGGCCGTGTATAGACGAAACAAGAGGAATGTGTGCACAACGCTTTAAAGAGGTCTAAATGCTTTTGCACCACTTTAATGGTGTTGGTTTCTGCACACCTCAGCAGTGTAATGCACCTTAAGTCACTTGGGAGTTTTAGTTTGCTGCCCCTACAGCTGTGGAGTGAAGCACTGGGCTCTGTGCAGTTCCACGGCTCTGCAGGAAGCCCTGCAGGCAGACTGGCAGCAGCCTGGGAAAGCAGGCTCCACCCAAGAAAAGCAGTGAGCCTGATCTTTTTTCTTCCCCCATAGAGCCTGCTTGAGCCATATGGGGGGTCAGTGCTTCCCTCTGCGGCTGTGGTACTCCCTGGGACTGTCTGAGCTGAGTGCCTGTGGGCAGATGCCGCCTGGGGTGGGGGACTGCTGCTGCCACAAAGAGAAGCACCAGCCCTCCTGCCTTCCTCTCCCTGCTCTGCAGCCCAGGGACTGCTCTGCCTGCTGGCAGCTCACCCTCCCCTTCCCACCAGAGAGGCAGGTAAGTCTGGTGTCTGCGCACAACACAGAGGGGTTAATCAGCCCTAAATTGAAGCAGTGTTTTTTAAAACCCACTGCTTCAATTTAGGGCCCTGTTTCATCTACACATGCCTATGGAATGATGGCAACCATGCTCCAGCTACACCTAGTGCTTTGGTGTGGAAGAGTTACAGCACAGGGTATGTCTATGCTGCAGTTGCTGCAGCTTGTGGAGATGCATCTGAGCTAGTGGAGTATCTGGCTCAGGTATTAACAGGAAAAAATTGTCCAATCAGGCTGCAAAACTCAGGTGAGATCCTGGGTAAATAATCTGACAGTGGGCTGGGCTGATTGCCAGATATCTACTACTAGCAGAACCCCAAATGGCATATAGGCTAGCTTGTGTGTATTAGTGCTACACTACATTACAGACATACCTTCAAATTGCTGCTTCTCTACTCTGTCATTAACTCAAGCTTCAACCTTGATCGCCAGGCCAGCTAGCTTGTGCTTAATTGCTGCTTAGCTTAAACTTGAATAGGACAGGTCAGGGGCAAAACTCAATCTATACTTCAGATAGAGGTGGGAATGAGCCCTTGTCATTGACAACCTTGTTGCATCATGACACAGATGTTCATAAAACAAACACTCAAGCCTTACCTAATTCTTGAGTCCTTGACAGTGTAAATTGAATAATGTTTTTGTGTGTAATCAGATTTAATTTTGAAGCTTTCACAGTTTAAATAATCACTGAAATTTAACCACAAGTAAAGACCTCAAACTGTCTCGAAGGCAAAATATCAGCCCCTCACCTCTGTTCTGTGTCTCTCTGCTAAGTGATGCTTCTCCAGTGTTCCCACTAAGGTATACAAGGAAATAGTACTGTCATTATTAATAATAACAAAGAGTAACAAAAGTTCTACATCACATATTCAGTCCTCAGATTTGCTTTCAGTTGTTGGCTGCCTAGTGCTTCGTCTGTTTGGACTTTCTCTTACATGACACTTGGTGTGTTGTCACAATTGAAATAGTTACCTTAAAATGTAACTGTTCTTCTTCTGAGCAGATGGCAGATCTGTGGTTGAGGACAGGTCTGAGTCTGGCTTGGGAACAGTGAACTGAGTGAGTTCTACCTCTTCCAGGCTCTGTAAAACAATTACATTCACTTCAATCCACATTGAGTACAACTCCAGGACTGGCCATCTTCACTCTGCCTCTTCTTTGCCTATCTGGGCCTGTTTGCAAACTCATGGTCACTTCACCTGAATGCTACTGCCCCATGGAGGAAAGGCAAGAATAGCAACCTTAGTGGGCAGGTTATAGGCAGGTGGTGACTGCATTTACCTTCATTGGTGTGTGCAACATCTGCCCGGGCTAATGTTATCTTTACAGTTTTGAGTAATTTAATATTGTCATTAGATTTTTCAGGCTAAAGCTATCTGTCAGTGGAGGGGTGTGAACTCTTTGGTGGCTCCAATCACAAGGTAGAAAATAACCAAAGCAATTCCTGCATTAAAAATAAGCAAGGGAGCAAATAATCAAGTTAGGAAAAATGGTGTAAGAGAAGGAAGAGTGAATTCCTGCAGGACAGGGGGAAAGGCAGAACACAACATCAGCTGAAGAAGACCTGTGCATTTCCATTGTCTAAAATGCCGTGCATCTCCAGCATTCAGGTCTGTTTTCAGTATTGACCATCAATTCTTTAGGTCAGTGGTGCTCAACTTCTGGCCCATGGGTCAAATTCAAGCAACGGAGCTGTGTTATCCAGTCTACAGGGCTCTGCATATAGCTAGAAATTTGGCAGTAGGGAAGTGGTGGGAGTATTAATTGCTGCTCCTGTAATGCCAAATTTCCAGATCCATGGGGAGCCCCATGGGCTGATTAACGTGGCTGTGCATGCTACTCAAGCTAGCGTGCAGGATTGGGATGGCATGCTGGATCACACCTGCACACCAACCCTGTCCACCAACCCCCTGTTGGATCTGGCCTGCAGACTGACCCCATGCCATTTGTCTGTCCTGTAGGGCCAAAAACCAGGCACCCCTGCTCCAGTTAGTCCCTCCTCTGACTCCATCTCTGATCTCTGCAACATCTCCTCTCAGCTTTACACAACCTTGTGGAAAATCACAGGAGTGTGAAGGTAAGTCACATATCGCTTAGCAGGAGCCTGACCCTGCATTCAAGATATCTCAATATGTTTTGTATTTGACTTCTGTGAGAGCAGATGTAGTCAGCTGTCTTGTGCCATGTACTTTGTATGGCTCATTTCTTGATCAGCTGAAAAGCAATTAAAATATTCAGTGTACTATCAGAAAGGATGTGTGTCAGATTCTCCTGATTCTCCTTGGTTATAACTTCAGGAACAGAGTTACCTAAATCTTGGGAATGTGTGCTTGAAGGCAGAATTATTTCCTGGCTAGTCTCAGTGCTTGCCCTGGCTCCTGGTAATGAAGTTGTACTCACCGAACTAGCATTGGTATCTTCTTCACCTGCACTGAGTGGATCAATCTCTGAAAATGTGGAAGAATCTACTTTTATAACACACATGTTGTTCTTTTCCTGCTCCAGATCATGGTCATCATCTTCCTTATGCTCCGTATCAAAGGTCACCAACCGTACCAGGAGTTCATTCTCGTTCTGGACATCTTTTAAAAGTTCAACAGCACTGATGTCAGGTCTTTTCAGGTTCCGAAATGAATTTCTGCACACAATCTGCAATTGAGGAGAGCAATTTGCAAGAACTGTAATGCAGTCATCCTTCTTCTTTTCTTTGTTTGATCACCATTAATGAAAAAGCAAACATGTATCTAGGCTGTTTTAGATTTGCATATAGGTACATTGGTTTTATTTCACTTGAAGACTCAGAAAAATCAGAACTTATTAGAAGAATCATAGAATAATAGAAAATTAGGGTTGGAAGGTCATCTAGTCCAATTCCCTGCTCAAAGCAGGACCATCCCCAATTGTATCTTCCCAGCCAAGGCTTTGTCTAGCTGGGTCTTAAAAACTTTCAAGTGTTGGAGAATGGAGATTTCACAGCCTCTCCGGGTAACCTGTTCTAGTGAGAGGGTGTTTTTCCTAATATCTAACCTGAACCTCCCTTGCTGCAACTTGATACTGTTGCTCCTTGTTCTGTCATCTGCCACCACCGAAAACAGTCTAGCTCCATCCTCTTTGGAACCACCCTTCAAGTACCTAAAGGCTGCTATTAAACCCCCCCAGTCTTCTCTTCTGCAGACTAAATAAGCCCAGTTCCTTCAGCTTCTTCTCAGAAATCATATGCCCCAACCCCTCAACCATTTTTGTTGCCCTCTGTTGAACTTTCTCCAGTTTGTCCACATCCTCTCTGTACTGAGGGCCCAAAACTGGACACAGGACTTGAGATTTGGTCTCACCAGTGCCAAACAGAGGGGAATAATCACTTCCCTCGATCTGCTCACAATACTCCTCCTAACGCAGCCCAGTACACTGTTAACCTTCTTCACAGCAAGGGCATACTGTTGGCTTATATTTAGCTTCTTGTCCACTGGTCCCCAGGTCCTTTTCTGGAGAGTTGCTGCTTAGCCAGTCAGTCCCCAGCTTGTACTAGTGCATGGGATGTCTCCATCCTAAGTACAGGACTTTGCACTTGTCCTTATTGAACCTCATAAGATTTCTTTTGTTTCAGTTCTAAAATGTGTTGAGGTCTTTCTGAATCCTAGCCCTACCCTCCAGTGCATCTGCTACCCCTCCCAGCTCAGCTTGGTGTCATCTGCAAACTTATTGATGGTGCACTCCATCCCATCTTCCCAAAACATTTTGTTAATTTATGTATTTTTTTACACCCCTTTCCTGCAATAAACATAAAAGAGAGGAAAGAAAGCTGTGATGGAATCTTAGCACCACTAAAATCACTGGGGTCAGCTTGTCATCTGCAATACCTATAAAGTTACCAATCTCATAAAACTTTTGGGGCCAGAGAGAGGGTTATCATGAGACCTTATTGACTTTGTCTAGGATGAACAGCTCTGTGAGCTGTTTGATCTGAGACAGTGGGATGGCCTGAGAAGTACAGCACCCTTTGGCCAGAAGAAGGGAGTCAGCTCTGGTCCCTCATGACTCATTGTTAGTGGCTTTGGGAGAGTCAGGTAGAAGTCCTGGCTCCAAGCTGCTGGCGCTTGCCCCTAGGAATGCTACCCCTCTGTTGCTGAGAAGAATTGGTTTGCTACTGGGAAGCTGATGATACTTCTGAACATACAAAGGATCAGTAACCAACACTTTTTCAAGTCTAGATTTCCCACTCTATTGTATTTAAACTGTCTGTGTCAAAACAGATCAGATTGGAATATCAGAAGAACATTGCAATTGGAAACTCTTACCTCCCTAGTACTATCTATGAAAACAGATACTAGCCTCAAATTTAGAAAAGGACCTAAACACATGCTTATTGGAAACGCACGCTTACATCTGAATTATACTTATTTAGTTGTTTTGCTAAAGCAGGGTTTTGCACCCACTCCTGCGAAGTGCTTAACCAAATGAGTAATCCTGCTGATTTAGGACTTATTGTCTAGCCTGCACTTAAATGCTTTCTTGGATCAGGGTCCTAGTGGGGTTATCATGAACGTTTTTTAACCAGTCTGCCTATGAGAATGACTGACTCATTATGTTCACTTACTTCCCTTGGTCTTACATCTAGCCGTCCTAAAGCAGTCACAGAGGACCGTCTGTGTGACTTTTTCCTTTGCTCATAACCAGTATCGACATCCGTAAAACTCTCCTTTGATTCTGATACTTTTCTTAGCACTGTTTGACTTAATTTAGCTTTCCTGGAGCCCACAGCATTTGGTGTTTCAAGAGGCTCTGTTTTTATGGAAATAACTGCTAAATGCTCTGCTACAATTTCTGGATCTATTTGTATTGGTCTGTTCTTGATACAAGGGGTTATTTCAATTGATGGATCTTTTCCTTCTGGTGGCATTTCTTTTGTTTGTTCATTTGTTTTCAGCACTGGAGAGTCTTCTGTCTCATGTTTTGCTATAATACTGGAGACTTGTGAAAGAGCTCTATCAACAAATCTGTGAAGATTCATAGCACTGGGGCTTTCTGTAGGCTCATCCTCATTGATAGTGCAGTTTAGATTGCAAGTGGAGATTTCACTCAGTATCATGCTGGGTGCTTGTTTTGGGAAAACTTTTCTGGGACTTATTACATCATCGTAAATGTCTTGCTGAGATCCTGATTCTTGCAAGACATTACTGTAAGCAGAAGAGACCACTTGATTAACTGTTTCTTCATACTCTTCACTTGAATACTGTTCTTCATCTGTAATTCCTACAAAATCCATTTCATATTGAGGCATTATTTTATCTATGGACTGTTTAAGTGGGTCAGCAATTTTACTTGCATCCCTTTCTGCCAATCTTCTGTGCTTGGGGCCTGTGCTACAAACTGAGTTTAAGATTGTAGACACAAATCTGTTTACTAGATCTTCCATTAATGTTTTAAGTGACAGATTATTGGCCTGACATGAGGGCTCACTTGTCATGAGCTCCCCATGCTCTTCACACATGGGCCTCCATGTTACTTCCCCATTGGGACATGGCTTTGTGTCCTGTGCAGAGCAGGGCTTTCTTGGAAGTGGCCTGCCAATGGGGGGCAGAGGCCTTTTGGAAACAAAGGCTTTTTCTTTAGTTTTTATTTCCTTTGATGTCCTAGAAGACCTCAGTCTGGGAGCTGCAGTGTAGTAAGGAGACTTTTGGGTCCCCTCTGATTTGGTGCGAGTATTCTGTTCAGAGAACTGAAGGACTGTTGGGAGGAAATTGGATGGAATACCCTCTTCGATTTCTGACTCCTCTTCTGAGTAAAACACCATTCCAGGAATGTTAATAGATGGCAAGTCTTTGCTTAGGCAAATTTCTTTCAATTTTCTGGCAGGTATTTTCATTCTTTCGGACCATGCAGTGCCATGACCAGGACCTTTATTACTTGCAAACAGTTGCCTAGACTCTTCTATTTGCAGATTTCCAAACTTCAGCTCTGAAGTAAATTCAGCCACCTGTTGACTACATCGATCTAATATGGTCCTAATGATCTCATTTGTCACATTTGTTTCGCTCTGATTAATTTCCCTTTCTAGATTCTGTTGGATGATTCCAAGAACATCATAAACAGCAATACTAGCATATGTGCTTAATTCTGAATGGAGTCTTTGAATTTTGAAAACTGCATCGTGTATGCTTTCCTTTGTAATCCAACTACTAACTCTTGATAAATCTGAGGTACTTGGGTATGATTCTAACCCAGATGGCATTCTTTTACCTGCTCCTGACATTTCTATTTCAGTTGTTCCCTGGGTAGAGAGTGGCATCTGTTGTGTACTAGAGGTATTTTCAACAGGAAGTTTCATTATTTCAGAAAACTTGCAGTTAAAGTCATGTTTAAACTGAAAGGCCACAAATGATTCTAGCATGATTAGAACATTTTCAACAGTCTCTTTAGCTATTTTATCAATAGAAGCCAAAGAAAGTATTGGGTCATAAACGGGTAATTCTGATTGTGCACACCTATTTCTTTCTGATTTGAAAACTCTGTTCGTTCCCCTAGCAGAGTCCCACTCTTTTCTTCTCGGGAGAAGTTCTTCTTGGTCTGTGGCAGTTGCTATGCTGAATTCCAAACACTTGAGAAAGTTCTCAAAAATAGTTTCTACAATCTCTTTAGCAACCGATTCCACTTCTTTCTGAGAATTTTTATGAAAAGTCTTAGGATAATCAGTTCTTTTAAAATGGCTACAGAACAATTTTTCACTCATCTCAATAGGAGCCTTCTTTAAAATGCTGACAGAATGATCCAGGTCCCTTACTCTTGTAAAAATATCCTTTACAACATTCTTGGCCACCTGTAGCAGCATCAAGCTGTCATTGTCATGAGTTTCTGTTACTGATTGCTGTGCAAACAACTTCTTAAAAATGCCGCTTTTGGGGTGATCTTGTTTGCAGTGTGAATCAATATTGTCCGAAATCCATTTTTTTGGCCTGGCATCTCTTATTGCAGATTTTTGTTTAGGGTAAATTTGGTTAAAAAGATACTTGTCAGAATTAAACTTCATTTTGGGAAACCCAGACATAACTTCTGTGTGTAGTCTTTTATGATACTGTGGTGACATTCCTTTTCTCCCCTTATAAATGTCATTTTCCAGAGAGATCTGTGTGCTCTTTGTCAGAGATGTGGACAATGGTTTTTGAGATTGCTGTGGAGTTGGCTTCCCTCTTATAACTGTATAGAGATCTCTTGGTGAGCTAGTGGATTTTATGTTCTCATCTGTAAAGGAGACATTTCTGGTGCTGGAAGAAGGAAGACTTCCAAATATATTGCAGATCCCTCCATTAGGTATGCGACAACTGCTAGAGTTGCATAATGACAGTCTTGACTCTTCAGATATTGCATATACTTTATCTTTAATTTTCTCATTGTACTCTGTTACAGTTGAGTATAAGACACAGTTTACTTTAGCGACAACCCAGGTCAATATTTTTTCTAACTTATTCTTAATTTCTTTATTTAAATTGTTCTGTAATGGAAGCAAAAATAACAAATAAATTAGTATATTTATTTACTCCAGTTTTTCTTTTCTTATGCTAAAAGCTACTTGTAGTATCTATTTAAAACATTTAGCATATATAGTAATCAACCCTGAAGAGATGTAATAGCAGGATAGGCTTCATCCAATGGAGTGGCCTAGAATATGTAAAAAGGACAAATTTTGCTGTTATGGGAGATGGAAAACATATGTTGGAAATCCAGGGCAGTCAGTAGTGAATGTTTATTGGCTGGTCTAAAAGAGCAGATGAATGGATGGTTAAAGAGAGGTAGAGTGATCAGAAAATGTTTACTAAACATCTAAAGAGAAATTTATTCTTTTTTTTTCTTATTAAGAACATTTGTTTAAGCAGGATGTTATTCAGGCAAAGGTGAGATGATTTTGCAAGTGCAGAAGAAATTAACTTAGTAACTGTGCATTAAGTGTTACTAAAAAAACATGCAAACGCACTACTATGCATTGGGGCAGCCTAACTTGCATTAATTTAGTACCTCACTTTTACTAGGTGTGTCCACGTGTAGACATGTTCAGTAAAAAGAATACTTGTTGAGCACCACTAGTGGTAACATAGATTAGAAAACTTAAGTATTTTGTAAAATTGCACAAATACAAAATAGTTTGAAATAGAAAACTTTCTTACAAATCAATCTGTTTGTGGAAAGACAAAAAGATTAACAGTGGACTTCTTATTCTGAATTATTAGTTCAGTTCTACTCAGCAATTTGCTTTTTTACTTTTTAGATTCCATTGCAAGTCGCTCAGGACTCATGATTTTTCAGCACCTTTGTGATTGTTTGATTTCACCTTAATTTGTCCCACCACTTCCAAGCGAAGTGGTGCTGGCTCCTACCCTGGGGGTCTTTTAACACAAGGCTTGACAATCACCTTGCTGGGGTTGTGTGACCCCAGTACTCTTTCCTGCCATGGCAGGGGGTCAGACTTGATGATCTGCTCAGGTCCCTTCTGACGCTACTAACTATGAAATGGTGCATGCTGAGTTTGCCCATTTGAAGGCCAAGAATTTTTAGTTGTGGTATAAAGTGTATTCTATAAATCACCAGCTGGTTGCTTCAGATTCCAGAACAAAGGTGGAGGTCGCTGCCTCCTCTGGACTGGACTGTTTCCTGTAGTTGCAAAGTGTGGGTCAGGCATGGAGAGATCGGCAGATTGCTTCAGCAAAGAATTTTCCTGGCTTTCAAATGACCAGTCTGTTGCTTTTTAATTTTACATTTGACATTTGATGTACAGTGACCTCATACCTGCAGCAATGCTCTTTGTTGATAGTATCTCAGACAGCCAGTCTCATCCAAGCTCTGTGGGGAGACCACTGAAGACAGTAAAGATTCTATAAAACAATTGCCCTTATGTGAAGGTTGACTGGAGGGGTCAGCTCCTGGGATAAAGATTAAGAAAAGAATAGTTGCCTACTGTGTTTCTGTGAGATGAGGATGCACCTGAAGATCCAGCTCTAAGAGCTGGACTTGAACTGACTTGAGGAAGGATATTTCATATCTGAAAGCTTGTTTATATTCTTTCCAACTATACCATTGATCCAATAAAATATCACCCACAAAAATCCTTGCTCCTTAAAATAACCACTTTAACTGGTGTAACTTAATGTAGACAAGGCCTATCTTCTGGCATCAGTATTTGAGCCAAGGAAGATAATGCCTTATTAACAGCATAATGTCCTACAGTATGGGCAATAAAAGGACCTTCTCTTTTTTTTACTTAGAAGTCTAGGCTCAATAATAACTTAAAATGCCAATTTGAACACATTTTTAATTGTGATGTTAAAAATTCCCAATAGCCCCACTTGTGAAAATAGCCAAGAAGTAAGATTACAATCTGATTCTGGAACATCTCTATCTCCCAAAGGCCTTGTCTGTCTCAAAAGACATGCATCAGACTTTCTAGAAATCTTGAGCCTGGCATGAATGTCTAACATGAAATTTAACACAGGTTTGATTTAGTTAAATTAGGTATCATGGGCAAAAGTCCACCTCCTCCTAACAGCCTGTTTGGCACACTAGTTTTTGTACCCAGCAGCACACAAGGGAGTGATGGATATCACATCTAGTTGTCGTCTTCAGTTGTCTAGGCTAAATAACTAGGTTCCCATTAAAATTGAGAAAACTACGGGCAGTCTTTGGCATGATTCCAAAGCAGAGATTGAAATTATCCCTTCACAGTTGTAGCAAGACGTCTGAGCCTTTCTTCTACTAAAATGTGTGCAGACATGGATATTGCAGTCCAGAGTCTAATCACTTGAACAAATTTAATCTTTAACTATAGTTGACAACAGTAACTTTCTACAATGAAGAGCCACTTACCAGAGGAAGAAAAGGGGAATTTGCTAGTGTTGGTACTTCTTGCTTCTTCACAGCACTCTGTGGTGGCACAGTCACAATTGCACATGTTGCTGTTCTCATATCTACCGCTTTTGCTAAGTTCACAGTCAAAACTCTTGCCATCATACTTGCTGGTGTTTTGTACAGGACATTTGCCAGATGCACAGTAAATAGGATTGCTATTGTTGATGGTGCCTCCTTGTGAGGAGGAATGGTCCAAGGAACAGAATGAAACGGTGTCCTTGCTCTCCTCATCTAGTTTTAATGAAGAGAGAATCATAGAGAAGTAGGGTTGAAAGGGACGTCCAGGCTAGGGACAGAGATTAAAAAAGCCTGATCCTGAATTGATTCAATCTTTGCAGGTTAGTCTAACCTGGCTAGACTAAACCAGTTTGTAACCAGACAGACATCCCCTCTGGACTGAAGAAATGTAGGCCTGCAGTAGCTCAGGCTAGAAGCTGAGGGGGACCTAGAGCAGCCCTCCCTTCCATTCTACAGTGCTGAGCTGAGGGGGGGGTTGTGGCCAGGACCCAGCAGGATGCTCTGATTAGGGAGGGGTTACCTCCCAGCTCCTGAGCAGCTCAGCAGGGAGTTGATAACACAGTACTGATCATCCCTAACTCAGTGTTTATCAGTCCATTACAGCCTCTTTCCATTAGTTCAAGCTCTTCTTAAATAGCTTTTCCAAGGAAGGAATGGAGGGACATTACCAACTACCTGTTGAGTAGCTCCAAAAAGCCCTAAGATGACACAGTCCTGTCTGCCTTTATCCCATCTACCACACCATGGTCCATAGCCATGTGGTATGCTAGCGAATGCTGAGAGGTGTCTGTGTAAGGCAGAGGGGAGGGGGGAATCCCTGCTTGAGCAGAGAGTGGTGAAGGTGGTGAGGGGGAAAGGAGCAGGAGGAAGCCAGGCAGACCCTGCTGTACATGCAGTCTCTGCCGGAGCTGCAGTATGACAGCAGCAGGAAGGGGCCGGCCCTGCCAAGCCCAGAGAGCGTGCCAGGGTACTGGGGGACACTGATTTAACTTCAGCCAGGAAGAGGTCTGGGAAAGACATTGTATAAACCAATTTGACCCAAATCTGTTAAGTCTGATACTACATTCATCCTGTTTTTTTTTTTTTTTTTCTCAAACTGGTTAATGTGCACTGAACTACTTTTCTGTTAGAGGTTTAAACCAGTTTCTGATCACTTAAACTGGTTTATGTATAATGTCTGTCCCTAGCCCCAGAGGTCAACTAGTCCAACCCCCTGCCTGAAGCAAGATCATCTCTATCCAAACCATTCTATATAAACCATAATCTAAACTCTCTGGGTGCCTGTAAGCAGGCTGGGAAGCTGCTCTGATGTGCTGTAATTACATCGTATCAGACCAAAGTCAGTTAATTGAATCTGCTGGATTGTGCTAATTAATGTGCTTCAGCCAGCCTCTGTGTCTTGCGTATCAGTGTCCCCATGCTTCAAAATGGCAGCAGAGGCACTTTAACTAAAGCTCATTCGACAAGCTTTAGTTAAAGTGCCCTGCCACAGTTTTGGAGCGCTGATGCATGAGATGCTGCACTACTTTAGAGTGGCTTGAAGTGGAAAAACTGCTGAAATCGCTTCTCCCCCACTCTTTTTTGTCCTTGAAAAGTGAGAAATCACTTTTGGTGAAATACGGGGAGAAAAACCACCTTCTAATAAAGCAAATCCTGGAAGGATTTCAGCCTTAAAGGCAGTAGTTTGAGAAACTTATTTAGCCAGGTTTATAATAAAGACTTGTCCAATTTAACTTCAGTAATTACCAGTAGCTGGAAGTATAAAGACATATATTAAATCGCATACTGTAGTAGAGATGGTCCAGTACTTACCCAGTGCATATTCCTCGCTTTGATTTCTGTTCAAGTTGTTTCTATCAGTACTGCCTGTGTAATTCTGCAAAAACATACATAAAAGGAAAAAATGAATGACATTTTAGCAATGTGACTAAACTGCAAACATCACAAGCTTTGGGATATTCAAATGTACCTAAGTCTCCTAAAAGCCCTCACTCACTGGAGGTCTTTTGAGTTGAGATATTTGAATGTGCACATGGAAATTTAAGCCTAACTTTTTGTTTGTTGAATCTGACAACGGCAACTAACTCTTGGGTTTACTTTGTTGAAAGAGATTCAGTACTGACCAGCATGGCAGCATTGTTGCTACACCTGTGGCTGGAGTCACTTTATTTATGGCTACATTTGAGCACAACAAAAGTTAATAGCCCAGAAAACTTGGCTTTGAGAATTAGGCAGCCTACCAAAAGCCTTGAAAATTCAAGCTTGAGAGCTGTTCTTTGCCAGGTATCAGAAACTCGGTAGTCAGGGGTGGGAATGCTTGGAACATCATCTCTGAGCAACACACCTGTTAGCCACAAAACCTACTTAAACACCTGAACATGATGACCCTTTCAGTTTCCTCTTTTAATACCTGATAAGATCCTCTGTTCTTCTCCCTGACCTGGTTGTAATTGGGTTCAGGTGTTACTGAAGAGACTGAAGTTTTTGTATGAACTGTTTCATTAAGATATGAAGGTTGACAAGAGGAACTGACTGTACTGTCTCCTGGAAAAAAAATCAATAAATAATTTCAGATCCTTCCTTGCCCTGCATGAATGCATTATGCAGGAAAGAAGTAACACACAAGTGATGCTTACCTTAATTAGGTAACAACACAGGTCTATTCCCCACCATACCTCTTTGCAATTTCTGTTAACTCTGGCATTCTCTGTGCCCCTTTCCCTTCCTTTAGTTTCAGTTACCTCTTTGAAATAAAATGAGCTATTTACCCATATCCTCATGACAGACATACATATTGTGATAACCTGGCACTCTGGATGGACACAAGTCCACTATACTTGGACTGAATCCTCTGTGGTCCAATGGAATTTGGGTCTGGACATCTTAGGCACTCCCACAGGTGTGGAGCTGCTATCTGACAGACTTCTTGGCCAGTGGAACCCCACGCAGTTCAGTTTCTAAGCCTTGGATCCAGTGTCACACCCAGCCTGAACCCCCAGCTGATTAGTCACCAGAAGGCCATCTGGTGGTAAGAGGTCTGGTTTCTTAGGGTGCAGACAGAAGTTATGTTGTCATGCAATCAGCCCCCTGAAAGTGCTCTACAACCATGCCATGATACACATTCATGACTGCAGAGCACTTTTAAAGTGGCTGTTCATGTGACAAATTAACCCTCATTAAATGAAAGATCAAATGAAGGTGCTCCACTTTGGATCTCCTTAGGGAACTTTTTTTTCCTAGGGCTAACTTGTTGTGTGATGGGAGCTATGCTGCATCAGCCCAGCCCCATCCCTGGGGCTGTCAGCAGGAAGGGAGGAGTGAGGGGCAAAAAGGGGTGAGCTGCCAACTGGGGTTTGCCTGCCTTGAGCTGGAGGGGAAGGTTGTGGGAGTGTGAGGTGTGGGGATGGGCAACAAGCCACTTGCCCCTCCTCCAGCTCTGGCTGGGCAAACCCCAGCTGGCAGCTTGCTGACAGCCATAGTACTGCAGGAGGTGGGTGTGGGGGAGCAACTTGGCTGCAGGCAGACTCATTGGGCTCATGCAGGTAGACTCAATCACCCCGCACCCCCACCAAGTAGGTGAATGTACTTTGGGTTGGGGAGGGGTGCTGTAACTCATGGTGCTCTATGTAGGGTAACATGAGTTGGAGTAGGGGCCTGCACGTCTGTCAGTGCCCTTAGTTACCCCCTTCAAGGACACCTTGACAGTATGGCAAGGAGCGCTGTTTTGGCAAAGGAATTTCTTATCCGTGAATGTTTTACTCTTACAAAGCACTAAAAAGTTGTAGATGTATAGCAAAGCTTTGTGGAGGGCCTTTCAATGCTTCGTCCAATGAATATTGAGCCTCTGCTCCATTATGGATGTGTTGATCCACATGGAAGGTTACAATTACAAATGATGTCAGTAAACAAAAAAGACATAATAATTAGGCATAGATATAGTCTTAAATGGCCAGGTCTTATGGGTGACAGTTTGGCACATGCATCTCTCTCGTGCACAGGGAAAGAACTGTCTAGAAGGAAGTGGCTCCTTTTCAGCACGATTCCCCTCATACCATGTTTGGAAGATCTAAAAAGAGCGGTATCCTTGACTTGCTCTTTTTCCCTTACTACCAATTCAGGAATCCCTTTGCAAGAAGCTTAAGAAAAGGGTAACGCTTTGGAAGTGCTGGTAATCATACATTACTACAGTGATATTAAACACTATGCTTTAACTGAGAACTCAGTGCTTACCCACTTCACATTCCTTGCTTGGCTTTCTGTACACATCTTTTTCATCAATAGCATCTAAGTCTTTCTGTCACATAAAACATGCAAAAGAAACAATATTGTGTTGGTGATCCCCCTGCCCAACATTAGATCAGTTGCATGGAAATGGGATTCATGGGTTGGTCATGTAAAACAGTATCTGGCCTCCTTGTTTCCTTTGGAAAAAAAAATGCAACAGAGGCTGTGATTTCAAATCTGTCCGACTCTCACAGGAGCACTTGCTCAGTGAAAGTTAGCAAAGCATCTACTCCAGACCAAACTCAGGGATTTAGATGAGGGTTGCTTATCAAAAGCTTGAGAACTAAAGTGCAAGTTATCATGTCACAGGCATTAGAGGCTCTGAACTCTGGGATGGGAGTTCTCAGAACATTATCTGTGACGCATCTTTTAGACATGAAATGTGTCCAAAGCCCTAACACGATGACATCTTTTTTTTCTACTGGAGACTGTACTGGTGATGACTTCATACCTGTAAAGATCCTCTGCTCCTACTCTGTATTGTGTCATAATCATGTTCAGATGTTACTGAAGAGAGTGAAGTTTTTGTAGTTATTAGTTTGTTGAGAAGTGAAAGTTGCCTAGAGGGACTGTTTTCACTATTGCCTGAGGAAAAGAAAATCAATAAGTTAATTTCAAATGCCTCCCCATCCAGTTTGAGAAGCGTTAAGGGAAGGGTGAGGACATTAAGAAGGGTTTTTGCTTCTGGCTTTGGTTACACTTCCTTAAAAATGGTGCTTTTTTAAAACTGACTTTGGTCCCTCTCTCACCATGTGCTCCACACTGGGAAAAAGGTTCAAATCCTACCCTCCCCAGCCATCAGATGATATATGTATTCTTCTATACTTTACATATACCTTGATTTACAGTCTCTTGGGATTCAGATAACGGCGTATACCGATCTTCACGATTTTCCAGTTCTTTCTGTTGATAATCATTCTCCTGCAATGTTAATGCCATGTTGTTTTCTGGCACTTCTTGTTCCTACAATATTTTAGAAAAAAGTTTGAGTTTAGTACAGGAACTGAATGGCATAAAAGATTGAAAGAGCAGTCTCGAGTCCAGGAATATTTTCATAAATGTTTCTGTTGAAATCCTTCACAGAAATCTATTGATGTTCTGAGTCTGAAAAGACCATTCCTTTTAATAAGTAAGACAATGCTGTGAATAAAGCAGCTGACCTGATACTGAACTGGAGACTTTTCTGTTGCTCCAGAGTGAAAAAAGGGCAATGGCTTTGTTCCTAAACAGTGTCTTGTGAGAAGGAAACCCAAAAGAGAGTAAAAGTAGAGTATGTTTCTTCTCAGATTCTCTTGATCTTTGCCATACTCCTAGAGGCGAGCTAACAGCTTCTTTCCCAGCAACCCTGAAAATTGCAGCAATGGAATATGGTCATCAGACCCATTGTCTAGACAGTACTATAGCCAAGAAGCCTTAGTATTAGGTATTCACCAGCTAACAAAGAAGTCTGAGCACAGAGTAAATAGAAATAGATTCCTTCATAGGGTTGTTCCTGAAAGCTATGAATGGGCTGGAAGATTTTCAAAACATTTTTAGAACAATATCTAGCTTGGCACCCTGTTCACATCAAGATTATCTCCTCTGACATCACTGGAAGATGTTACCAGAATTACACTTTTAATATCTCAGAGTTTGATTCAATCCTATCTGATCTGTCAGGGTTCAAATACACAAAATCCACAAACTGCAGATCTATTGAGCTAAGTACCTTTGGAGAACATATTATTAACCTTCAGCCAAACAGTAAAAGGTGGAGGGGGCTTGCAGGCTTCCTTTCCACTGGGAGAGGAATCAGCAGTGAGGAATGTGACTATACATTGTACAGTAGTACAGGCTGGGGATCAACTGGCTAAACAGCAGCTCTGCAGAAAAGGACCTGGGGGTTACAATGGATAATAAACTGAACAAGAGCCAAGAGTGTGCCCTTGTAGCTAAGAGGACTAACAGCATACTGGGCTGCATTAGTAGGAACTTTGCTAGCAGATCAGGGGAAGTGATTCTTCCCCTCTATTCAGCACTGGTGAGGCATCTGGAGTACCATGTCCAGTTTTGGGCCCCCCACTACAGAAAGATTGTGGACAAATTGGAGACAGTTCAACAGAGGGCAACAAAAATGGTTAGGGGACTGGGGGACATGACTTGTGAGGAGAGGCTGGGGAAACTGGGCTTATTTAGTCTGGATAAGAGAAGACAGGGAGGGGATTTAATAGCAGCCTTCAACTACCTGAAGGGGGGCTCCAAAGAGGATGGAGATAAACTGTTCTCTGTGGACAGTGGTACCAGATGATGGGGCAAGAAGCAATGGTTTCAAGTTGCAACAGGTGAAGTTTAGGTTAGGTAGGAAAAACTTTCTCCCTCAGAGGGTAGTAAAGCACTGGAACAGGTTGACCAGAGAGTTTGTGGAATCTCTATCCTTGGAGGTTTTTAAGACCCAGATAGACAAAGCCTTGGCAGGGATGTTGTAGTTGGGGATGGTCCTGCTTTGAGCAAGGCGTTGAACTAGATGACCTCCTGAGGTTCCTTCCACTAATTTTCTATGATTCTTTGATTCTATATTATTAATGTAACTTGCTTATTTACACAATAGAAATGAGTTGTTAACTAAAAATGGTAAAACAGCATGTGAGCAAGCCCCATTTCAGAAACTTCTGGTTAGTAATGCCTCAAGATATGATCCATTAGAAAGACTAGGACAGAAAGCAAGCTCTTGCTCCTTGTAATAATTCCCCCTAAAAATGATACATCATAAAACTAAAACTAATACAGTATTTCTTCAAGGACTGAATATGCAAGACTATATGTAACAATACCACCTTGTGACTCCTGTTTAATAGATTTCAGTACATGAAACACAGCTACCCACATCCAACAACCCATTAGATCTGTCTATGCAATGATGTTCTACCTGATGAGATGCTCTTTTCCTGTGTGTGATATCATTATCGATTTCAGAGCTCTGCTGAGAGACCACTGAAGAGGGTAAAGGTCCATCACCTGGTGGCTGACTAGATAGATTAACCCCTGAGGAAAAAATTATATTGATATATAATTCATAGTATTAAATTATGTAGTAAATATGTATGTAATATAGAAGTGCAAGGTTATTTTTAAACATTGTGGGGCTAAAAAGGGTTTACTTCCATGAGGTTTAGGACAAATACATTACTTAAGTCACAAACAGATGAACCAATATTATTACTCGTGTGTGTGTGTGTGTGTGTGTGTGTGTGTGTGTGTATCAGAACCAGTCATGAACCGTAAAATTTTCTGGTACATGCAGTTCAAACATGGAACGATTGTGGGTTTTACAAAAGACTCGGAAATCAAGTGGCAATAAAATGTTTACCCTATACTATCACAATTAACATTTTGTTGTTTATTTTTTGCTTCTATGAACTTCTTTAGGTTGTACTTTGCTTTTTGAAATACTAGCTTTGACAGAAATTAAATCTGTAATATCAAATGACTTCAGTCAAACCATTCCTAACACCGGTGGAAACTCTTATTTGAATTTAAGAGTAATTTATTTTAGTTTTGCTTAAACAAATTCCTAGACACTGTAAAACTTTCTCAGATGGACAAGGCCTAACTCCTGGAGTCAATACTGAACTAATGGAGAAAATACCTTACTTACTAACTGAAAGCTGTCTCCAAGTTCCTGCATTTAATAAGCCATTGCCTTCTCATCCTAAGGGTTGGGTCCAGAGACATTTCCATTTTTCAATAGGCCCCAGTGTCACCTCTGAGAGTTGAGGACATCCAAAAGATGATTGCGTACCTGTTTCCAGGTGAGTACCTCCGGGATTAGAGGTGGGGAAGTGTCAGTGGTGAATATCTTCATCATCACCAATGCACAGGAGCAACTGAATGACACATTTGGTCTCACTCATTCATTTTAATGCCCCTGTCATGATCCCTTTTTATTTATCTTGTTTCAAATTAAATAGCTGTAATCATTTAACTCCTACAAAATGAGACCTTTGGCTTCTCCTTCTATCCTTCTGAATCTCAAATATGAGAACATCACTCATATTCCTCTTTACTACTTTTGTGGAAATCTCCAGCTGAATGCCAATTCTTTAACCCTCTGTATGTTCTATGCACAGCTTAGGAAGTCTGTATTACCTGTTTGTGTCTTTCAGAGGTTAAGTGGAAAAGGCAAATTCTGCCATGCAGTGTAAAGAATGAGGAGTTATTTTATCATATAGGCAAAGCAGACTTTAACACAGAACCTCTAAGGAAAATGGCCCAATATGAGATCACCTCTGGGTTTTGGAATATCTATATCTCCCAGTTTGTTAGACATGCCCGGAACTTTTTAGAATTTACACCAGGAAATACAAGGCAAATTCGGTTTGGTAAAATTACAAGTGCCAGTGCAGATGTCAGGATTGGGGTTCCAATGTTACGTTTGTTCCAGTCACAGCCCCGGTATAGACGGCAGCTGTCCTAGAGGGCCACCCAGAAGCTGCAGAGGTGGCCTGTCTTCTAATGGATGTGGGTCACCAGGAGCAATTTACTTCTGTGCTCCAGAGTCTGTGCTAGCTTCCAAGAGCTTTCTGGAAGCAACCAAATGTGCCAGTTTTGACCTGTAAAGTCCTAAAACAGCCTCAGCCCTAGATACCTAAGGGACTGCTTCCTCCTTTATATTCCATCACAATCCCTAAGGCCAATCCAAAATAACCTCCTACAAGTACTACCTGTCACCACAGAACAGACCTGGTGCACATGTTGGAGGTTCTTCTTAGAAGTTGCTCCTCAACTCTGGAACTGCCTCCCCCTCGAGGTTTGTCTCAGCCCAAGCCTGGACATTTTCTGGAAATGATGTAAGACCTCTTTGTTTGGGTAGGCATTTAGCAAGTTAGGTTAAGGTCTGAGACCCTGTTTGAGGACTTGCTAGTTTCATACTATTTTAATATTTTAATGTTTTTATCATTTACCTTGCTTTTTATTGTGAGACACTGTGAACCTTGGGGGAAGATAGTATATTGTATGAATGGCTCCCTTCTGTAGTGGAGGGCCACTTACCAGAGGAGGAAACAGAGAATTTGCTGGTGTTTGTACTGTTTGCTGCTTCACAGCACTCCCTGGAGGCACAGGTAGAACAGTTGCCAATGTTTCTGCTGTTTTCGCATCCGCTGTTTTCTCTGGGATTCAGATTGATACCATTGCCACTGCTGCTGGTGGTGTATTCGAGGCCTGAGGTACAGAGGCAAAGGTTATCATTGCTTTGCTCATCTGGTTTTTACTTAACATTTCCTCAGTTTCCCTTATTTCATTGATCTGTTGTTCTATCTTTAAACATCCCTAAAGGAATGTTTTGGCTTACTGTCGGGCCAGAAGGAAAAGCTAAGAACTTTTCTATGGTTTTATTTGTATAACTGGGGTAGTGATACAGGTTAAATTAACCAGTCCATACAGTCAAGGAAAAACAGACCTTTGTGTCCCCAAAAATACACATATGAAGTACGGGCTGCTTCTCTTGCAACTTTAGCACTCTTTTCATTTGATTTGTGCTGCAGAGCTCCCTTGGTATTTAAAAACAGGAATTAAGTTAATAACAAAGCAGTTGTGTTCACTAGATACTTAGGGCCATATTCCGCATTGCACTTTGAGCTGCTGGAATGCTGACCAGAGTTAGTTGCTAGCTTGAGTTTGGAGCAGTCACACCTTAAGGCTAAAAAGTGTCCCCCACCTGCCTAGCTGTGACTTGCCACTAGAGGGCTAGTGAGCAGAGACAGGACTAGGAGCTACAGCTGTAATGGCCACTACAGGGCTGGTGAGCCAGGACAGGCTTGGGTGGGGGTGGGAACATGAATCTGGGAGGCAGAGAGTTAATGGTCTGGGGTTGGGTACTGAAATGGGAGGTGGAAAGGAAATGGGGGTGGAATGGTAAAAAGAAGGAAGACGGCCACTACAGGATAAAATAAAAAGAAGAAGAAAAAAATAAATAAAATGAAGAGGAAGTAAATTAAAGAAGGTCTCATGTTTTAATAAATTGGTATTTAGGATTGCGGTATGAGGGGTGTTGGCCGTGCTTTCCAGGATGGCTGGGAGGTGGGAGCAGTAAGGGAAGGCACTTTTGGCAGAGCTACTTCCCCTGTCCTGGGAAGGAAGCCCCAGCTCATTGGGACCTGATCCAGCCCATTAATATCACCCTCCCTGCTTTCATTATTTCTCACTCTTGGACCCATCCATGCTCTGTGACCTGGCTAACTGGTATGTACTCTGCAGGCTGTTTGCTGTTGCACCCCTGGGAGTGGTCACACTCTGGGAGGTGGCGGGGAGTTGGCTTGGTGCCAGAACCCTTCTCCCCAGGTAGTTGTGTTCAAGGGGTAGAAAGTTTGTCCGTTCAGAACAGGAAAGTGGGGGAGGGAACACTGCATCCTGGGATGCTGGAGGACTGCAACTTGGGCAGCTCATCTCTGGGAAATGGCTGCACATTAATGGAACATGAGCTAAGTAACATGGATCAGAGAGAAACCTGCCCTAGAATATGTAAATAGAAAATATATTGCACTGTGGTCTAATTGATAAGCTGTTGGTAAATCACTTTAAAGACATGGCTTCTGTTTTCAGTTCTGCCATTCAATTCTAAATTACTTAAGTTACAAACCTGTTCTAGCCTCCTGTTTTCACTGTTAAATTGGAATTGTGCGGAGCACAGAATTAAGAGCAACTCCTAGGAGACACATGACTAGAGCTTAGGCTATATGGTTTCAAGCACAGAGCCTACAAACTGTCTACAGGACAGCAGAATAGAGCTCTGTTTCTAGCCGAGGTGCAAAATTTTTCTAAAAGGTTAGAAATGTTGATAAATAGCAAAAGATAAAATTGGCAAATATAAGTTAATTTGCTTTGTCCTTGAAAATTGCCCAGGTATTTTTGGTATAATGTTTAAAACTTTAGTGTCTAGCATAAGCAAGAATTTCAACCCAAAAGCTTGGAGAAGCTATGAGCTACTGCAAAATAAGGATATAATAGAAAGATCCATGCAGCCTTCACTCCTGTTGTTACAGTAACCACATGTACAAAGCCACAGTAATATCCAGCTCAGAGCTATAGCTGGGATAGCTCAATGCTTACCTGTCTCACATTTCCCACTTAGGCTGTTGTCCAAATGCATCTCACTACAATCTGAGTCTTTCTGCAAAGTTAAATATGTAAAGAAACTTTAATATATTATGATGAAAATTACAAAGTGGTTCATGTTCACGGAACAGTCATCAATGTCCAAATGTCGAACTGGGAGCAGGTATTGATTCGATTCAATTCGATTTATTAAGGATTCTGGCTGAAAGTCATGCTCCCAGAAATAACACAACACACATACAAACATAATATAATGTAAACAGAAATAACAGAAATGCACATATAATAATATAATAGGCCAACGATTATAAAAGCATTATTCCTACTCCTAGAATTAATGTAATCAAGTGTAAATATGGTGATAAATCAGATCATGAATCTATAAAAAATATTGTGCATAGGCCCACAAGACAGTAAAAACAAATATAGTGATAAAATGTATCTGTCATATCAACAGTAAAGGATGTTTAACTCTGATTGCTTCAGCTTTGTAGGCAAAAATTCCAAGATGGTTTACTAACTATGAATCTCTTTGCTGAAGAAGCCATATTACTTTCTCTCTATTTGAGAAGTATGGAGAAAATGCCAGACAGGGAAATACTTAAAAAGCTCAGTCTGTTTCACTTTAAAAGGAGATTGAGACTTGCTTATAAGGTATACATACTCCCACAGGGAAAGAATACTGGATGCCAGTGGGCTCCATAAACTGGTGGAAAAAGTCAAGAAGCCAATGGCTGGAAACTCAGTCCAAGCACATTCAAATAAGAAACTGAGCACAAATTTTTTACAGTGAGCATGTTGAACCAGGAGAAAAAACTACCAGAGGTAGTAATGGATTTCCAATCTCTTGAGGGCTGTGAGATATGCTTTATCTAAACATAAGATCCTGGTTTCCATACAGAGTTAACTGTGTCAAACTGGATGGCCTGTCATAGTGAAGACCAGACTAGGTGATCTAATTAGACTTTCAGGCTTTAAACTCTGAATGAAATGATATGTCTTTTAGATATGTATCATTATGTCACTTTTTTTTATTTTAGGTTCAAGATTTGCATGGGTGATGAATTTCATACCTGTGAAGATCCTCTATTTTTCTGCATGAAATCATATTCCAATGTTAGTGAAGAGAATGACATTTTCCTAACGTCATTTCCACTGAGAACAGAAGATAGACAAGAGGGGCCGACCGTGCATTCTTCTAGAGGGTGGAAAAACATCAATATATCATTTTAAATATCTTGTTGCTACACAAAAGAAGCATGAAAGAGTTTATGCCGTGAATTGTACAATACCTATATTTGTGAGAAATGTAGGAAAAGATGTAAAAGGAGGGAAATTCTTTACAAGGGACTTCAGAGAAGATAGATTCTTTGGAAGTGAGAAGTAACCACATTTGCAGACCTGGCATGCAAGGCAAAGGCAGAAGACTGTACATATTATCTTATAGATACCTTCATTTTTAATCTTTTGTTGTTCTGATAAAAGCTTGTCCAGGCTCTTTCCAGGACTTTCAAATGCTACACTTTGATAAGAATGCTCTTGCAGTTTCCTCAGGTGGTATGCCATTTTTTTCTCTAGCAATACTCTCTTCTACAGAATTAAAGAAAAATGTTAGGTATTTAACACAAGTTTCCTGATCTCAAGAGCAAAAAAACAATCTTGAACACAATGCTATTTTGATAATGTTTCAGTTCATACTTTTCTAATATTTCATAATAAAATATATTAGCTATCAGTGTAACATGTAGATATAAAATGTGCTTTGGTTTTATTAATAATAATGAATATCTATGACCGTTTCTAGTTTTCAAATAAAAAATGACTTAATCTGTCACTATTAATAAAAAGAGACAGGAAAATTCTACCCAAATTATTCTTACCCAAAATGCACCTATTTAGTTCTAATTCCATTTAGGAAACAGAAAAACAGATGACAAAATCCAGTTTCAACAAATGGACTTCTTATCTGTAAGAAACCTGAATAAGTTGAATTCAGAATCTGAATTTCCCAACAATTATGAACTGGAAATTACTTGTCAAGAATCTTGTATACATTTCCATACACAGAAGTAGTTACTGTGGGCATCTATACACACACAACGAGGCTGCTCCAATGCACTGTAATTACGTTAATCAAGTCTGCTGGAGCATGGTAATTACTGCATTTGAACGTTAGATAAAGGTTCCCCGCCACCATTTTTAAGAGCAGGGATGCTGATACACAAGATGCTCAGGATGCTTTATTTAGAGTGTCTCTTGGAGCTGCTCTAATAAAAGCGCCCTTGCCCTGCCCTCCTCCCCGAGCATGTGTATAAACACCCTTTGTGTTTGTATAGCTCTAAAGGCCTGCTTTATATGGAGATTGTCTATATATAGAAAAGTCTATAGGCATGCTTTATATGGAGATTGATAGATTACAATTAATCAGGTTATAAAGAAACCAGTTGTAGTGTTAAAATGGGAAATTGCTGGTTTAAACTGGTTAGAAATAGCTTGCTCTCTGACGTAATGCAACTGAAGTTGGGACAGTCAAACTTATTGGTGCTGCTAACATCTAAATAATTTTTTCTTACACTTCAGACTAGAAACTGTTCTTTTGCCTGCCTTTATGAAATCTGATGCAATCTCTAAATCAAATCCGTTTAGAGTATGTATTAAAAGGAAATACACTTGATTCTTTTCTATTTGGATTGTAGCTGCATTGTGGTAATGATATGAACTGTTACATAAAGAAAAGAAATATTGGAAGATTAATAGGAAATTATTTCTGAAGAGGGAATTCTCATTCATTTGTGAGTCAACACAGAACTACGGTCTTTGAAATGAATGAAAATATAAGGTCTCCACAGAAGAATCAAAGAAATCTTGTTACGCTGATGTAAACACCAGGAAAACAGAAAGAACAGAAATCTGGGGCTTCTTTGTAAGTGTCAGATTAAAAATAAACCCAAACACAATGACTATTTTTCCTCAGCATTTCAGAAAAAAGGTCTGAGGTCTTTGAGTGGTACTTCAGACTTTCTCAGCCTATAAAGATGCACAATACTTGGTACCTGATTTTTGGACTAGACAGCATGGACAGTCTCCCCCTTCTTCCATGGATTACCAGGATCAAGAAAAAGAGGTGAGACAATTTCATTGATTGCTTTTCTCTTTGTTTTATTTAATTTAGGTAGCTGAAACTTTTCTGCTTGGCTAACTAGACAGTCAAAAAGCCCGAGGCTGAATCAATTCAGTCTTTGAAGGTTTTTCTAAGCTGCATAGATTGAACCAATAAGTGAATTGATGTTCACTTTTGAATCTGGACAACTAGCCAGATGCCTGCAGTGGCCCAGGCCAGGAGCTAGGGGATGCTGGAGCATACCTCCCTGTCTGCTGGCCACTGCTGAGGGCACCCAAATGCAGCCTAGCGGGATGCATCCCTGATTAGCTGCCCAGCACACCCACCCAACCCCATGCTGTCCCCTGCAGGGCTGGAAAAAGCCCCCCCAGCTCAGGGCCCAGTTGTTACTGGGCATCAGCCCACATGGAGGGTATCTCAATGCCTTGGGCCGGGTCCCTCAAGCCTTGCCGTCGGTGCAGGGGGGGAATTCCCCCCTCCCACTCCTCTGCGTGGTCTGCCACCAGCTTGGCTGGCCCCACAGGTGTGTGTGGGGAGGGGAGCAGTCCCTCCAGCCTGGGGCTGAGGTGATGCCCCACATCAGCTCACATGGGGGGATCCCTTTGCCTCAGCCCCGAGCTGGAGGGACTGTTTTCCCCTGCGCCTGTGGGGATGAGGCTTAGCCATTGCCAGACTGCATGGAGGGGTGGGATGGGGGGATTCCCCCTCTGTGCCAGTGGCAGAGTTGGGGAAACCCTGCCCCCCCCCCCAAGGCATGGGGATTGGGGTAGCATTGCCAACCCTCCTGAACTGGCCAGGGGTCTACTGGGATCGGCATCAATCTCCCAGTGACTATTGACAGCAATCTGGGAGATTGATAGTGTGAATGGGCGGAACAGTATAATTAACGACATTACATCATGTTAGGGAAAAAGAATAGCTTCAGTCAGAATTGGCAACCCTACACTGGGGCCAGCCCTGGGCCCACCTGTGTGTCAGTGACTCGTGTGGGCTGGGGGGCGGCACTTGCCCAGCAGGGCTTGGGCCAGGGCTGGAGAGGGGGACTCTGAATTAGCGAATCTGGTTTGTTAAAGCTTGACTTTACAATCTAATTGGTACCCTGGCAAAATTCATATTTTTGATTACATTCAGACATACGTCAGTTCATATAATTCTGTTATGGTACACACACAATTATCCTTCTGTTGCTATTGCCCATGCTAACGAATAATGAACTGCGTAAGTTGCCAAGTGTACCTTAGAAAGAAATCTCCACAAGGCTGGTAACACTGTTCCATTAACATTGACCAAATGAATACCCAGTCTTCTACATATACCCTCTGCTTGAAAATGCTTTATTTAGTCTGCTGCCATTCCCCTTCTGATGCCTCTTCAGCAGTTTTGCAAACCCTCAATCAGTATTTGTTTTGGGGCAGGGAAACTCAGTCTGCACCCTTGTTTTGGCTCACACTTTGTGTTTCCCCCAGCAGCAGTTATCAGATAACTTAGATATTAAAATGATTTCAGTGTCTTTTAGAACTTCAGCTCATGATAGGATTCAATATGAAAGAGGCTCTTAAGTTAAAAAATGTTGCTGCTCCAGTCATAAAGGGCTTCCTGTGAGATTCATGGAAATCCTATAGTGCACTATAATGTACAAAACAAATTATTTTAAATATGATGAATTTTAATACCATGCAAGTCATTGTTTTTTTTTTTGTCAAAATTTTTAACCTAACTCCATCTCTTCATTCTCCACTCTTCCCCCTCCACCCTGCAAAATGCCACCAGAACAAGTGGATCAATCTTTATCAGAGGAGGTATCTATCATACACCAAAGACCTCAGTGTTTCCAAGTATGGGTAGCTGATAAGGATTTTTGTATTGGACACTGTTTCTGTTAACTCCTCTAGATACTGTTCTTGTGGTTTTAATTTTTATGTTTTTCCTACCAAGGCATGTGCATTTTATCAGAAATAATTAAGGCACCTTTTTAGCTTTCTCTTCTCTTCTTTTCCTTTGGAATTCAGCAATTCTTGCTTCACGTTTCAAATCCTCTCCAATTCTCAGCAGCAGAAACATTTCTCTCTTCCATTCCTAAGCATTACAAATGTGTTGCACCAAAAGGAAACAACGAGGTGTATGCTGAGTTCTTTAGGGCATATCATGTTTTTCTGTTGTTTCATTCACTGATATTTTTTGTTTGTTTGATATTGGTACATTTTGAAGACACTGGCCAAATTCATTGCTAGCATCAGGCCACTGATTTCAGTGGCATTACCATGGAAATACATTTGGGAAATAATTTTGTAAAAACTGAGTAGTATTTACTGTCACGCAAAGCAGTGAGATTGTTGGGTTGACAGTAGAACAGAATAACCATTTATAAGGACTTTGCTTTTCCCCATGCCCTGTATAAACTTGCAAACCTCCATATTTTGATTCCACCCTGGATGTGACCCCACAGATGTTGCTCTTTAATGGAGCCTATGCTCCCACCTTGTGGGCAGAATTTTGTATTCAGAAAAATTCCACTTGTATTTGTTTCAAGCAGTCATTAGCACAAATCCTGTTGTTCAGACTCTCAGTGCTGGTGGATACAGATCAGGGTAAACTCCAACTGATGAACTCAATAGGATTTTTACCCTTGACTGCATTTCAGCCAGGATTTTACCTACAGCTACACAAATGTCTGAGTCTTATTGGTTCATGCATGCCAGCATCTAAAAAAAAACATGAAGTCAATGGATAGGACATCAAGCTTACATACCACCAGCAGTGCACATACTGCAGTTTGGGAGTCCCTGCTTCATGTGCTAGGACTGGTAGCTGTAAAACTCATGCACCCAAAGGGCATGTTTGTCAAGAAATCTGAAGTCTAAAAGTATAACAGTCTGTCAGGCTTAAATACTGAACTCAGTGGGACTCGTGTGCCTTCTGTTAAAACCATGCATAAGTGTGTGCAGAACTGGGGCCATATTCATCAAGTTTTTCAAAATCTTTAGGGACATTCTAGTAAATTCATTGGCTGCTGGCAATGTTAAATATTTGCCAATTGCTTATTTAAGGTATATAGGTTATATACAATTATACTGTCTTTCAATACGTCTTGTTTCTAACCTCCATTTTTCTATAAAGGAGAACTTGTTTCTTTAGTTTTTGTTCACGTTGCTTTCTTTCTCGCTCGGCCTGTTCGAGGTGACGTTTTTCTTTTGCGATGTGTTCAATTTTTTCCAGTTCCTTACTGATTGCCTCTACATATCTTTTAAAGAAAAATGTAAATAACTGGTAAGAATCAGCTGCGGCTATCTTTCACATCAAATTTCTGCTTACACATTGCTGGCACTACCGTTATCTTTGCCTGGATCACTGTTTATTTAACATCTGAAGAATTTACCTTTTACTTTACAATGTTTCACACAGAAATCATTCCTGAAACATTAATCATTTTAAATTATAAAAAAATTGTTAATAATGGAGCATGTGTAAATAATGACTCCCAATCCTTCAAGGGATTCTGTAAAGCAATACAGAATATATGATTCCGTGTTGCGTACCTGTTGCTCATCAGATTCTCCTGGTCTTGGAAACCTTGTCTTTCTTCTTGTAGCAGCCACTGCCTAAGGTGAGAGGTGTCAGCCCCTTCTGGAAGCTCACTGGGCTCTTGTAATGTGGTCACTTGTTTTGCCAATGCTTTCTGAAAATTTGGACCAGATTTTAGGTCTTAATTCACCAAAAGTCGTTTCTCCACACAGCAGGCTGTGTTCACAGACTTCAAACGATTCACAGAAAATTGTACTTTGCCAAGGGCCAAAGTTCCCCCTTCACCCCCCATTTTTCTGTAGGTAAGCAGGGTCATCTAATTTCTGCAGTTCACAGGCCACCTACAGATCCACAGTGTCTTCCCCTTTGAATATGAGGAGAGGCTGAGGGAACTGGGCTTATTCAGTCCGCAGAAGAGAAGTCTGAGGGGATTTAATAGCAGCCTTCAACCACTGGAAGTGGGGCTCTAAAAAGGATGGAGCTAGCCTGTTCTCAGTGGTGGCAGATGACGGAACAAGGAGCAATGGTCTCAAGTTACAGCACGGGAAGTTTAGGTTGGATATTAGGAAAAACTTTCTCAATAGGAGGGTGGTGAAGCACTGGAACGAGTTACCTGGAGAGGTGGTAGACTCTCCATTCTTGGAGTTTAAGGACCGGCTCGACAAAGCCTGGCTGGAATGATCTAGTTGGGAATGGCCCTGCTTTGAGCAGGGGGTTGGCCATGAATGACTCATGTGCCTGATGGTTGGGGGGCCACAGTGGCAGCTGGAGCACGGCAGTGGTAAGCAGAGCAGCTCCAGCAGACGCCGCCGGCAGTGGTGGATGTGGGGGGGGGAGGTGGCGAGTGCTGACCAAGGGTCGGCGACCACCTGCAGCTGCTGCCAGCAGCCGTGGCAGCAGCCATCGAGGATTGTGGACTGCCTACAGACGCCAGCAGTGGCAGGGTGGCGAGTGGCAACCGCTCGCAGGGTGGTGCCTTTTTGTAGGGGGTGCACTGTCACGTTCAGGGGGAGCCCCTAGGGTTGGCCTAGATGACCTCCTGAGGTCCCTACCAACCCTAACTTTCTATGATTTCTATGAACAACCTGCTGTTTACCACACCACTTCCCTGCCCCACTTGAGTGCTCAGAACTCTCTTGTGGGTATTTCTACCCACCTTGCATAACATATTTGGACAAGACAAACTCCTTTTTATGGATCCGTACTGCCTAATTTGCATGCCCAGGCTTTGGAGAGGGCTGGCCTTTGTCTTTTGTATTTCTCTGTTTAAAGAAATAATTAACTTGGGAGCCTTAGGCTTTGAGCAAATTAGCCATGTTAAAGCAGAAACTGGGATATGAACCACTAGCGAGTGTGGCTAAGCAACAGAGTAATGGGATGTCTGTTGAGTGGTATAGGCAGAGTGGTCCTTACCGCTAAGTTTCCTTCCTGAAGTCATGTGAACACGGGGTAGGAATCTGGTCATATCCCTCAGTCTTGCAGCTCCTGTAGCCACACTGGATGTTTGCCCAGCCCTGACTTCAAATACTGTAGTGCTAGTGGCTGCATTTTATCTTGGCTGAGCCCCAGAGGTCAAGGAGCAAGAAAAGGCTCCTTGAAGCCCTTTTACTCTCTCCCATTGCTTCTCCTTGCCTGCCTTTACAGAGGAACCAGTGCAGCCCCACAATGGAAGCTGAGTTTAGACTTGTACTTAAAACTAGAGGATCCAGTCTCCTGTTTGGAATGAAGCCTAGTGTCACCTTCCCTAAAAGTACGGCACAGAATCTAGGTTTTCTGAGCACTTTACAAGTAATTGCTTGGCACTAATGTGAGTTCAAACTGCTTGAAAACAAGCCCTCAATGTTTGCTTTTTTTAATCTTGCAATTCTAATTGTTTGGAGGCTTCGTCTAGTTAACACTGTCTAGAATCATCATTCCTAGACAACCAACTATTCGCACACGTTTAATATTGTCATTAATGGCATTGGAAAGACTGCTTTTCAAGAAAATAGGCTCTTATCCAATCGAGTCATTATAGGTTGTTGTAGCTATGGTTTCTGATTAGACTGAGGAGCTCAAGTCATTCTTCAGTCCTAGCAGCGTACACCGTTCTTCTCCAGTGAATGTGCAGGATGTATTTTGGTTGGCTGTGGTGTCTGGCTTGTTCAGGGGGATGTGCTCTTGGGTGGCTGTAAGATTTCTCCAGGCTGCAGACTGACAATGGCTTACTTGATCTTTTCCTCGTTGTTATATTTGTATTGGTGGTGTTACATGTAGGATAGCAAACTGTCTTGGTACACTGGGCCAAGTTCTGGGTGTGTTGTGAGTTGTAGGAAGGACATCTGTGATGCTGCAAACCCCATGTCCTGCACATTAAGGTGGTCATTGCACTGTGAATTTGCAGCACCGTGGTTGTTTTTGACATTTTGGAGATCCTAGTGTTTTAAAAAAACAAAAACAAAAAAAAAAACAACCCGCACCAGAAAAAAGCAGCAGTGTGTGCCACCGGAAACTGGAGCCTAGCCGGCCAGAGCCACACTCAAGCTGCCAGCTAGGCTGTGTGCTCCAGGATTTATTTATTTGTTTGGGGTTTTTTGTTAAAGAAATGTTTAGTATTCCCAGCCAAATCATGTCCAAATCCATGAATCAGCCCAGAATCATAAGTGGCCCTACAACCAGCAAATATCTTCCACCCCCGCCAGGGGCTTCAAATATTTCCGAAGTCTTTTGGCAGGCATCCTATGTACAGGCCCAAGCCCGGAGCCTTGGGGTTTGGATGCCCCCAAGTTTCATCTGCCCTCAGCCATGTGGCTGCAGAAGCAAGCTAGGTAGGAGCCTCTCATTTCCATAAAGTGAGCTTTAAGTCCCAACATCTTGGTGGATACTAACCTATGCCAGAAGAACAGTGGTCCCTGGGAACACTTAAGGAAAACTACCTTCATGGTAGTGTTTCCATCGCTGGAGCCCCAGAAAGCCACCAGGACCCCAGGCAAAGCTGCTGGGGCTAGACCAGGTGCTGGCCCCAGCCTCCCCTACTTCACTTGGGATAACTTGCCATATGCCTGAGTGCACATACAGGGGTGCTCTCTGGGGACAACTAGCAGTGGCACAAATATTCCTGCTCATGGTGATGTGCCCATAGAGTGTGGAAGTATGCATCTTGGGGCACATTTGGAAAGCCCTGTGCCTCTAAAGACCCCTCTAGGACACAGCAAATCCCTCCCTCCCAGGGCTCTGACACTGTCTAGTCCATAGCCTTCTCCTTCACTTCATTGTAAGAGTTTGCATTTGATCTTCCAATGTCCAATCGACTGCTAGAATGTTGCCCGTCTCCAAGGTTCCAAGAACCCTCCCATTTATGGTGGTAACAGTGACCTGGCTTGCCACACTCAGGCATGTCTGTAAGTCATGCACTTCATTAGACACAAGCCAGTTTATTCTCAATGCCCTGGTAACCTCCCCAGAAAACTTCTCATTCAAGATTAGCTTGTTGGTAAGCCCCAAGGGGAAGCTCTGCAGGAATTACAATCTGATTGCTATTTTGGGCCTATCTTTGGTACAAAGCAATAGAATTACTTACTTGTTCTCTGATATAATTGTTTTCAGACTCTATCTTGAGGGTGGTCAGATACTGTCTGTATTCATTGAATTCCTTTAGTGTGCATATTACCTGAACAACAAAAAAAATGGTCACTAGGAATTTCTGTCTGCTGCAGTCCTGTACAATCACAGTATTAATACTATAGTTCCCTGCGTAAACTGTAGCTCCTCATCCCTAGTTTAGGAGCTGCATAATGAGCCACATAATTCTTCGAAGGAAGGACCCATGAGAAGTCATGTATGCATGTTTCAGCCATCTAGACCAAGAGTGTAACACCTTTTGCTCCCACCCCTAACCATCCCTATTTTCCCTCCTTTCTCTTAGTTGGTGCAGTCATAGCATCAAACTCCTTTTCAGCATAGGATTATCCTTGGGGATGGTTAGGGGTGACCTAGTTGGGGATGCTTTGAGCAGGGGGCTAGATGACCTTCTGAGGTCCTTCCAATCCTTATTTTCTATGATTATGGTAAATGTGCTAGCTAACTTTTTATCTTCTTTATAGTATGTACAAAGAAAGCTATCAGATGGCAGCAGCTCTCTTTGGCTATGGCAATGTGCATCCTGTTCTTGAAAGACTCTTATAGGACAGTATGGGTTGGAATATGAATGAGAGTTTCCAGAGCATATGGTGTTGGCCTTATTTTTTCATATAAAAAAAATTACACACAGAGTATATACTTCTTTTACACTGTTCCCTGAACATCTTTTCATAGCATCTGATAAAGTGAGCTCTAGCCCCTGAAAGTTTGTGCTATATCTCTTTTTCTACTTTAGTTAGTCTATAATGTG
Organism: Crocodylus porosus; assembly: GCF_001723895.1. NCBI lineage: Eukaryota > Metazoa > Chordata > Crocodylia > Crocodylidae > Crocodylus > Crocodylus porosus. The sequence goes on from NW_017728886.1 coordinate 157,724,614, forward strand.
CAAATCTACCCTGCCTCCTAATTGTTTTTCCAATGGAAATCAGTGCCTTTGGTGAGAACGGGGTTGGATTACACTGACTGCTTTGACACAAATAGATCTGTAGCACTTAGTATTAAACCTACTTTATTGTCATGGGTGATGTAACCTCCTTTTTTCAATTTCCGTAGGTTATCTTTGCGCATGTAGTAGGAACGCAAGTGGGGATCGTGTAGACTTCTGTACTTTGTTGTCATTAAGCGACTGTAAGGATCCCCAAGATTGAAACACCCCAGGGGTCGATAAAGCTGTAAAAACATATATGCAAAGGTCTGAAGATAACATTAACTGTCTGCCAAAGAGATAAAAGACATTTCACAGTTCCTTAAACACATGGGTCAGCCTTCTCAAATATGAATGTTTTGAATTGATTCCTGCTTTTAGTGATTACACTAGGTATGAAATTTATTCTAAAAAAAGATTTCTATATGAGGGATAACTGGTCTGAGTCTTCAATTTACCTACCTTTGGGTAACTACTCTACTAGTAACTGGTCTGAAATTGGTAATTACATTAGAAAATGTAAGTTGTTCCACTAAAATACAGAAAATGTATTCTATGTTTAGTGATAATTTATAATTAGGAGACACTCCCTAGTTGTTAATGGAATTTTATGTTAATTGTATGTAGTTATTAAGTGGAGAAAAATGTAGTGATAGTTATAATTTAGAGACCTTCCCTAATTTATGAGAGTGCCACTGGTCCCTCAGTTAAGAATTATTCAGAGACAGACAGGGTCTGCAGGCATTGCTTACTGCTCCAGAATAGAACCTGTTGTGTACTTCTTATTCACTTTGGTCTGTGTTTATTGAACCTGGTGATCACTACCGTATGGTATGGAGGAGATGATTTTGTGCCTGAAATGAATTGTGCCAATATCCATTTATAGTTTCATAGTTTCTAGGGTCTTTCTCTTGAAATTTGTGTCTTTGGAAATTCACTGCAGCTGCAAAACTGTAGATGCTGTTCACGGTAGATACAAGATTTCACTTGCCAAAAATTGAAACCTGGCTTAAAAGTCAGACCCTAATGCTGTTTTAATCCCTAGCTACTCAACAACAACAACAACAACCTACAGCCAAATCTCAGAAGAAATTACTAGCAAAGACAACACCACAGGCTGTAAGCATCAGTCATGCAGGAAATTCTCCAAAAAACAAAACAACAACAACAAAAATCAGTCTTTAGCTGAAACCAGGCATGGAAAATATCAGCTGAAATGTTCAAAGTTTGTCAAAGATATAAACTATTGAAAGTAGTCTTATAATAGTAAGCTTAGGACAACTTTAATAAGAGGCAGTGGCCCAGCCCCACCTATAATATTTCTATTATGTACAATGCTGTCTTTGAAAAACTGAAGAAAAAATGGTATCTAAGCTTTGTTAGTTGCCATATCTGGATGACATTTATCCCTAAAATGATGTTTGCTGAGCTAACTTTATTGTCTTCCATAACCTAAGTTAACTTGTTACTTAGTTGTAGACATGTTGGCTACATGGGGCTTAAGCAAACTACAAAGAAAATGTAAGAAATTGTGCCACAGGTAGTTATGGAATAACTTGCTGAGGGGGAAGTTTCCTTCAAACCCCCCATTTCACAGCAGTTGGCTTAGGCTCTGACGTATGAAGGTTTATATCCCTCCCAAAACTCTTGTGGCAATGTATTCCATAGCAACAGCTTTAAAGAACCCCAGTTCCTAATAAATACCTTTCCAGCAATTTTCACACTATCACCCTGAAGAAAAGACACACAAGTCCTTTAAAATGATTTTACTGGCATGGATTTGGAGAGCAGAGCTTCTTTTGGAGTCTTTTGATGCTCTGAGAAGTTTTGGCCTCACCTGGGGGCCTTGCCACAATGTCTCTAAAGCAGTGAGATGTTTCAGTGAATTTCCAAAGAGTTCTTAAATCCTGGACTTGGGAGGGACCAGAGAGAGGATTTGTCCTTGAACCAGATTATGGATGCGTGCAGAGTGTAGCCACATGATGGTTGCAGGGAGGAAGAAGAATTTAAAGAGGCTTGAAAGCACCTGAGTGAACCTTGTGGCTAACATTTTCCAGCTTGCCTCCATCTGCGACCTGCTTTTTAGGTTGTATAACACTGGGTAAGGGACTCTGTGCAACTAGGACTCTGCTTTCAGAAAGCACGTGACAGCTGAAGGTCCTGGGCTGGGATGAAGCAAAGCTCCTTAGACGGGGTGGAGGGAATCACCTATGAACAACTTCTGAAACTGCCAGGATCAACAATTCACATCTGTGGCATGGTGGAGCTAATCTGGAACTGCCAAGGCCTTTGAACTGCTCCTTCACCTGAGCTGCCAGGTGGGGATACTGGTAAGGAAAGCTATGCAAGACGCTTCTTCCAGAGTTCATGGTAAAAGGTGTTGCTTATTAAAGCAGACTTTTCTCAGTGCCACAAGCAACAAGTTCTATCATGGGGGTTCCCCCACCTAAAGGAGATTCAGCATTTGTGGCTGAGCAACTGACTTGGCCTGTGACTGTTCTTTACCCCTGGTTCCCCCATGCTGCTTCTTGATGTAAAACACAGGGTCTCCATGGCTACAGGATCTCTCAAAAATCTTTAGTGAGTATGGACAATCCTGCTTTCATTTCAAGAACACTTCTGTGAAGCTGCTGTTCCAGGTAGAAAAATACTCTGTGTAGTTTCCACATCCAGTGTGGACATATCTGTGCCAGTGGAATTGGGTATTCAGGTCCTAATTAAACAACATTCTTGACTGTGACTATAGTAGACGGGCCCTGAGGTAAAGTGCCTTCTGGATGAAAGAGTCCCTGTGTAATTTTTTTTTTTATTAGAGTTGAGGTCAACTGAGGTTGCTTCCTACCAAAGTTGGTAATTGGTCGCAAATTCCCTCCACAATGCTTATGATATCTTGGGTTAAATCATAGGGGAAACTTCTGAGCTGAGTCATGCCTGACAGAGTTCTTTCTTATTTTAGATGCCTGGTGGGGAACAAGCAAGGACTTGGAAACCCTACTGATCTGGATTGATTCTTAGATGGTGGTGCCAGAAAGGAGAAAACGGGTATCAGCATCTGTAAGTTAGTAGTATGTTCAACTAGCATTGAAAAATACATGAACAAATAGAGTGGTGAGCTTAGAATCATAGAAAATTAAGCTTGGAAGGGACCTCAGGAGGTCATCTAATCCAGTCCTCTGCTTAAAGCAGGATCACCCCCAAATACATCCCAAGGCTTTGTCTAGTTGGGTCTTAAAAATCTCTGAGGATATAAATTCCACAACGTCTCTGAGCCGCCTGTTCCAGTACATCACTACTCCTCTGGTGAGAGACTTTTCCTAATATCTAACCTAAACTTCACCTGCTGCAACTTGAGACCATTGCTCCTTGTTCAGTCATCTGGCACCACTGAGAACAGTCTAGCTCCATGCTTTTTGTAACCACTCTTCAGGTGGTTGAAGGCTGTTGTTAAATCCCCCCTCAGTCTTCTGTTTTACAGACTAAATAAGCCTATTTCCCTCATCCTCTCCTTAGAAGTCATTTGCTCCAGCCCCCTAACCATTTTCATTGCCCTCAGTTGGGCTCTCCTATTTGTCCATATCCTTTCTGGAGTAGGGAGCCAAAACTGGACATAGGACTCCAGATGTGGCCTCACTAGTGCCAAATATGGGGGAATAATCACTTCTCTTGATCTGCTAGCAACACTCCTCCTACTGGTGCAGCCTACTATGCTGTTACCTTTCCTTGCAGGAAGGGCACCCTGTTGGCTCATGTTCTGCTTCTTGTCCACTGTAACCCCCTGCTCCTTTTCTGTAGAGCTGCTGCTTAGCCAGTCAGTCCCCAGCCTGTACTAGTAGATGGGATTGTTCCATCCTAAGTACTTGTCCTTATTGGACTTCATGAGATCTCTTTTTGGTCCAGTCCTCCAATTTGTTAGAGTCTGTGCAAATCCTAGCCCTACCCTCCAGCATATCTACTATTCCACCCAGCCTGCTGTCTCCTTCACCCTTGCACCCAGAGCACTGTAGTCACTTCGATCTGCTCAGGGTCACCCCTGGTAGTATTGCTGGTGCCCACATGGATGAGCAGCATGGGGTAGTCATCAGCGGGCTGGATGAGTCTCAGTAATCCTTCCGTGACAGCTCTGATCTGGGCTCCAGGCAAGCAGCAGACCTCCTGGAAGAACAGGTCAGGCTGGCAGATGGATTCCTCAGTTACCCTCAGAAGGGACTCTCCAACCACCCCCACCTGTCGCTTCCTCTTGGTAGCAGTGACCGCGACCCTTCCAATGTTGGGCATGCCTGGCCTGGCCTTTTCTACTAACGGGATATGCTCTTCCTCTTCTGTTGCTAGGGCTTCATATCAGTTCTCCAGGCAAACCATTGCAAATGGGGGTGAAGGCTTCTGCTTGCTGCCTTGGGTCACAAGCTTCCAGTTCCCACCTTCCTGGGAGTCCACGTCCTCTTCCTTCTCTAGTGCTGCCTCTGGCACATCTTCCTTTGTAGTCTTAGAGGTTTCCTCCAGCACTGAATTAATGAAGTCCTCATGGTGGAGGATGCTTTGGAGCCTTGCCATTTCCTTCTGTAGCTCTCTTTCCTGCTCCCTGAGGGATACTACAAGGAGACACTGCTCTTATCACAGGCACCCCCCCCCCCCCTATTGCTGGAAGGAATCTGCAGGCTGCAGTTTCCACAGTGCCAAATCAAGCCCTGGGTGGAAACCTCAACAGTGGATGGTTCTGCCTGGACAGACACCTCATAGGAGCAAGCAAAGTTGGAACTGGAAATGGCAGTAGCTCTGGCATTGCAATGTCCTCCAGCCATCTTTGAGTCTCTTAAATCTGTCATCTCTCTCTTCCTGCCCCTCTCTCCAAGCAGGCCTTCCCTAGACAACTCCCTTGTAAAAGAAAGAGTCCCTCTTCCCTGCTAACCTATTTCATCTCAAAAAGCTTACAGTGACAGGAGGCGAGAGAGAGAGAGTTTCCAGGCAAACTCCCTAGTGAAGTCCCCCTTGCTCTGGACTCTAGTTAAACAAGGGGCTTAAGTATTCATCTAACTGCTGAGTTTTAGCTACTGATGCTAAATATACATGGGTTAGTTACTCTTATTTAAGGAAAGAGCTTACCTTAAAGGCTCTCCTTCAAAGAGGGGGCCAGCAAACCGACCTGCAAACAACCCTGTTTGTTGTTTCTTGTTGCTTACTCCCTGGTTGCTGGTGGAGTCTCCTTTTATTCCCTCCTGGACCTGGACTGGCTCATCCCTCATTGTTAGGGCTTTTGTTGGAGATGGGCAGCAGTCACCCAGCTAGCAGCACTCCTAGCTGCTCAGTGCATATGCCCAAACACACAGCCTACCAAACACTCAGCAAGCCAAACACAGACAGCTCTAGCTCACTTACCTACCTGGAGCAGGATCTGATGCCTGGCTCCTCTTACTCCTCCACTTCCTCCTGTTGCTCCCAACAAATTGATTGCAAACTGGCCTATTTGCTGTCCCCATTCTCTTGGTCCCTGGTTGCTCAGGGAGTCTCCTTTTATACCCTCCTGGGCCTGGACTGGCTCTACCCCCTTGTTAGGGCTTTTGTCAGACACAGGCAGCAATCACCCAACTAGCAGCACTCCCAGCTTGCCTCTGTTAGAGGCAACGTAGAATTGGTTCTGCAGGTCTTCTATGCCAGATGTGAGGTCTGTGCTTGAAATTCATGCCTGTGTTGCATATTGGCTGGGATTTTCTAACCTCAGAGGATTTAGACACCCCTTTGAAAATCCTAGCTGTAAGTACTGGCAGTGTCAAAAATACAGGGTCAGTAGCCTGAACTTAGGAAGGAAGATTATCATTTCCTGAGCAAGCTTTCCTTTGTCCAGTACTCCCAATTGGCTGGAAATTGAAAAGGGTCTTTTGGATCCTGCCTTTTGGGTTGTGATTTTTGGAATTCCTTTTATTCCTGCCCTCCTCATCCCCAGTGGCATGAACTCAATAGTTTTCTTTGATTACTTGAAGCATCTTTTCCTGATAAAGAGGTACCTAAGAACAGTAACACAGCTCAGAAATACCGGGGCACATTCTGCCTGTTACAGACAAGATATATATATATCTGAAAGCTGTACATTGTCAGAGAAATTCTATTTTGCTAAGATAAGCAGTTTTCCCACTGACATCTGTTTTCAGCGGTGTTTTACACTGGGAAGAATGTAGTCAATATACAGAGATACTTGAATAATGACAGTGCGAAAATCACCTGTGATTTCCCAGGATACTCTGCATATTTAGTAGCAAGAGGGAAGAGTAAAGAAAATTAGATGTGCATATGGTACTTTCTATATTTCATTTTTTACCTTTTCTCCCAGATTTGCTCTATAGAATAATGCGTTGGAGCCTGGTAGCAAAGGTATCTTGATCCCAAGGGGGATGTCCAGTAGCTGAGTAGGTCTTAATCTTAGTAACTGCTTTCTGTGACCAATCTAAAAAAAAAAACCCCCACAAGATTTCAGTATGACATTTTAATAGTTTACTTGCATTGTAATGATCATAAACAACCTTTATAGTTTAGTAACCCACACATTAATTTCTACAAGAAAACAAATGGCACAGCGCTCTAATGGCAAGATATTTAAAGGCTGGTCTTTTTTTTTTTTTTTTTGAGCACAGAATTTGCGGGTGCAACTGAGATCAGTGCACATGACTTCACATTGATATTGGGTACTTAAAGAACTGAGGGCCTAATATGAAGCCTAGTGAGGTTAGTGTCAAAAAGTAAATTACAACTGTGGATAAAAGCCACACGCTAGGAGAAAATGAGACCTGACTATTTAGTCCTAAATCTATATTTAGAATCTAATACTGCTATATCTTCTGAACCCTAACATTGAGAGCACCCCAAGAAGAAAAGAATCAAATTAGTAAAGAACATTGGATTTTGTGAGCTTCATTAAGAAGAAACAGGGAAGGAGCTTTGTTGCATGCACTGCTATCCACCTTCTGCTCTCGTCAGTTATTTTTACATATATATCAATCTCCTAGCCCTCCCACTGAGGCTAAAATTACCATTTTCTTCCTCTTCCCCAGCCCTGCGAGTCAAATTCTATATGCCTTCTCCATTCCCCCCACCAGTTCCACACGCTTAGCTGTTGTCTGGAATCTGGCAGAGAGACTGTAATCTCCACTCCAATGTGAAATTTCTTCCCTCTGTCCTCACATCCCCTGCTCCAGTTTCCCTCCCAGCCTTGCTTCCTCTGTTTGGACTAAACCCACTAAAAGTCCTCACGTATCCACTTCTGCTCCCCTGGGCTCTCCTCACTTTGCATGTCTGCACTCACCTCTCCCATCTTCTCTTCTGAACTCAATTGCTTGTCTGCCAACCAGGACCCAGAAGAGAGATAGTGGTCCATGGCTGCCTTCAGTTCCCTCTGGCTGAGATGCTATACCTCTGGCCTCCAACTCCAAACGCCACCTTGGAGCTTTGGACCCAACTTCTGCTTCTGACCTGTGGTTCTAGAACAGCTTAGCATTGTTGCCCATGTATGATTCTGGCACGATGGCTGAAGCTCTGAGTATTTTAGTGGACAGATTTTGGAGACTCTCATTTCTTGTCCTTGAGTTCAGTCCTGCTGCCTCACATTTAACTTAGCATGGGCTGCAGCCACTTAGCTAGCAGCTTCAGCTTAGCAGAAACTCTGTAGACCATCCTCATGATGGCCCCATGGTGCAAAATAAGGGGGAGATTTTGGGGGCTGATCCCCCCCCATAAGAGATGAGAGCCCCCTGTAAAATTTGCAAATCATAACCTGCAGGGGAGGGGTCTCTGGATTGTTCCACCCCCCTCCCTTGGCTTGTTGCTGTATTTACCTTGATATTCGGCAGTTTCCTCTTCTTTGGTGTAAAAACTTTCCACCTTTCATTTTTTTTCATCTAGGGTGGGGAGCCCCGAGCCTGCAGTGGGCAGCCCACATCCTGCCACCACTGATGCAATTCACTCCGGCCATGCTGCCCTTGGGGGAGGAGGAGCTGGGCTCTGCCCCTGCTCTGCCACAGCAGCTGCCACCTCCCGCAAACAGCAGTAGGGTGGCCATCATAGAGGATGTTCTGGTTTTCTGCTACTCTTGTCCTCTAATGATACGAAACTGGATGCCTCAAAAAAGAAAAAGAGATTTTTCTTCAAGAGAAAAATAGAGGAAACAAAGGCGTCCGGTTTCGTATCAATAGGGGACAGAGGACAACCGGACTATCATCTATGATGGCCGCCCTAAGCAGAAACAGAGCTCGGGAGCTCCTGTGGGGTCAGGGGGCTAGAGATCCAGGTCCCTGGCCCTGTAGCCTTGGCAGCGGGGGGCCCCCTCCGAGAGGGTTGGGGTGCTGTGGGTGGGGAGTGAGGGCACTGGCAGGGCTGGGGGTATGTAGGTGGGGAGTGAGGGGCACCAGTAGGCTTGGTGGGTTGGGAATGAAGGGCAATGGCATGGGCAGGGCACTGGCATATCAGGGCTGCTAGTGCCCCAAAACAGTGGGGAAGGGGGACAGCTGCAACTGGCCCTATGTCTTGGTAAGCAAAGGGAGCAGGGGGAGCTCTGACTTTTCCATAAAAAACCCAAAATTTAAATGCCAAAATGTATAGGTATTTAGAATTCATTTTATAGTGGCGATTGAGGCACTGGTAGGCTTCCAAATTGCTTTAAAATTGTAAATATAGAAATAAAACTTTGTGTTCAACTGATGCCTATATATAGTGGCATTTCATTTTAATAATGGAAAAATGCATTTGGGGGGTTTTAGTCAGAGAATCTGTGATTTTTAAACAGTGAAAGCCAGGCCCCCTGTTAGTCACTATGAGCAGAGGTGCTCTCTCCCAATGAAACTGCTCCTTTGAATTCAAAGCAGAAGTAAAAACTACACAACTGCTCCTTCTGAACACAAGATTTTGCTGGAGGTTCACTTATCTGAGGAAAGAGCATGAGAACTGTTGACCATTCTGGAGGCTCACCGCCATGGGGTGTGTCTTCTTGTAAAAATAAGTGGTAGAAGCTGTGTCCCACCGAGCCATTCCTGACTGCCTAATTTCAGCCTAACTTCTTGGCCTCAAGCCCAAGAATTTGCTGCACAGCTTGTATTTTTGGGGCTAAGGATGTTAATATTTTTGATTTACAGATCAATATTTCAGTATGAGAACTTAAAAGCCTATCTGTTCAACCCCTTCCTCAGCTGAGGAATGAGATACTTGCTGTGACAGAGGCTACTTTCTAAGGTAAGGCTCATTCAGTAACTGATAAGGACATAATGGGATGTTCTAGAAAGCAGCTTATACCCGCCTTCTCTCAAAAGGAGTATAAATGTATAAGTATCCCCTCAATGTCTGATCCTACTTACTGTACATGCATTAGGGAGGGACAAAGAATTAGCAGTAGCCTGGAGTTCATGGTCATGGCTGTCCAACATCTTGACAGATGAAAGAGGACCTGACAAAGCCAGTCAGTCAATGTTTCTTGGCAGCGGTGTGGGAGAAAAGCCCGATGCTACAGGTGTACTCATCAGATGCAGGTTGAAGCACACTCTGCTTCCTGGGCTCTCTGATGCTTCTCTGCAGTGACGGCACCAGCCTTGACCCAGCTTCTCCAGACTGGGTGGTTGTGGGGAGGGTTCTCCCAGTTGTCAGTGGGAATGCTGAATTTCTTGACTGTGACGTTGTCACTGTATTGGAGCTTTAGCCTTCCTTTGCATCATGGGTGGTTCTTAGGTTGGCCACAGAGCCCAGCTTTCAGCAGACAACCTTGAGGTATGTACTGCATGGTCCCAGCCAGAGAAGCCTGAAAGCATCCAGCAGTCTGCACAGACAGTAGCCTGGTCCTCTCAAGGATCCCATTGTTGGTGATCCATTGGTTCCCAATGATTCTGAGAGAGCAAAGGTGGAAGCTGTTCAATCTCCACTCCTGCTTGCAGTACGTGACCCAGCTTTCACAGCCATAAAGGAAGGTGCTGAGGACAAGCCTGATAGGCAGACACCAGGGTTAGCAGCTTGTTGTTCCAGACTCAAGGTAAGTTTTTCAAAGGTGACAGAGGTTTTGCCAATTCTCGCGTCAAGGCAAAGTGAGCTGGTAAGAGTTGAGCTGAGGTAGCAGAAGCGATCTACACTGTCCAGAGCCTCATTATTGATGTAGATTGGTTGGGATTTTGGTGCTCTGTGACATGACAGCTGCTTTCTTAATGCTGATTGCCATATGAAACTTGGTGCATGCATCAGAGAACTTATTCATCGTGATCTGCAATTCATCAGGTGAGTTAGGGATGACTGCAGCATCATCTAATGCAGGACAGCTGAGAGAGAAAACTTGAGCTGGGCTGTCAAACATATGGCCTGCAGCCTGGATTAGATCTATAGAGCCACATGGCCAGGCCTGTTGGTCTGGGACTGACACCATGTGCATGGTGCAGCATGTGGAGCTGGGCTGTGCACAAGCTGGATCTGGCATCCTGGGTGCTGCTAATGGCACATAAGGTCAGTCTGGGCTTCAAGCTGTATGTAATGCCTGCACCAGCCCAGCCCTGCACACTGGCTTGCGGCCAGGTCTAAATTGGGTTGTGCCAGAGCCAGCGCAAGGCTGTTTGGTGTGGGAGGGACAAGCCCTGGAGTAGGCCCGCACATAGGCCATGTGTGCCTACTGAGGTGGGGAGGAAATGGCAACTGCCTGGAGGCGGTGACATGGGCATTGGCAATGAGGGTGGGCTGAGTGGGGACTGTCTGCAAGCGGCCATGGTGGTGTCAGTGGCAGGGGGTCTCCCCACTGCTGGACGCCAAGCCTGGAAGTGCTGGTGGGGCACCTGGCAGTGCCAGTGGCACTTCTTGGGGGGACACCAGCACTCCCCCTGCCCTCCTGCCCATTGCCTAAGCCAAAAGCTCCCACTCACAAGGGGGCACTAGCACTCTCAGGAGGTGCACATGCGCCCCCGTGCACCCTGTATGTGTTGCCTATGTGACCACAGCCGCTAGCAAGACCTTCAGCCCCATCCGGGGTCTCATTGCAGATGAGGTCAGAGATGTGCTTCATGCTGGCAGGTGGTGGATGGCTGGCTTGGTGATGCTGTCGCGGAGAACTTGGTGGTGGTGTTTGATACCTTCTTTTCTCAGCCTCTTGCCCACTTTGCCACAGCTGGCCCAGTGCACACCACACTAGCACAGGTCCAAGTGCTATTGCTTTATGTGCCCCTTCTTCACAACTAGCTCTGGTAGTGCCCAGCCACAGGCCAGCTGGAAGGTGCCCTTCCCCTTGCTAGCTCTCCTTTCCCCACCAGGGGCTTTTGTCCTGATGCCCAGGATATCTGGGGAGGGCATGGGCTTGGTGTGTTAATTCTGGCCACCGCTTTGACCTGCAGCGGGCGGGAAAGGGAGGGTTTGCCAGGAGGCTGCCGTAGTGGGGCCCTGCTCAGGCATGCTGCCCCTGCCCTGTGGGCTGTATGCCCTGCCCCTCTATGCTGCCCTCAGTGGCAGCTGGGCATCCCAGTTGTTTCTGGTGCTGGCTGCACCAACATCCCAGGGGGAGTTAATGAAAGCCTGTGGGTTCATGATGCAGGTGGCGGGGGCCATGTGGTGGCTGTGAGGCCTGGGCAGCTGTGCCCTGTGCTGAAGAGCCCCACAGGTTCCAGGTGGCAGTGGCAGACACTGCACCGAGGCACTCCCAACCTGGGAGTGGGTCCTGCTGCTAGGGGTTTCCCTGATCTGGAGGCTTACAGTGAGGCCCCCACTGTGTTGGGTGCAGCCTCTTGGCCCCCTGCTCCAGGATGGTGCTCATGGTCCTCCATGTTCATGGGCTGGGGGCCCCAAGAGGGGTGTTTTGGAGCATGGTGCCAGACAAGGACTGTGGGTGGGTGGTTGAGAGGAAAGAAACCATGAAGAGAAAGTGGAAGAAGAAGAACCCTAGAGAAGGCAGCAGATGGCCAGGCCTGGCTTGCTCCTGGGAAGAGCACATCTGCAAGTCCAGGGCTTCAGCATTTTTCTGATGCCAGTGCTGTAGGTTAGGGGTCTTCCAGCATTTGCAGCTGCCATGGAACCAGTTGATGTCATGAGGTGTTGAACACCCACTCTCAGCAGTGGGATGGCTCACGTGTGCCCACAGCAGAGTGTATAAGCAACCAAAATAGCTGAGTTTAACAAAGGCTGTAATTTCACCACAGCAGGGGTATCAAATTTGCTCCATGCCCTCAGCCAGATCTGGACTGCAGGGTCCTTGGGAGCTGGATCCAGGCTGGGGCATGGGGTGGCTATAGCGGCAGCAGCAGGTTTCCTGGCAGCTGCAGTGGGGTAAGCGGTGGAGGGACCAGCAGAGCCAACAGGGTTGGCAGTGGCAGAGGCAGGACGACTGGGGCCAGTAACAAGACTAGAAGGGCTGAGGGTGGGTCTGGCAGCAACAGAACAAGTGACTGCAGGGCTGCATGAGCACAGCCCTCTCTCACCATCCTGCTGCCAGATTCTGCAAAAGTCCATGCCCCTCCCCAGCCACAGCCCCAGTTTTTGGTAGCCCAGTTAGCTGAATAAAGTGGATCTACAGGTCAGGTGCAGCTCATGGGCCAGAAGTTTGACACCCCTGCACTAAAACCTATTTCACTGCTGGCACTCATAACAGCCCCAGAATATGTTGCCATACACACAGGAAACACAATCACTACCATTGGTGCCCAGGTGTTCACACCTATCGCAATGTAAACCTCCACTTGTCCAGGGCCTGTGTAGACAGCAAACTCTGGTACAGCAGTTGCACCAAAGGAATTGTCCCTTTCAGGATTATCCACTGTGTTCCTGCTTATTTATCTTTGGCAGTGCTTCTTCTTGCCTGACAATTTCAGGAGATGCAGTTCTTGGCTGGTGTCAGCTCTGCCTCTCCTTAGCAGCGTGGGTGCAGGCTAAAAAAAATTGATCAGCCAGTGCAATAGTGGAATGAGAAACACATGAAGAAGTATCAGTAAGCAGACAGGAAAATCCTGGGTGCATAAGAATTGCCTTAATGGGCAAAATCTGTAATTGATCTACTTTGCTCTCCTGTCTCTTTCAGAAGGCTGTGCTAGAAACCCAGCATGAGAAAATGATGGCCTACCTGGCTTCACGGAGAGTTTCATCCTAAATCCGAGAAGACCAGTTGTTGGATGATGTCCAGCAATCTGTAGTTTTATGTCCTTTTCTTCTATCAAAATCTATTTTTATATCATTCTTATTTGAGTCCTCTTACTGCTCTGCCTTACAGCCCTGCAGCTCTGAGTTCCATAGGTTAACGCAGGCCATTAGCTGTCCCCTGAATGAGGTTGGTGGATAGTTAATCATGGGGTAGGAGCACTTCAGGAGTTTCAGGAGTCCAATCAACTGCTGTTTTATCAGTTGGAGTGTTTTCACCAGAGACGAGGCAATACACAGAAAGATGACTAGGCAGATGGTGGAAGGAGGGGTGTCTCAAGTGCCAACAGAAAGAAGTTTCTTTCTAGTTTAGGAATAAAATGGTGGAGAGGGTGAGAGCTGAAGTTGTCATGCATGGAATGGATGGAGCATTGAAGGGGGTGAAATGGAGTATGTGTTACAAGGAGGAATTCCCTGGAACATGTTCTAAATAAGGACTATTTATGTCTGGAACACTATCTTTTTCTACTCTGCCATGTATGACGTCTTTTTTTTCCCCCCTAAGCCCCATATTAGGTAAGCACTCTTTCCCTTGTATCACCAACTGAGATTCAGTCAGCAGGCTGGGGTCAGTAATGAAGGTTTCCTCTGTTGGAGCCTTCTTTGTTGAGTAGTGAAGGCAACCACTGGGTGTTTCTGTTTAGGGCACAGCCAGTGTTGGAGATTTCCAAAGTGTACCTAAGAATTGTCTGCTGTATCCATGGAACAACTACCATGCAATTTGGTCAGGTATTTTCTGTGTGCAGCTTCTCCGTGTGTTGCATAGAGCTGAGACTGCTTGTGTTTGGGATGCACCTGGATCTGTTTGACCACTGTCCTGTGCTTTTTTCAGGCTTTCCAGTGTGGCAGTGCCACTGTGAAGACTCTTCTCTGAAGAACACACGAAGGTAAGATATGCTTGTAAGGGGTATCGTGTTGCGTAATATCAGCTACTCAATTCTACCCTCTTCTAGGGAAGATACTTTGAATCCTTCACCATTGCTAATTCTATAGTCCATTCAGCTCCTATATACTGCTGGTTTCAATCTTTTAAAGTAACTGAATGGATGGACCTGTTATATAGTGAGGTGGCTTATACCACTGTCCTCTGAAGGGTAGAATGACCACCAGAATTACCACCAGCGTGTGTCATAAGCCTTATGCACTGCTTCTCTTTTAGATCAACTAGTAGAGACAGACCTTTTAGGGACATGGGGACCCATGATCTGCCTCTGCTTTTACTGTGAAGCTCTGAGGGGCTGTGGTGTACAGCACACTGAAAACTGTGGTGCTCCTACAGGGCTCTGCCTTGGTTACAGTATATTCATATACCTGGTTGTATGTCTCACCTTACTATTGAGCAATCTGCTGCTCTCCTGTGTTTCTGAGAGACTTTCTGATTTAGGGCTTCTCTGAAGGTAAAGTCTGAAAGTCAGGAAAAAAGTTTTGCTGATACTAGCATTTTGTCTCAAGAAAGTGGGCATGGGCAAACAGGAAACCATGCCAACACCAGATGGACTCCTTTGTCCTGTCCGTCCTGTAGTCCCCTCAGTGAGTGCTACAGTGACATTTTTCTTGGGAATTCCACCAGTCCAAGACCCTGACAGGCCTCCTACCCTGCTTCTGCTAACAACCATGAGATTCGCAAGAGGTACAGAGCAACCGAATGGGAGCAATAGCAACTCCAGCTCCTTAGGCTTCTCTGCACACAGGGAGTACCACACGTGGGAAGTGAGTCAATTCTGTCTATTGGGAAACCTTGGCCTTGGACACGAGCCTGGCCTCTTGCGTGCATCCCCTGAGTGGACTCTAGGTCATACCACCTCTTTAATATATTGGGAATCCAATGTGTAAGAAACCCCTTTAGTTCAAAATGACCACCTTTGGAAGAGAGAGTGGCTTATAAACTCCTGGCAAACAGTGTGGGTACTGACATATCTTCCTCTCCCGGCTGCCCATAACATAACTAGAATGAGTGGGGAGGGATAGAGGGTTCCCTGTCCTTTACCTTCCTTTCTCTTCTTCCTCAGCCTGTCATTCATGGCTGCCAAAGCAAATCCACCTTCTCTGTGAACTGAACTGCTGATGGGAGCCCAGAGACCATGTGGTTCTGCCCGGGACATAGTGGAGGTCAGTATACAAACAAGGTAGAAAGGGGCCAATATTGTGTTAGGTCTTAAGCAGGGCCCAGACTTTGAACTCTGATCATTTGCACTTAATCCTACAGCAAGGTCCCTGAATTCTGTAGTGGCATCATTGTAACCAGGATGGGCCAAGGAATACGCCAACTGCAGGATGTATTTGGTAATCATTTCTGCAGTCAGTGGCATTGAATGCTCTAATGGAGTGGTTGTAGAATGGGAGGGGAAACAATGCTTCAGTCCTTTTTTCCAATTGCTTATGAAACAAGTGATATTTTATCTCAGTCCCTGTGGCCATTGTGCAGGTTGTGGGCCTTGTCTCGATGAGTTAGGTGGTGGGGACTCATGCTCTTGGCTAGTCAATGGAAACCAAGTCATAAACTGCTGGAGGGTCCGACGGTAGTTGCCGATTACCAGTGCAGTGTCTCCAAGTGCCCCTTCAAGGCACGTGGGGACTGATCCCAGCTCTAGCACTGGTTTCTTTGGGGGCCTCGTTCGGGTCTCTCAGAGGACCTCTCTACAGCTGCAGGTCCCCTGTCCCATGCACTGGCTCTGCCTCAGGTGCCCAGCTGCCTTGTTACACTTGTGAACTTGGCATCATTGGCAGGCCAGAGGGGGAGACAAGAGACTGAGGAAGGAAAGAGGGAATACAGGACAGCCATATTCAGGCTCGTGCTTTTGGATACTCTCCACTGGTGTATCAGCGTTGCAGACCACCCCTTGTGTTTGTTCATCCATAGACGCTGACCAGAACCAGGTGCTCTCCAAAATGTTCACAGAAATGTGAAAGCCGCCAGGTAACCAAATCAAGACAAGTATTACTGGCTTCCGAACCATTCTGATTTTCCAAGCCATTGTGTCTTAACCAGCACTCCTTTGGGGAGCGTACAGCCCTCGGGACTGGCTTCAATTCCCTTGCTCTGCTCATTGGCAATGTCCAGACCAG
The DNA here is from genome assembly GCF_001723895.1 of Crocodylus porosus. Taxonomy (NCBI): domain Eukaryota; kingdom Metazoa; phylum Chordata; order Crocodylia; family Crocodylidae; genus Crocodylus; species Crocodylus porosus. The sequence goes on from NW_017728886.1 coordinate 157,740,841, forward strand.
TCTGGAGAAGTGGCCAAGTAACATGGGCATTTTCTTCCCCCTTCACTTGGGGGAATAACTGAAGTGCGCACAGGATGGCGTGCCATCGGGGAGCGTGTAGCGTGGGCGAAGTAGGAAACGGGCACTGCCCTCAGGGCGGGGGAAGCTGGGAGGAGTAGGGGGAGGGGCCTGGTGGAACTCGTGCCTGAGCGTTGCCGCGGCAGCATTCGGATCATCGCGCCAGCGCCGGGGAACTGCAATCAGTTGCAGTCAGTGGCTGGAGCGGTGCTGACGGCTGTCCTCCATCGGGAGAGGCGCGGTAAGTGAGGGATGGGGAAAGCTGCCCCCTCTTCTGCCCCGACATGAGGTCAGCAGGGCTTGCAGAGAGGAGTCAACAACCCCCTTCCTCAGGCAGCATCCTCCCTGTTCCCACCAGCCCACACACACCATTAGCGGAGCCGTGTATCAGACTGCTCCCACCCCTGCCACAACACATACCTGACACCGAACCTTGCCAGAGGTGAAAGAGGGGAAGCACAGCACTCAATGTCCTGCTTCTATGAAATGTTGTCAACGTACGCTCGAGAGGTCTGTCGTAGCGGGCCATGCCCCCCGTGGTAAAAAAGGGCAGCCAAACACGAGCGCCACGTTAGGATCACACCTCAGATTACCAGGTTGTGGCGCAAAAGGATGCAGTTTCGTCTAGGAAACGTTTGTATTCCTTCCTCCTTTTGCCTGTCACATCCTCAAACTCACCAATAAGACTAGTAGCGAACAGGGCAGACAGCTCCTAACATTGAAACCCACAGAAGTGTCGCTCAATCCCGGCACTTCTTCACTGATCGCGTTGAAGGATTCACTTCCTTAGTTACCCGACAGTCAACAGATGCAACTATTTCGGACAAATCCATGAGAATGAAAGACACCTTTTGTTCTTGGTAGTGATTGTCTTGGTGACCGTCGCAGAGTCCCAGGAGAGCCTGTTCCACAGGAGGATTTCTTTCCTGTCACCTTTCCCCTGCACAAGCAGCTGAGGATAAGGTAATAAGACAATTCACCCTCAGGCTCAGGTGGTTGTGAAGCTGGCAGGGAACCAATGGTCTTTTTGTGATTTCAGGTTGGGGATTACTAATGTTTTCTACTAAGTGCGTGAGCAGTGCAGAGGAGCGCAACTCACTCTGGAGACCAAGCCCTGAATAGCATATGATAGGAACTACTTGTGCTTTAACTTCGTGAATTTTTTTTTTTGATTCAGACCATCTCTGCCTGCCCTGGTGATTCGAGGCTGCCAAAGGCTTCCTGCTCCACGTCCCCCTGTCCAGCCAGGACACATGGAGTCTGGCACACCACCAGTGTAGAGGCAACAACAGTTGTTGGTTAGGAAGATACTGTGTGACATGTATTTAGGGTGCGCTACATGGGTACAGGCCTTGTCTGGAAAAAAAGAACAGGGTAAAGAAAGGTAGATGTAGCGCACCTTTGGAGAAGAGAGGCCGAGAGCAGCCATGAGGGGCAATGGGCCTGCACAAGTCTATCCCGGTTTGCTATCGAGGGGTGTCAGGGGAAATCAGGGAGGGCCAGTTATCCCTGGGAGAGAGCAAGGGAAGGGGGAGCGCTGCAGGAGAAAGGGAAGTGCTTTAAAGTGTTTGTAGGGGAAGGGGCAGTGCAAGATGGCATATTCCAACAAACCTCCTAATGCCATCACAGAGTCCCCTCCCAGGTCCAAGACAGATCCACCTAGCTGCATTGACTGAAATGCCCAGCAGCTGCAGAGACTCCTGAGAGGTGAGACCCCTTGAGGCCAAGGACCAGAGAAGGTGGCGAGGAACCCAGCCAGAGGGACTGTGAGACTCTACCTGGCAGTCCGTCAGCCCTCCAGGACGAGTGAGCGGGCCGCTGCCTGTCCCAGCCGCCTTCCCATTTCTGGCCAGGGAGGAGCAGCTGTGGCCGGGAAACCGTAACCCCGGAAGTGGTGACATGTCCTCTGCGGCTCTCCAGCACCATCATCAGTGTGTCTGTAAACATCCCCAAGGCGTGGAGTTCCCAACACCTCCCTTGTCAGGGGCCATTCCCCCGGCCACGTGTCCCAGGGAGCCCAAAGCTGTGGAGCTGCTGAGCGCTCCCAGCTCCCAGAAAAGGTGCCCT
>NW_017728886.1:157742975-157762477 GCF_001723895.1 Crocodylus porosus
CCTAACTAAAATTAAACTGGTTGTGACTTGGCACCTTCTGTGGGGAAGGGAATGATTGCAAAGCTGCTGTCATTTACTGAAATCCATGTGTATGTATTTTTGAACACCATAAAGGTCCACTTTTGTAGTACTTATAGTTTTTCCAAAGTCACTTACTACATCTCTTTGTTTTCCTCCTGATTAGGTTCAAACTGAACCTGGACCTATCTTAAAGTTAGTATCCTACCTGAGATTTTAACCTTAAGACCAACTATGCATGTTTGATTTGTGCATCCTTACCTAAGAAAACTTATACAAATCTATTATAACAAAGTTACATCTACTCACTTCATTTTAAAGATAAAGCTATGCCTGACTCTCTTTTTTTAATTGTCTCCCTTCAGTCTTCAGGTACTCTTTTAATCTTATCACATTACTGGTTTAGCTGGACATATTGATGGCTCCCTTTAATTTGCTGACTGTGCTGGTTATCACATCTACAAAGGTTCACTCTACTGTCACTCAGAAACAGGGTTTGGGGCCTTCTGTTTCAGCCAGACTTCAGCAGCTAGGCCTGGGACCCTTGAAAATGACTGAGGCTATTTCCTAGATATCCTTTCCTGCTTCACAAAATACGAGGTGGAAGGTGCTCAAATGAAAGCACTTGCAGGAGCCACTATGAGCTGGAGGTTAAATCTAGCTTTAGCTGTTTATCTTGCACATCCCTGGTAATGGTGTCAGAACAAGCAGGGGTGGAATGGGAAAAGAAAGAAGCATGGCCAGAGCAAGCTGGCTGGGTTTTGGACATTCAGAGGGCACAATATTTTCAGCCTGAACATGTTCAATTTACACTAAGCATCTTCAGTCCCCTGCCTGCCTCCAAATAGTTTGGTTTGGTTATGCAAACCAAATTGCCTGTTCTATAACAAGCTTGGACCAATGATCAGGGCATTGCTATTGTTTTTTGTCCTTAGATTCTGACATAACATCTTGGAGATTCGAGCTTCTCTACCATGTTTGCGGTAGAAGTCAGCAATGTCTACCATCCAAATTCTTAATATATGAGGTTGCTGTTTTAGCTGGATCAGTGATTCTCAAGGCACCCCTTGGAGAATGCCATCTCTTACTTTTCATTGGCTGGTTTTTGACTCCAGACAAAAAATAGAGCATTTTTTTTCTCTTAAAAAGTACTCAGACCACAACTTTGGATTCTATTTGAAACCGCTTGGTTTATTTTGTAAATCGTATTTGTAAATCTAACAGTGCTAACATTGTGTACCACCCTTGAAAGGATCTTGGGAGAGGTGCTGGAGCTGCTGAGTCTCTCAGTAGAAGCTGAAACAATAAGGAGGCTTCAAACAACACATCTGTAATCCCAGTCCTAAATCTTCATCCAAGAGTCTTAGATTCTAGTTAAAATATATGTATTATAAATTGAATATATTATTTTACTCCCTCTCCATATATATATATATATCCTTCTAAACCTTGAAATCAGCCCATCAATGTAAGTATCTTTAATAGGACTAGGTTTTAAAAATATAATATGTTAAATCTTATTTTTTTAAATGAAAAAATAGAAAAAGGAACATGTGTGTTACCACACACACAACCTAGTCCCATTAAATTAAGGGTAGGCTGATCACAGAGTTTAGAAGGAATGTGGTGCTTAAAAGTATCTATTACTGCTCTAAGGAGTTTGTGAATGTGAATAATAATTTTATTCTTTCAGCTCTAAATCATATACATAATTATTTTAGTAGCATTATTGGTAGGATAATTTGATAAATAATAAAGCAAACAAAATCTGCCCTCCCAAATATCTTCAATGATACAGCCAGTTAGAAGGAAAAACCCCCCAGTTAAATGTGCTCAAAAGTGCCACCTTGTGCTAGTACTAAGTCATTTTCTTGATTATATACAAGCGGTATAAATTTGAGAAACTGAAGGAAAAGTTCATAGGGTACACTATTGATCCTTAGTATGTGAATTGGTTTGATAACGAAGGATGATCTGATTAGGGAAAAATTGAAAAAAGGTTTGAAGTCTTTGGTAAAGGAGATTTCTCTGCTAAGTCATACCATTGATTGTATAATAATAAGGGAAGATATAAGGGAAACTAGTATGGTCTCATGAAATCACTAAGTATGCTGAAATCACTAAGTATGGTCTCATGAAATCACTAAGTATCACTAAGTATGCTATATGTTCATGATTGAATACTAAATGGTCAGTTATGCCATCTTGTTATTCTCATTGTCCCTTTTATACTCTTACTTGTTACATGATGTTTCCTTCTTATCTTTATTTAGAAAGGAAAGGCATTAGAAAAACCCATCCATGCCTGTAGCTACTCAGACACCCTGGCTTCCCTTCTCTGGCAGGGAGGGATGCTCCCTCACATAGAGCAGTGAGCCCACACTCTACTGGATGCCTTGCAACATGGGCAGGAGCAGGCCTACCTGCCACCTCTCACCCACCATGCGATCAGAGCTCTGAATCCAGATGACTCAGGCAGTGGCGGCTATGGAGTAGATGGATTGGGAAGCCTTCACCTACCAGGTACAGGATGGTGAGCTGTGTGTGTTGTTGGCTTGCATCAAGATGACCACTCTCATGGCTGGCTCTGCATGCACCAACTTGGTCATCTGCTTGCATAGGACACATGGTACTGGAAGCTAATGGCATGGAGCTGACCCAGCAAGAACCAACTATCATGCATTCCTCACCCAAAGAGGATGGGATCTGTCAGCATCCACTTGAGCTTGACTATGTGCTTTGTGGAGGTGTATAGCACCTGGAGATACTGTAGAAGCAGGGACTGAAGCTAAACATCCTCGAAGTGCCCACTTGTGATCCACTTTGTCAAACACTTTTTTTCTTTGATCAAGGGTCAGGAGGGTGAATGACATCCCTGTGAGCAAGCTCAAGGAGGTCCTGGAGCAGGTACAAGTTGTTGAAAATGGTGTGCCATGGAACCATGTACATCCACTTGAGGTGGATCACACCTACCAGGCTGTAATTCAGTGACAGCAAGATGGCTTTGTCTGTGACCTTGTAGTCTGTGTGGTGGAGTGAGACTGGGTGTCAGTTTATCACGCTGCAGGGGCCCCTTTTTGGGTAGCAGAGTTAGCATGGCCCTCCTGCATAACAGGGGGAGCTCTCTGTCCCCTTCTGACTTGACCCAGATGATGAGGTCTGGACTGAGGGCATCCCGAAGGCATGGTAGAACTCCACTGTCAACTTGTTGATGCCTGGAGGCTTCTTGGTGGGCACCAGACAAAGGGCTCCCAGAACTTGGCCAGGGTTTGAGGACCCTCCAGCTGGTTGCCCCAGCTGGTTGCCCCAGCTGACTTGTAGCAGTTCCTCCCACAGGACCTGGCAGGCATCAGCATTGCTCAGATCCATCAAGAAAAGTCTGGCATAGAAGGCCCTCATTCTCTCACAGGTTGCTGAGATCTGTGAAGGGGTGCTGTCCTCTGCCAGGAGTCGTGTGATGTATTGGGCAATGCACTTCTTCTCCAGGGATAGAAGAAGTGGAAGCTGGTCTATCTCTTGGAGGAGTTGGGTCCACCATCAGATAAATGTGTTGTGGATGCAGCACTCATTCAGGGCTTGGAGCTCTTCCCAGTTCTCCAGAGATGCCACAGAGGAATGGGGTGTCCAGGTCAGCGGTGAGGCACTTCTCCAGCTCCAGTGCCTTCTTCTTGAACTCCTCTCTGACAATGTCCCTCTTCTGGGTATGCTTCAGGCTGTAGTTACAGCAAAAAGAGCCTTACATGTACCTTCCTCAGGTTCCACCATCTCTATGCCAAGGAAAAGGTCGGCCACTACTCCAGCCAGGTCAGCCAAAACTCCAATGTCCTTCAGCAGGCTGCTGTTGAATAAAGATGGAAGAATTGGGCAGTACGTTCATTCATATGCATCTTTAAAAAAGCGTCTACACAGCAAATCCTACTACAGATGCTGGTGTTGATTTAATACTCCATAATTTTTTTCCAAATTGCTGACTCCCAACTTCTTGGTGCCAAGGGTGCATACCTGGTAAGGCATTAACCTGTGTTGAAGGATCTCTTCTACCTTGTATATGTCCCACAGAGGTGCCAGTAGTCAGGTGGGCTTGGAAACTGGTTGCAGCTAGGCTTATATGGGGGAAAAAGAGCAACCCAGACAAGTAGTATAGGAACAGGTTGAAAGGCCAGTTCCTATACTACAGAGAGCCAAGACTAGAAAGCCCTCTCCATGGGATGCCTTATTTGGTATTCCTCAAGGGATCAGGGCAATGCAAAAGGCACACTTGTGCAAAACACCTGTAACAAGAGGAGGAGAAAAGGAAAATGAACCTCAGCAACATGTGGTGACCAGCTAAGTGCAGAAGCACTGTGTTTAAGGTACAGCACCCTGCATTCTGCATCTGAGGGCTATAAACATAACTCTATGCATCATGAAACCTGACTGGAGAGCTTAAACTCCCCTTTCTGTTATCTGATCCATTCTGGGGGCATTTACATGTGCGCTTTACTGCAGAGTTGTCTAATTAGCTCCACAGTAAAGTATCATCATCTGTATGTGTGGAGCTTTTAGGCTGGAGTAAACTAATTAACCCTGCTGTACATTAGTACTGCTATTTACTCTACCGCATTGCACATGTAGACAGTAACCAGAGCTGACTGGGGCACAAGGTATAGGGGGCTGCATGCTGGCTATCCCCACACTGTAACACCCTTGTGACCCAGCCAGCCCCTCTGCAGCATGTTGAACTGAGGCAGAGCAGCTTTGGACTGGCAGGCTGAACCCCACCTTGGCTGTACCTCCCTGGTTTAATGTGCTGTGGTCCTGGATGCACGTGTAAATGCTGTGACAAGGAGCAATAAACTGGTGTGATCTTTACCAGAGTTTGTTTAGGCACATTAATTACATATGTAGATGCACCCCCTGTAAACTTATTGCAGCTCTTTTAAATCTTTTATAGCCAATCTGGTTGTGGAGCTCTGCTTTATTTTCCTGTTGCTAAGCTGGATCCACTCCACTTTCTACCTGATCAGGGCTGCAGAGCTCTTCAGGATATGAACGATTTGTGGGGGGGGGGTCTCTTGGATTTCCAGTGCTTGCTCCTTAAAGCACTCTCCAGCCATTAGCACTCTGAAATAACCCCTGACCAATGCTTATCCAACCTTTTCTAGAAAGCGTCCCATGATTTGGATTCTGCATTTGGATTTGGTAGTTTGGATTCTAACACCTACCCTAAATAATAGATCAGATCACCTATGAGTCTGTCCTTACAGGGGTGTCTAATTTGTGACTCCTTAATGGAAACCAGTTTTCAGGAAGCATAGAACACCACTGTCTGGAGGGCAGGATGTTTTAAAGTGTCAAACTGGCACCAAAGATCACCAGTAAGTTTTGAAAATATTGACCCTTAAATATATGTAAGATAATCTGTCTAGGAGTGGTGCCCATGTGCAGTCCTAGAATTTAATAACCAGAGAATAGCATCTCCAACAGCTCCATGCCATCAAAAAACAGATTAATATATAATGTTAGTACTGAGTCATGAGAAAAGATGGCCACACACAGAATGAGCAAGAAAATGTTTTGCTGCATCTATAGACCCTCCTAGCTAGACCCTGTTTATTTAGTAGGACTGCTCTCATTAGCGAGCTAATTCAACAGAAATATGATTGGGATTTTTTGACTTCCAACAGTAATGCCTTTGGCAGAAGCATTACATTTCATGTCTCTTATTTGAATCCTGTTTTCCAGACCTTTCCTAATACAAATGATTCCTCTGAACCAGGCATTTCTTTCAGCAGCGAACATCTTTGCATTTTTAACAGTCAACTTTAATTTGGCTTACCCAGGTAAGAGCTTTCTTTAATATGTAAGGTTAGGTTCAATTAATAGTCTTTCATTAATTAAGTCTGTTCCACTAACTGGTCTTTATGTGTGTTGGCCTTATCACTTCACATGATTAACTGCTTCTTCATAGAATAGCAGAGGCTAATGTTCAGCTGAAGAGGGTGAATACTTGGGCATTCAGGGAGCAGCAAAATCAGCAAAGGATGAAGTGTGCACTATCAATGGTCTACAGCAAAAGGGAAGAAAAAGCAGAGACTGACAACATTTATAATGAGAGTTTACTAACACAGGTATTCAAAGAAATGGGAAGCTTGAGTTTTTTAGAAGTCTATCCCTAAGGTAACAAAATAGTGTGACTAGGTCAGATCCTCCAAGTTTGAATCAATTTTTAGTCATGCAAAGATACCAGGTAAGAGAACCACTGCAAGATCATGCATTGGTTCAGCAGCACTGACAATTTTTGTGATTTTACTGTTAAGACTTGCAAAAGAATGCCCCAGCTCCCAGTTGTGCCATTTAATGAGAATCTCAGCTTTCATTTTAAAGGAGTAGAAAGTTTCAGACTCTCATTTAAGGAGGCTCAAGGCCTACTCCATTGAGTTGTAGCTCAGAAAACCCATGAGCCCAGGCAGGGGCTGTTGGTACAACCAGAGAGTTGAGGAGCCTAGAGAAAGGCAGATAGGGGGACCAGAGGGTCCAGGCCTAGAGAGGAGCAGAGTGTGTGGCCAGGAGGTCAGAGGCTGAGTATTGAGATCAGGGGACATGGGAGAGAAAGAACACCTGCAAGGCTTGGGGCATGGTGTAGGGGAGGAATGGACACACACAATTTGCCCTTAAAGCTACAAGTGCTCTGCAGAGGTGTAGGCAGGCTAAGAAGGGCCTATTAGACTTGAGGGCTGGATTAAGACCAGTAGCATCCAGGAGAGACCCAGTGTGGGATTTGTCAAGATTGAGGCTCACTCTAAGGCCTGTGGGCAGCCTCCCCCAAACAACTTTCAATAAGAACAAGGTGTGGTGGGTGAGTAATGTAGGGAGGGCAATACTAGAGTGAGAACTGAGCAGGACCCATGTGGCCACCAGGGAGCATATGGTTATCTGTGTGACCATAAGCCTGCTACAGAACCCAGATGTTCTCAGAATTATTCAATTATCTAGGTGCAGTAATACAATGAATAACTAGTGTGGTCAAAAGGATTACAGGCAAAGATTTTTTTTTTTCCAGTTAGCCTTTATTTAGCAAAAGGGAACTTGTTTTTTTTTTTAACCATGATGAAAAATACAGAAAAGCTTTGTGATACTGTTGAACAGCTGCTGCATTCCACCCCAGAGCAGTCAGCATTTCAGTGAGTGAAAATATCTTTCTGTACAGATATAATCTTGCAAATGTATCTATACAGGTGGAACCACTCTAACTTTGACTTCAGTGTAGTTCCATGGCAAATCCTTATGTTTGCAATCTGGAATGCTTTGCAGAATCAGGGCGAAGTTATACCATGGGCTCAGAATCTGTGATCCAGGATTTTACAAATGGAGATGTGTTGCAGTGACTAGTGCTGCAGAACTGGCTGCAACCCCTACTCCCAGCCCTCCTCTCCTTACCCCACCTACTGGGGCTGACAGACCATGTTTCAGGAGCGGCAGTTGGGGACTTATGCAATCCCTGCCCTCTCCTTTGCCTCCCATTTCCTGCCTTCCACTACTGGTGCCTGTGCTGTTCTGGGGCAAGGGGAACTCCTGTCCCACTCCAATTGGGCATGTATGGGGAACTGCACTCACCCAGGACCACAGCAGTGGGTGGGTGCATTCCTGCACAAAAAGCCTGCTTGCAGGCTAGTGGGAGTAGGCAGGGAGGTGGAATATGCCCACCTGCTCCTACTGTCATAGTCCCAAGCTGAGTCCAGCCCCTGCACGGTCCAGCTGGAGGAACTGAGCTACTCTCATCTCCGGGACAGTGGGGACAGTGACAGCAGCAGGCTGGAGAAGGAGGAATGGATGGGAGGAGACATGCCATTGAGCACAGAGGGGAAGTGATTGGGGGACAGGATTTTTACCCTTTTTGGGATTTATGTCCTCAGCTGCTTCTCCTGCAGCATGGTCAGAAAGGTGGCTGCTACTGTGTCTCTGCACCCCCTCTGGATCCATCCCTGAATGGATTCCTGTTGGCCGAAAAGTAATATGCATTTAAACAGAGGCATACCAGGTAGAGTTTCCATTCTGGGCAGAAAAGATGCAGCTTTGCATGCTGGCAATGCATAGGGGATGCACACAGGTGCATGTGCATCCCCTGCAAAAAGGTGCTGCCGACACTGCTGGCGGCACCTGTGGGCAGTCGCTGCTCACCACCCCCCACCACCTTGCCGCTGATGGTGTCTGCAGGTGGTCACCAATTGTTCCTGGCCACCGCCGACATTGCTGGCATAGTCTGCAGGTGGTCACCAATTGTTCCTGGCCACCGCTGACATTGCTGGCAGAATGTGCAGGTGGCTGCTGACCGCTGGTCGGTGCTTGCCACCCCCCAGCTGCTAACAGTGCTGCAGCTACCTGTAGAAGCTCACCGTTCACTGCTGCCACACTCCCACCACCGACAGTGCCGCTGCTGCCCGTGGGAGCTCGCCATGCCCTGCCAGCCTCCAGGGGTACGTGGCACTCATGTACTCTGGGGCACCAGAATGGAGGCTGGGGGGGGCGGGGCTTGTGGCTCCGACTACATGGAGCAAAGAAGGGTGCAGGATACTGATCTTGAGGAGAGGTGTCATTGCTAGCAGCCATATTGCCACCTCCTCTGGTGCTGCAACTGCTTAGTTTTATACGGTGATTAAGCATACACAAATCTTAATTTGGCAGTGGCTGCAGGGTCTGAGAGGCTGAGCAGGGGGCTTATGTTCTTCTTTTACTCTACGGGGCTGGAGCCTTGAGCCTTCCTGACTCCATTCTGGCACTCCCGTGTACTGAGGTCCCAGTCACCCATCTTAGTTATGCTGCTGCTTGTAAAGTTGTTGAGCATCTACAGCTCCTACTGAGGTCACCTGCTGCTGTGAATGCTCAACCTATATGAAAGTCATGCTACTGAATCTGTTGTGCAGATAGGTTCTGTGCAATAGACATGGCTATGATTTACCTCTCAGTCTATGTTATTTTGATTTAACTTTAACAATAAACCACTTTCTCTATGGAGTTTTTAAAAATTGTAAGTTACTATTCGCATACTACAGTATCACATCACAAAGGTGAAAAATATGTGAAGGAACTCATTTCATTTTAATAAATGCACAGCCATGTTCCCAACTCATTTTTTCAGAGAAAACTGTTTTTAAAAACAAATGGTGTTTAGAACTTTTGGCTCAGTGAACCCTGCCTTGTTTAGAATAGAAATGGGATCTGTTTCAGATCAGCCTGTGTTGTATTAGAGAACTGTTCTGGCCTTTTGAAAGGAGAGGAATTAATTATTTTTGCAGCCCTTAAAGAGACTAAAATTAGAAACTGTCAGGCCTGGAGTTATGGTCAGTCACTCTAGAGAAGATGTTATAGGATGATACCAATTTAGTAATTATTTTTTCTGCAAGTATGAGGAGAAAGCATTTAATTGGTCAGATATTTACCTATGTGGGGGGAGAGAGGTGGAAATCTAGTTGTGTTCTGTGTACATATTGTAACTCTTTGGGATTGATCATGATTTAGATACAAATTGAGGTTCAGATTTCAACTTTTGCTTCCCAACCTACACAAACCAGGATGTTCCAGGCTTCCTGTTCAGACTCATCTCTGATATGGTCCAGTGAATCAAACACAGTTTTTATGATCTTGGCTTCTGTGGAGAAGAGTATTTTGACCAACCAGGCCTAAAGTTTTTATATAGCACAATGAGCCCAGCACATGGCTTGCAAGTCACCTGTTGTCTATGATATCCTTCACTGTTGCTCACAGTAAATGGAAATGTTGCTTTCCAGGGACACATGCTTCTCCAAGGTGGACAGGGAGAGCAAAAGTATGATATAGCTTGTAGAGCATTACTTGCTCATTTGTGTTGTCTGTGGGCCACTGAAATTTATGGACTACTGATAAAGCAGTTGTCACTAAGTTAAGAATTTGATTTTGGAGAAAAGCTAATCCAAAAAGGTTCAGGTCATCAGGCTTGGTTTAGTCTTAGCTGTTTTGACACAGACTGTTCTGTCATCTCAAATGACATGTTCCTTATCTGACAGGTAAAGCATGGCTCTATCTAGATCCATTATCCTCATGGAACATAGCTATGGTTATCCTGGAGCTATCCTGGGCTGTGTCTTGACAGACCAAAAGCCGAATTTCTTTATCACTTTAACTCAGTGGTATTATCATGACATGTTTGAGAATCTCCTTAACACTTGTGAAAAGGTGTTTGAAGATATTGAAGGCCAGGTGGGGCTCCTCATCTACAGCATCCCAGATAATACATCTCCAGACACTATTCTGCATCTTCTAGTGAGCAGGAAGAGTGTTTTTCAGGCATGTTGGATTAGTTCAATTGAGCTGATCATGTTTCCGTGATGAGGTCCTAGAAGGCAAAATGGTTCTTGGAAAGCTTCAGTCTAGTAAGTGTTTTGTTGGGGTATGGGAGGAGGGGAGGATGCAGAGGAGCAGTGGGGAGTGGAGGGGGAACAGGAATTTAGAATTATGCACAAACTTTATGAACTGTAGAAGGCCCCAAGCATTCTATTTAAGTGTCATTTTCAAAGTGACTTTGATAACCTGAATGCCAAAAAACAATGTAAAAACTGACTGCTCTACTGTAAGAGGTATATAACACACTACAGATACCTGTAGTGGAACTGTAACATCATGAAAATCCTTTGTAATATGAGGTAAATGGTAATATTGTAAACTGGTATAGAGCTTCCTTTAAGCTCTTAAAGACATATGTAGATTCCAAAACAAGTGCCTTTTGTGAGTCACTTAACTTCCCTGCTTTGGCTTCCCCATCTATAAAAAAGAAATATAAATAATTGCTCATTTATCTCACAAACATTTAAAGGGATTAGTTAATGTCTATAAAATGCTGAGGAAATGTAAAGCCTAATATAAATGCTAAGCATTATTATTATTAACATTTGAAGCTTTCTACAGCAGTTTCAACCTAAATGCCTCCTAATTGTTAGCAAAAAGAGAAATCTAAGTATGAAGAAGATAATTGGCTGACCTAATTAACACAAATAGCTTGCAATATAGTGGTAAACTGAAAATTAGTGAAACACTCTGTAGTTAATTTATATCCTAATTAATAACTATTATGCCTAATAGCACAAATTGCTCCCTGCATGCTTATACAAGATAATTTAAAACTTGTTTTGAGTGACAAGAATAATTTATTTGCAAAGTGCTTCATAATGAAATTCTGTTTAACCCTAACAACACCCTGCCAATGTGTTCTTCTGGTATTCTACTACATAGTTTGCCTATTAGTGGAACAGTAGAATGCAGCTTCATTTAAACTCTTTATCTGTGTTTGCTTGTTCCACTTACTGGGTTTGATGAGTTGCCCTTCTCAGACAGAGGTCAGCAACCTATGGCCGGTGGGCCAGATCTGCCCAGCTGCCAGAACCATCTTCTAGACTGTATGATACACCTGTTCAGAAGTGAAATGGTGCAACTTGGTAATTCTTCCACTCGCCCTTCTTCTATTACCCTACCTCAGCTATGCTACCTCACAGGTTGAAAATGAACACTAAGTCAGAATGTGTCAGAATGGTTCTATAAGTTCACCATTTTAAAATTATGTTTCGGAGACAACGTGGTATTTATTATTTTTTCTCTAGAGTTTATTTGTTTGCTTATGCAATTTACATGCTACCCTTCCCAGCAAAGCCTCAGGGGAGCATACAGGAAGAAAAACAGAGCAACTTGAAAGGGCAACTAGAATATAAAAACAGAATAACAAAATAAAGCAGAGATGCGTTTAACAACATAGCCTCATTTTTGGTGCTAAATGCCTACTTAAACAGACAGGTCTTGTAGCACTTCCAAAAGATGTCCAGGCTGGGCCTCTGCTGGGCCTCAAGATGGAGGGGGTTCCAGGGCTGAGGAAAAACAACAATCCTCAGTTTGAGGATTGCTGCATGACATATTTTTCATAACTTCTAAAAATAAATTAAAAAATAAAGCAAAAGTCTGAAACAAGATTGTAAAAGTTTTCCTGGGTAGACATGAAAGTTCATATTTCATAGGAGAGTTGAAGGTATGGTAAAACCTCCTGTTTGAAACAGTTCACCTGCCACAAATTAAAAACCAGTTGGCTTTAAATCCTGGAAAGTGCCACCAGCAGGGGCAGTGATAAACGGTTTGGTGACCATGTATGCACCTTTAATTAGGCATGTAAGAGTGACATTGTAGCTGCCACTATCCAGAAATTATGCAGGAGGCAAGGATTTCTTAGAGTGATCTCTTTTCGTGGACCGACTCTGTAGTTGGGATAAACTTAGACAAGCTTTTGCTGGATAAGATATTCTTCCTCAGAGAGCTGAGCGAGAATGTCTCGCACTCCAGACCTGAAGAAAGTCTCTGAGGAGCAACACTTTTCTTCCCACCCCTTCTTCCCTCCCCTCCCCCGCCTCTTTTTATGCCCTTTGTCTTCCTAATTTCCAGCTATTTCCTTTTTCACAGACAACCTCTTTTCTACCTTGAATTACTACTATTGTAGAGTCTCCCTTACCTACCTTTGGCTTTTTCCCCCCTCCCTTCCCTGCTTTACCGTTTGTTTTCCTAATTTCTATCTATTTACATGCTCACTGACATCTAGCTACTTTTAGCTTCTCTCATTCCTTGCAGCCTCAGAACAGCAGAGAACAGCCTTCCCTAGGCCCGAAGAAGGGTGATTGCGCCCCAAAGCTTGCAAAAAAACTAGTCTCCAACTACTCAGTTGGTCTAATAAAAGACATCACATCCCCCCAAAGAACCTGGCCTGGCCCTGAGGTGTCATGTCTCATATGGGACACTTTAGGAATGAGGAAGTACAGGGAGCCCTGAGGAAGGTCTTGGAGGAGGAATGTGTGACCTGGGAGATCACAGGAGGGTCTCTGAGGAGGAAGGCAGGCCAGGTTTTGTTGGGTAGGTTTGTATTAGACCAACTGAGTAGTTGGGGGAAAAGTTCTTGGCAAGTTTCCAGGCGCAGTCCCCCTTCTTCACGAGGAGGGATTCGTCTGAGGAGGGTTGTCTCATGTGAGACACCTGAGGACTGAGGAAGAACATTTTGGGTGAGAGACCTGAGGAAGGCCAGCTTAGGCTGGAAAGCTTGTCTGTCTTGATGCCAACTACCCAGTTGGTTCAGATCACGCTCAGAAACCCTTGCCTCTGGCATGTGTTTGAACTGGTATTTCCCCCCCAGCTTGCAAGGGCTTCTCCTGGTGAGGGGGTCCTCGCACAGGGATCCCTCCCTCCAGCGCGAGTGAATTTGCCCTTCGTGAGAGGAGTAGGCGGCGGCGGGAGACTTGGGCCGTGGGGAAAGCGCCCCTCACCCGCCCGAGCGCCTCGCAGCTCCGGCGGGAGAGGCGGCAGCGCATCCTCCCGCGGGGAGGGAGGCGGAGGCTGCCCGGGAGGCGGAGGAGACGGAGACACTCGCCCTCCCTGGCATGCCCGGAGCCCGAGGATCTGCTGCGGGGGCAAAGCAGGGGCGGTAAGTGCCGGGCCTTGTCCCCCCCTGCAGCCAGTGGCCCGTGCGGAGCCCCCAGCGCGGTCCCGCTCGGAGCACATTGCATGCGTGCCTGCGGTGGGGGCGGGCAGCTGCTGCTACACCGCAGCCACATCTGGCTGGGCGCGCGGGGGGGGGGGGGTCTTTCTCCCACCCGGATCAACAGCTCTTTGTTTCTAACTAAACCTTGATTTTTCCATTCAAAGCATATGCTCTCCCCACTCCCCCTCCAAAGATTTGGGGTGCTCTGTATAAGCACTGGGCAAGCACGTGCCCTGGGCTGCGGCAAAGATGCTCAAGCACGGTGCGTGGAGAGCCGCCGAAGGGTGCGGCGGGGTCAGGGTGCCACGCCAGGGCAGCGCTGGGAGGTAGCCGTTGGCAAGCTACATTCATAGGATCATAGACAATTCAGGTTGGAAGGGATCTTGGGGGGTCATCTAGTCCGACCCCCTGCTCAAAGCAGGGCCAGCCTCAACTAGATCATCCCAGCCAACAAGGCTTTGTCTACCTAGGGCTTAAAAACCTTCCATCGTGGTTGATATAGGGACACTGCCCTTGGCTTCCTGAGTTCTTTGCAACAGAAGCACGGCTCTAGTCATTTTCCCACAGTCCAAAAAAGAAAGAGAGTGAAAGCTAAGTGCTGCCATTTTCTGAGGGCGCCTCAAGTCCAGCCAGCACTGCTTGGAGTCCAACAAGGGTTCACTGAGTCTAGAGAAAAAAAAAGGTTGAGGACTACTGGGCTACAGCTTTAGCAACTTCCTTCCCCGCCCCCCACCAGAATGTTACTGGACCTTTTCTCACCCCTTTCTCTCATCTGATGAATGTGCATAGGTTCACAAGCTACATGATCCTTCTTTATATAGATATAGATCGATATCGATATCGATATAGATATTATCAGCATTTGGCTTTTTTTGGCCAGTGTAGCTGATAATGTCACTGATAAATGTCACATGTGCATGAAGCCACAGCATACACACAGCCAGGAATGCAGCCCGGCAGCTTGGAGATGATCAATTGATCTCCAAGCTGCTGGGCTGCATTTCTGGCTCCATACATGCTGCAACTCCGTGCATGCATGCGGCATTTACCGGTGACATTATTGGTTACAACGGCCAAAACAGGTCAGTTGCTGGTAAGGTCAATTTTCTTTTTGCTGGTGCCAATCTGATATGGACCAATATATTGGTGCACATGTACCTACTAATTTGATTTTGTGACTCCCTCGCTGTCAACTCTATATTGTATGCAAACTAAAATCTTCAACAGATTCAAATCCAAGGGACATTATCAGCAGCCAGCTTTTTTTGCCCGGTGTAGCTGATAACTTTACCAATAAATGCCATGTGCATACACGTAGCCACAGCATGCTCGCAGCCAGGAATGCAGCTTGGAGAGCAGCATCCAGCTGGTAAGTCTGTGGGAGGGAAGGAGTGTGTGTGTGGGGGGGAAGGCAGAATGAGGCCTTCATGGTGAGGGAGGGAGTGGGGCTGGGGCTGCCCAGCTGGGGTGGGGTATGGGATGGAGCCATGGGCAGCTCATCCAGGGGGCGCAGGGTGGCAGGGAGGGAGGTGGCTCCCTGTCTCTGCGTACACCCCTGGGGGAAGAATGGAGGGCATGTGTCCCCTGGATTTGTGCATGGGGCAAGGGCAAGCTGCTCACTGTGGGCTTGGGGTTAGTAGCTGTGCTGGCCTCTTCTTGGGGGGGCTGGCTTGGGGCTGCACTTGGGGCAGGTGGTGGTGGCACTGGGAAGCGGGGCTACGGGGTGGGCTACAGCCATCCCAAAATTCCCTGTAATACCCTCCCTTCCTGAGATACCACCCACCCTGCCCCTGCCTGCCCAGAGTACAGCCCCAGCCTAGCCCCCTTGCTGGGAACAGGCTGGTGTAGCCCCTGGACCCAAGCCCACAATGGGTAGAATGCCCTTGGCCTGTGCACAGATCTGGGGGGCACATGTCTCCCATGCCTCCCTTGGGGGTGCACACAGCAGCAGGGAGCCACCCACCCCTCTGCGTCCACTAGACGAGCTGCCCATGGCTCCATCCCGTGCTCAGCACCACCCCAGCCCAGCTGGGCAGTGCCTGCTCCATCCCCACTCCTTTCTTCACTGTGGGGGGCCTTGATGTACTCCCCCCACACACACCCCTTCGCCTCCCACAGACCTACTGGCTGGATGCTGCTCTCCACACTGCTGGGCTGCATATTGGCTTTCAGATTGGTATCGGCCAATCTGGTTTATAATTGGCCATTGGCATTGGTCAAAGAAATCTTTATCAGTGCACCCCTACTAGTAGGTTTAAACCCAAGAAAAGGGTCATAGAATCACTGGGCCTTGTTGAACAGTAATTTTGGGCAGCTCCTGGAGCAGGGGGATTATCCACACATTAATACCTTAAAGTGATTTTAAGCACTTGTTATACAACTCAAAGTTATGCTGTTCCAGGGCAGGATTATCTCTACCAACCTCCTATTCCATTAAGATGTGGCCACTCCTCATAGATATGCTGCCCAAGTTGAACTCCTCCAGTATCCTAGGATCTCTCACACCCCAGCACCACAGAGCATGGATACAACGCACCAGCCCTCTAGTGGCATCTCACAGTTATAGCTCCTAGTCTTGCCACTGCTCACCAGGCCTGTAGTGTCAAGTTATAGCTGTACAGGCTGGGGACAGTCAGGGAAAGTTTCTAGACTAATGGTGTGACTGCTTCAAACTCCAAGCTAGTACTAACAGCAATCAACATTTGGGTGGCTCACAGTATAAGGTGTAACGAGGCTCGTAGAGAAGTAGGGCTGGAAGGGACCTCAAGAGGTCCAATTCCCAAAGGAAGTTCTTTTTCATACAGCATGGGACTCATTGCTGCCAGATGTTGTGGAAGCTGAGAGTTTTTAACTAGATAAAAAAAGGGATTGGACAAATGCCCCTTTCTTCTGAGAATCAATAGCTAATGGGCATGAGAGTTAGGGGTGCAGACCCTGAACCAGAGAAATCCACATGATTTTGTCAAAGGGAGATCTTGCCTCACCAACCTACTAGAGTTTTTTGAGGGTGTCAATAAGCAGATTGGGACCATGGGAATTTAACCAGTTTACCTAGATTCAAAAAGAGATTGGACAAATTCTTGGAGGAAAGGCACATCAGTAGCTATTGAGCATGGGAGCTAAGATACAGCCTCTGAATCAGTATTTCCTAGACCTTAAGTGCTAGAGGCTGCATGTGAGAGAGGAACAGTAGTAGAACGAAAAACCTAGTCATACTCAGTTCACTCTCCCTTTTATTATCCATTATGTACTACTGTTGGCCTTTTGATATACCATTCTGGAATCTGGGCCAAAGCCCACCAAGTAAAGCTATAAGCCCCCCCATCACCCCTTGGTGATGGGAGTCACTAAGGGCATGTCACTGATTGCTTGGGACAGCTCAAAATGGGGACAGGAGTGAAGCTCATAGGTTCAAAACGAATGTACAGAGGGAGCGGGGAGGACACCAAGCAGAGTACATTGGACAATATGACACAGGACACTAGGCAAGATGGACCCATGGTCTGACCCAGTAAATGGCAATTCTTATGTTCTTATATATTCTTATAATAACACGTGAAATCTAAAGTTATACTGGTATTTGTTTAAAAATAGTTTTGATTTAAGACTACAACTAATGCACATTTTGATGTGTTGTGCATATGTCCATAGCCCTTGAACTTTTTCATTGTTGACCCTGCTTCTGACTGTGAGCTCTGCTTCTGCAGTGGAATTTCCATAAAGCTTGACTTGTAACTCCTAGTTTGGGCACAGCTTCCCCATCTTGGCTTATAACTCCTAGTTTGGGAAGAGCTGGCATATTCACAGCCTGCCTTTTCTCTAAGCCAGCAGTCCCCAACTGAGGTCTTTACATGTTTGCTGCCTGTGAGACCCTGTGATGTTGTTCATAGCCTTTCAGGATCTTAAAAAATTAAAACTGAGCAAAGCATGACCCACAGGAAGGGAGGAGGGGAGCGAAGTATGACATTGCTCACAGCATATTTTTAGCACAGTATAGTACCTGTGGGCCAGTGCAGTTTGTGGATGACTGTTCTTGGCCTTTTTTCTGCATGAGTGATATTAGAACCCAATCTTGTAAGTGCTTAATATAGAGCAAAGCCTGGTTGCTGTGAAGAGTTCCATTCACTTTGAAGAACTGGGGTCTCAGTTTGCATTGAGAAATACAGAAACACTAGGTGGTGGCAGGAATTAGTCTCTTAGTATTTTAGAATCCACATTTTGAATAATGCCTACATATAGTGTAGAAATAACAAATGGTTGTGAGGATTGCCTAAAGGCATACTGTATCTGTATATAGTATAAAATGTACAGGTTTCATCAGAAATGACATAGGATATCATATATTCTTATATGAGTAATTTTTTGATTTTGTAAATGAATGGAATTTCCCAGTGGAAATACACACATTCTCACACTGGCATATTAAAATAATATTAATGGTCTGGCTCAGAATCCAAAAAACTCAGCATGAAAGCCAAAGCAGTGTCCTTAACTCACCTCTCTGTACTAGATTTCAGATACAGTAAAAGCTTTGTTATCCAGCATGAGTGGGGCAAAGGGGGTGCCAGTTATCTAAAAATTCTGGTTATCTGAGAATTATACCAGCCTCAGCCTGCAGTGGTAGCCTGCCCTGCCCTGCACAGATCTCTTTCCCCTCTTCCTGCCCTTTCCCCCACAGACTCCCGGCAGCGTCATTAAGTAATGTAAACAATAAAAATACTCGATGTGCATGCTACATAGACTTAGCAAATATTCCTGTTGCTAAAGTGAGGATTGGATGATATTGGAAATTCCAGTTAATATTCTGATTAAAATGCCAGTTAATGCAGGTTTTACTGTATCTAAGTTTTGCTTCTTATATGAAGTGGTTTCACCCATGTAGTATCTAGGTTCAGTGAAGTGAATTAAGGACAATCAGGCAAATTCTGGTCTCAGTGGGTGCACCTACATATGCCATTAATTTGTAGCAATAAACTCCAGATCTTATTGTGTTGGAGTTTATTGCTCCCAGGAAGTTCCTGGGCATGCTGTTTATGCATGTGCCCAGACTTCAGTACATGAGTTGGGGTCAGCCTGCCATCTTGGAGTTACTCCGACTTTGCTGCTTCGATTCAGACTTCTAGCATTATTTTAACACAGGATCTGTGTGTAAATAGGATAATGCATGAATTGACTGGTTTTCCTCTTTAATGGGACTCACAGAATTGTGAGTATATGTGTAACACATATTTTTAATAGGGCCAATAAACTACAGTACTGTTTTGCGTGGCCAAAAGCTATAAACATTCAGTTTTGATTACTTTTCTTCAGTGGAAACTCTGATATGGCTAGGGAAAGCCTTTCACATATGTCTTTTTCTGAAGACAAATACCGTCAGAAATCTCACATTTACAAATCAAGATATGAGATGGAATCTTCATTTAATAATGTGTTTTTGTATATAGTGATGAGGTCCTTGAACAGAGAATAATTTAAATAGAAAAAGACCCACAAATTTCTGGCATCTAGCTACCCCACAGGTTGTTCTATATCCCCACACAGGTAGTGTTTTTGAATCTGTGGTTCAGGACTTCCATGGGCTAATATTGACTCTGCAGACAGTTGGAGAGGGAGGAGGGAAGTTGTGGTCACAGAATAAGGAGTTAAAAAAATAAAATACATTTTTTTTTATTGTTTTCTGTCAATTTATTTTTAGAAGCCCCCAGACGTAACAGTGATTGTGCCAGATAAGATTCTAAATATAGATGTAGTTATGTATTTTGGGATGGTTTTCACTATACATAGAAATTTAACAGGTAGATATTGGTTGCCAGTAAAACATCAAAACATATCAAAAGTTTAAAAAATATTGTATGTATGGGGAAATGAAATATTGCTTATAGTTTCATAGTTTCATAGTTTGTAGGGTCGGAAGGGACCTGAGCAGATCATCTAGTCCGACCCCCTGCCATGGCAGGAAAGAGTA
>NW_017728886.1:157763492-157773372 GCF_001723895.1 Crocodylus porosus
GGCATGGGCTTTGTATTCATTTCCTCTTCTTGCTGCTCCCAAGGTCTCTGGGTTTTGCAAGCCATGATCACAGCATCAGGACTCCACAGGGTTTCTCATCACTTCCACTTCCTGCTTTGTCGTCCACAGTCATAGCCAGCAGTAAGTTTAGCAGGGCAGGGCAAGGAGCTCCATACTCAGGGGAAGGGCAGTTTGACTTCCCTTCCCTGGTCCCAGCTATCAGCTAGGGTTTTCCTGGGGTGGGGGGATGTGAGCCAGCCCACATAGCTGCAGCTACAGAGAAGACAGGCAGGGCTAGCCCTGCTCTCTGGAGCAGACAGCCCAGCCCAGGGCTGCAAAATGCTGGGATGCTGGGGGACACTAATTTAACTTGAACCAGCAAGGGGTCTGGGACATAAGTTTCATAAACAGGTTTGACTTAAATCAGTTAAGTCTGATACTACATTCAACCAAGTTTATCTCTAACCAGTTTCAGCCATTTTGAAACTGGCTTATGTGCATTGAACTTCTATTCTGTTACAGGTTTAAACCAGTTTCTGATTAATTAAATTGGTTTATGTGTAACTTCTGTCCCTAGCCTTGGAGACAAATATATGGTAGGGTAATATAAATGTGAGTGTCAAAGTACTGCTTGTCATGCTGACAGGGGAACAAGGGAATGTGTGTAGTCTGAAGGCTCTGCTAAGTGAAACCTTGTAGTTTTCCAACCATTATACTTTGTAGTCATGACTGCTGCCACTGCAGTGTTCCACCATTCTCTTTTTCACCTTGTCTCTTTTTTTCTTTCTAGTCTAAATTTAAGTTTTTATTTGAAGTTTAATAAAAATGTTGTTTGCTTTGTCTTTTAAAAGATATGAACAGAATAATGATTCAGAACAAGTGGAAAAGGAATAACCCACAAGAATTTAGGCAAGTACACAGAGGAATGAATCACCCTTCTAGCCAGTGGATTTAGTTTGATGAAAAAAGCACTATTATGAAATTCACTGTTATGGTTGATCTGGAAAGCTTTGCAAAACCAAGGAATGCTGTGTATGATGGCAATGGAGATGCTACTAGTGCTAGTGAAGTCTTTTTCTTTAGCAGAGGAAGAAAAGACAGGCTTCATTCAACCAGTTGCCATATAAACCAAACAGGCTCAGCAGAATAATAAAGAATGAAAGAAAAGTCACTGAACACATCAGTGAATTTATTTGATGTCCTAATGTTAAGGAAATTCTTTCCTCACTATGGATTTTAATAGAGCTGAGAATGCTCAACACTTTTCCAGGAAGTACTACCTTGATGTGGGTTGGGGCACCGGCAGAGTAAAAGTGTGAGTTCAGGATAGGAATAGCATTGCTGTAATGCCACTGTGAAATAGGACTCAGACTGTGATCTTTGCCTGAGCATCTTCAGATTCGGCAGGATTTGTGTTTACCTTTGATCTCTTCTCCAGTACTTCATAGCCTCCCTTTGGAAGAAGAATACATGCATTTACACTTAGTGAGCTTCTTGATCACTTTCTTAGTTTTTTTGGAAGAGAGATAGATGAAGGTACACATTTAGCTCTTTGTAAGTCAGTTTTGATAACCCAATCTACCTTCCAAACAGTGTCAAGGAACTATTTCACTTGCCTGCATTTCTAGAAGTCCTGGATCTGACTGTGATACTTAAGATATTATGTTGCTCTGTAAAATGCATTGGGCCATATCCTACCATAAGGCAATCCCAATGCAAGTCAGTAGCATAAAGCAATCCCATGCATGTTACCGGGGCAGAATTTGTGCAGTGGATTGCCTGAGGGCAAGTGATACAATTTCTCCAAGGGTGTGGCTGTTAGGATTAGTATTTTAGTATTTCCAGGAGTTCACATTACCTAAAATGATGCACTGACAGGTATTGTATTAACAAGAAAATCTCTACTCTAACAAATGTATACCTGAATGATTATTTTGGCCCTAAATTTGCAAATGTTTGCTCCTGGGCAGAATGCTTATTACTATATATATTTCTGTGAAATAAATATTAGTGGAATCAGGCCTTTAGACTTTAACCTCTTTAGGGCTTGAACTTTTGTTTTCATAAACTGTTATCACTATACAAGTAATAATTCAGACCAACCTGAGGCATACAACATACAATTTCACGACAGATCCAAGAATAGAACTCAGGGTCCCTGACTCTTGTCTTGTGCCATCATCATAATATTATTCTTTCTCTCCAATAGAGTAGAAATCAGGCAGCTGGTCATAAACCCAGTCTGATAAATCTGTGAAAGGGCAAAGATATGAGAAATGCTTCATCCTCAGTGGGTGCATCTACACATGCAATTAATGAAACTGAATATACTCTGGCTCAATTTGTGCCAGAATAAACTAATCCCAATGTCACCATTTACATGTTTGTTTAAGCACAGTCATTTACTGCCGTGCCAGATACCATTTGTATCTGAGGCACTATTTGGAAGCACAGGTAAATTAGTATAGTGTACTCTAGTTGCTATGCGTGTGTAAATGGTGATGCTTTACTGTGCAGCAGATTAGTATGCTGTGCAGTAAAGCATCTCGTGTAGACACACCCAGCATGTGTGAAGGCAGTTAGACTAAGATAACTAGAGTCATTTGTTGTTATAATTCATCATTGAAATAATCATGCTTAGTTCATAGATAATGTTTTTCATTATGTAAAATCTCAGTGTTTTACAAAGGAAGGTGACTATCTCTTTTAGTATTTGAATTTGGTATGTTTAACTTCTTCTATTCACTTAAGCTACTTGTAAGAAACAATTAGGCATGTCAACATCCAAAACAAAGGTCAATTCAGTACTTTCAGGAGTTTGAATGATTCAGGTAGTTTTTCAGGTATTGTTTCTGGGAATGAGCTTAATTTGAGAAGCAAGATAAAGCACCACATAAAGAGGAGCAAAAGAAAACTCCAGCATAGCTCACATAAATGTGCATGATCCTGAGAGAGCATTTGCACTGCGTACTGGCTGAAAGAACCTGTGTGTTGTGAGCATGGGAACTCTGGTTTGTTTGTTTCCTTCTGCATTCAGGAAAACAGGACTTCGTGATCTTTGCAAATAAAGACAAGTCTCTAAAATAAATACCTGGCTCTATCACTTCTCCTGGACTAAACTAAAAGACATCAAATTCTTAATAGACTCTCTGTTCAAAAGGGGGACTATTCCCATTTTGTAGATGACGAAGTTGAACAGGAAGAGAAATTAAATGACATCATTAGAGGGATGCAACATTTGGATAGCAAAGTGGGAGTAGAATGATTCTCAATTCTCTAATTATTGGATTGGGAGAGGAGGAAAACAAGTCATAATACTTTTCCTGAAAGTTTATAAACATGAGAAAAATAAACACTGTTTAATTAGATCATGCAGTAGTACAAACTCTGAATGCAATTTTATCTCGTGATTTTCCCCTGTACCTACATGATTTTGTATTCAGTATGTGTTTTGACCATGATGGATACTGTTCTGTTTGCTTGAAATACCATGACAAACACAATTATTTGCAGCTTTTTCTAGGGGTAAGTGAAGAAAATGTATTAGCTGTGCTACTCAAAATCTCCACAGAAAGAAATAATGATTTTTATTGTTGCCACCTCCACTGTGTATTCAGAATACACTAATAGGTAAACAGATATAAGTTGTAACAGAAATATCTACATCTAGTAATTATGGCTCCTCTGTCTCACTCAACCTCATTTTTTCTAGACACACTGTACTTAGCATGGGTTGTAAAGAAGATCTTGAAATACCAGAATGAAACCTAAAGAAGCTGGCATCAGTTCCACGTACATTGTATAAATTAAGATGCTGATTTTATCTAATCTATTATATATTCCTTTTCCTTTATTTAAATAATCCAGGAGGAAAGCTTTCATAGATCTGAACAGAAAATAACCTTCTACCGGTCTTACAAAATATTGAAATTGATTGAAATGTATATTGCTTCTATAGATTTGCAGGGAGGGATATTTATTAAAAAAACAAAACCATGCAGGGTGTGGTTTGTCTTTGTTGTTTTTTTTATAAGCCTTGTTTTCTATTCTATGTTTTAAGTGTAGTTTCAGTAGAGCTCTTTGGTTTTTAAAGGGTAAGTACAGAAAGTCAAAAGCTTGAGGCTGAGTCAATTCAATCTTTTCAGGTTAGTCTAAGCTACATAGAGTGAACCAATAAGCAAGTGAACAGACATTCACTTTTGATTCTGGAAATGCAGTCACATGCTGCATTTCTGGGGGGCACTAGAGCATGCCTGCCTGCTTGGCTAAATAGTTTGGGCTAAGGCTAGCCCACCCACCCTGTGAGTGGGAGTTTGAGGGGGATGTGCAAAGCACCTTGGGATGCTGGGGGACTGTGAGTTAACTTAAATCTGGGGGGGGAGGGATCTGGGGTAGAAGTTCAATAAACTGATTTAACCTAAATCTGTTAAGTCTGATACTACATCCAACCAGGTTTATCTTAAACGATTTTTGGCCATTTTGAAAGTGGCTTATGTGCACTGAACTTCTGTTGTGTTACAGATTTGAACTGGTTTCCAATTACTTATACTGGTTAATGTGTAATTTCTCTCCCTAGCCCATAGGACTGTATCTGTTTTATCCTTATGAAATCATATATGACTCGTTTTTTTTTATAGTAGGAAAGAGGGGGATTTTTGCTTAGCTCTATTCTGTTGAAGGTACAGATGGAAACCTGTCTAAGCTGGAATTGCACTAAACTGGGAAAAAGTTTTGATTTGGGTTTTCATCTTATAGGGTGAGCAGAGAAACACATGCTTCCCTTACCTCCCTGATAGCCTTCTCAGCAGTGAACTGTCAGGGAGAGCTGCCTTCTGCCTAGTCCCAGCTGATATGCGGGACCAGGTAGGATGTAGCTCTGTCCCAGATGGGGGGATTTCCCCTGCCCGGTTGTCACTGGGTATGTCTACACATGTAAATGCTGCAGGCAGGCATCTACAAGCTCAGGGATATGGGAGAAGATTTGCTTGTCCTGGCAGCAGTCTGCTTCCACCCCCTCTGGCCCTGCACTGGTTCCCTGCATCAGCCAGGGGGAGCTCTATCACCCCATCAGCAAAACAATAACTTCTCTCCGTTAGTTCAGACTCTTCTTAAACCGCTTACGAGCTGACCTGTTTATTAGTTCAAAAAGCCCTAAGCAGTCACTGTTCTGTCTGCCTGTCCCAGCAAAACTGGACACACACACACACACACACACACATGCACACACACACCCTTGGCATTAGCTAGCATACCACATGCCTAGGGTCCATGGGGCTCGGGCCTGTGCTGTGGGAGATGGGAGGGAGGGGGGGAATCCTTTCTTTAGTATCGCAGGTGGAGGGGTGTGGAAGTAGAGCAGGCAGAAGCCAGGCAGACCCTGGTGTACTTGTAGTCTCTGCTGGAGCTCCAGCCAGGGAGCAGAGGGGAGGGGCCAGCCCTGCTGTGGAGCAGAGAGCCCCACCCAGCCCAGAAAGCATGCCGGGATGCTGTGGGACTCAGGTTTATCTTAAAACAGCAAGGGGTCTGGGACAGACATTTCATAAACCAGTTTGAGCCAAATCAGTTAAGTCTGATAAACCTGGTTGAATGTAGCATCTCAAACTGGTTTCAGCCATTTTCAAACTGGTTTATGTACACTAAACATCTGTTCTGTTACAGGTTTAAACCAGTTTCTGATCACTTAAACCAGTTTATGTGTAAAGTCTGCCCTAGCCTAAAGGGCTTATTCCACTTTCACAGGTACTTCAAAGAGGAGTAAGCACCTTGCACTTTGGGTGCACTGAGAGGTGTTTATGCAGTGAGTTTGGGCAGAGTAGTTGGTGTCTCCAGGTTAACTGCCTCAGTTAGGATACAGTAACTTCCTTGTGTAGATAAACTCTGAAAATCTTTGTCCATCTGTTTAGGAGGAACACACCCTTTATTATCATCACACGCTTTTAAACAGGATGAAAATCCTTAGAGAATCTCCCTGGCTGTTCATCTGCCTACTTGTTATCAGCCTTGGGATTCTCTTCCTCCTGCTGTGGACAACACTGATGTCAAAGATGTTCATTGGAGGAGACTGTCCTACAGATACGGTCTGAATAGTCATGGTTCTGGGTAGAAAAGATCCCAAATGCAACAGGTAGTGTAATCAAAAGGACACTTTTTTTTTCTTC
Source organism: Crocodylus porosus (assembly GCF_001723895.1). NCBI lineage: Eukaryota > Metazoa > Chordata > Crocodylia > Crocodylidae > Crocodylus > Crocodylus porosus. The sequence goes on from NW_017728886.1 coordinate 157,769,651, forward strand.
TTTTCTGGAATATGATCAGATTTGGATTAACCTGTGCGGTCTCTATAGCCAGAATCTAAAACAGTTAGAAACATTTTGTACTTATCAAAATCAGCATGTAATATTGTTACATTAAAATTCTTCATAGTAATATTTTAGGTGCATGTCATATTTATTTTTGTTTACTAGCACCCAGCCTTGATCTTCCTGAAATTGGCAGAGTCTACAAGATTTACAGCTTGCAAAATAAATTGCAAAAAGCCAAAGTGTATTCCACTTCGCTTCCAAAACCAAATACTACTTCTGTATTAATCAAACAGATCACATTCTTTGGCATGGCATGCATTTCTGACCACAAGAAACTTTATTTCCATCAGCATCAACTCTATCTTAAAAAATAAATATATAAAAAATAAACAGCTTATGGCAAGATAGTTTCTGTAGAAGTGGTATCAAATATTGGCTTCCATGTTTACCTGGCTTTTCAGATGCAGGTGACACTCATATTCATGTAGGAGGCCCACATTCAGTAATCATATATATTTTTGCACCTATAAATACCGTTGTTTATCCTGTCAGTGTAGTAGGAATTAACTTTGGAATCTACTTTTGTTTTCCCATTGGGCATGTCTTCATGTTGCCGTATGGTGTGCTATGGCGATGTAATGATCATGTGGGTCTACGTGTGATCAGCAGCTATGTCGCTGCTGCGGCGAACTCCCCTGTTTTAGTGCGCTGCTATGGTGACATAGCAGTGAATTCTTAACAGTGCACTGTGATTATGGTGCAGTAAGAGTGGTTACTGCGCCATGCTTTAGTATTTCCAAAAGGAAGTACTGAAGCGCAGTGCCATAGCAATGTGGCCATATGGTGATGTGTAAGTGCACCCATTGGGCCATATTTCACTTTCGCTTGCAAGCAGCCAAAAGTGAGAATGGTTTATGGCCCACTTTCTACAGTACACTTTATTTTGGGAAATAATCACCGCTTTGTGTACTTAAGTGACTGGCTGTAGTTGATTATAGTTTTCATGAGTATTTGAAAAAAAAAAAGATTAATTATTTAATGTAAAATTATTTCAGAGTGCATGAAGTATAGTTGTATTACTGTAGAACCTTAAGGCTATAGTCAAGATCATGGGTCTTTTGTGCTAAGGTACTGTATGTGTGCATAACAAATGACAGTCTTTGCCCCAAGAAATTTATGATCTAAACAGATAAGACAGAGAGAGAAGGGAAAACAGGGATGCAGAGAGGTAAATGGGTTTGTCCAGATTACATAGGAGCAAATCAAGGAAAGGAGCTTGAGTTTCCTGACTCTTAAAATAGAGAAATGCATTTCAAACTATCTTGGGTTTTCCCTTAATTTCAGCAAAAAGTACTAGGTATTGGCAATTGTCTTCCCCAAGATGGGACATGTAAAAAATACAGCAGTTGTTCACATCCAGCTGTATGCCAGTACACTGCAAAAAGACATTCTACATTTTTTGAGGACTGGTTCATTTTGTGCTTGCTGTATAATTGCACTAGATGGAGCTATTCTCCTTTGTTGCTTGTTTCAACTCAGACAGCTGGATAAGCCTGTTTAGATGGCTGTCCCTCATTGCTGTAGTAGAGTGCCTCCAAATAATTACAAAAAGCCATTAATTGGAACATTTTCAGTTGAAATGTCCTGGGTGCTTCTGCATGTTCATCAGTGGGCTGTAATTACAGCGCATTAAATTTAGTACCTATAATTACAGGTACTAAACTTAATGCGTTGTAATCGATGCTACTGCACATTAGTGCCAGCTCATGCTTTTTTGTGACACTGATGTGCAGTAGATTAATTCTTGCCTGTTGTGCTAATTTTGCCTGCCATGCTAATACGCAGTAGAATTAGTCTACTGCGCTTGATGCGTTTCATGTAGACGTGCCCCCTATTCTCTTTCTTTGTAGTATTAGTGATTTTTACTTGATTATGAAGCATCCATTTTTCTGCCCACATCATTGTAAATGAAAAATAAAGTGAAAAATCAGAAAAAACTGACATAAAAATGAAAAAGAAAACATGTTGAAGCTATTTGAATGTTTTCATTTTTGCTTTGTTATGAAATGTCTTTTTTTATCATCTGCAGAATCAAGATGTGTGCCTAAATATTAAGATCATAGCATTCTGAAATATCCAAAACAATTTTAACATGGAACAAGGTGACTCTTGGGCTGCTTCAGGCATTAAAAGAAAAACAAAACAAAATGGTGCTTTACTTTAAATTTGGCACGCTCCTGTGCCCAAGCCCCGTGCATGCCCAGAAAAGGCAGTGGCTTAGTTGGACCTGGCTTGCCGAACATCTGTATAGAACAAGTGCTTTAATGTGGTTTTTTGGTGCTTTTATCTAACAGCTGATTCAGTTGGCTTCAGCTAAAAGTGGCCAAAAGCCCTGCCTAAGTGCCCAAACTTTACAGATGCTGCACAGCCAGGCTGAAGTAATGTGTTGCTTCTTCTGGTAAAGCATATTTTTTTGCTTTTTTTTTTTTTAATGTCTGCAAGCAGATTTATTGCCTTAGTGAAGCAAACATGAAGTACAAATAATTCTGATGTATTTTTTATTAAAATAAGCATTATGACTTCTTTCTTGTTTGTGTTCTGCTTACAGGCCATTGGGGCAGTGAAGGCAGGGCTCTACTTGTTACACTCTATTTTAGTTAAGGGGTGGTACTGATGCATTAATTGGTTACTGAGGCTGTTTCAACTGCAAATCCAAAATCTGTTAAACACAAGAAATACCAAACAAAACTCCAAACAGTTTACAAAAGCATTCTAACATAGGCCTTCCACACGATGCAGTGACTTGGCACTAGGGGTTGCATACAGCATCTGGGTGCTGTCTACTCTTTTGGGTTCCATAGCTTCCCTAACTTGCTAGGCTGGCTTCCCAAGTGTTAAGGTTCTTCTGTAGCTATTTATGTCTTATACTTTTTCTTTCTTCCACATGATTGACAAGCTTTCACATATGGTGGTGTCACAGGTTCTCGCCAGTCACCCCCTCACAGCAGTTACCACCCTGTTGCTTGGTTGCCCACATTCTGTATTCCAACTTTCTCATGGCTAGGTAGGTCACTTATGTAGGTCATCCAAGTCGGTCAAGTAGGTTGGTTACTCCCCGCTCAAGCTTCTGTGTGTTTGCCCCCTATCCAGCTAATGGCATCTGTTATGTCCAGGCTCAAAATGGCATTGATTATGTTAAAGCCTTAAAATGGCATTGGTCATATCAAGGCCTACATACATTTTTTTGACTTCAACATGAGAAGGAGGTGATGTGGTCACTGGTTAATGCCACACTAAGCATTCTGACTCTGAAGGAATGAAGGCTGGATAGATATGAATTGTGATGTCCTTTAATACTGTACCTTTTAAAATGGAAATTATGACATTATGACTTACATTATATTGTCACAGGAGCACTGAGGTGTCCTGTGCCTTAGATAAGTAAGTAACAGAGCTGTCAATCAACAGGGCAGTGCAGCTGTGGGTTGCTCTGGCAGCCAGCCGGTCAGGTGACCGGAAGGGGGCAGGGCCGGGCCCTTTATAACAGCTCACACCTGGGCCCAGGAGTAGTTCCCTTCTGGCAGCTGCAGGAGCAGGAGCTCTGCGGCTGAGCTGAGCGGCCTGAGTTGGTGGTTGCAGCCTTACCTTGCTGACCGGCCGCAATGATGCTAGGGATGAGAACACCCTGAAGAGAGGTAGGGTTGGAAGCCCTAGAG
>NW_017728886.1:157773807-157786235 GCF_001723895.1 Crocodylus porosus
GGCGAGAAACTGAGGGTGCTGAATCACCTAGAGTGATGGTAGGGGGCGCTAGGGAGTTCACAGCCGCTCCTAGGCCCCACACCCTCACATATATATTAACAGTCAACTAGACTCGCTAATCTCCTGAGTGGCCACCAGTCATTTGGATTCTTTTTTATTACCTTTGTCCCTTCATTTTATTTGTATTTTAGGCCTGCAAAAATTTATTCACATGCTTCCCCACTGTGAACAGTCCTCTTGAAATGAATGAAATTCAAATATTTGATTTTGATTTTCTTCTTTTGTTTTCAAAATTTATGTGAGGTTTTCAGAGCATACAGGGGCATGTCTTAAGATATCCCATCTCCTTCCACTACCCTCTTCCTGCCGCAAGATACATCTGTCATTTAAAGCAATAGTCATCATTGCCAGTTTGCTGTGTGCTCACTTCTTGGTGGTCTGACAGAATGTCAGATATTTGTGCTTGGACTTCATATAGTTGTTTTATTTCAATTCAAATAAATTTGCATTGATGATTGGGAGAACCTAGTGAGCAGTTTAGTTTTTTCCCAGTGGGCCAACGTTTTTTCCTAGTGGGCCATATTGGCAGTGCCCATTTTGTCTGTAGGCTGTCTCTACCGATGTTTCTGAGCCGGTGCCCAGGCAGATACGCAGGGCACCATTTAGCTGCATAGAGGGGGCAGGTGGCAGGTCCCACTGCAGCCCCGCAGGGGAAAGGTGCTTGACCTGGCCCCATGGAGAGGGAAACAGACATGGCCAGGTCCCAAGCTGGCCCTGCAGAGAGGGAAGGGGGCGTGGCTCAGTTGTGTGGGGTGGGGGGGCTGAGGGGGCTTGGCCAGGCCCCAACCCAGCCTTGGCGGTAGGGGAGGGGACATGGCCCAGAAATGCAGCGAGGGAGTGTGCCCATAATAGCCCCTGATCCCCACCACCAAATTACCTGACATGTGGGGAGCCCCATGGGCCAGATGCAGTGGCTCTGCAGGCTGCATTTTGTCCATGGGCTGAAAAGGTTGAGCACCCCTGGTTTAGTCAATAGTGCTATTTTGAAACTGGGACTAATACTAGTCCAAAGTACTAGCATCAGTGTAGAAAGGGCTAGTGTGTTATTTTAGCACAATTTTCACACTGATGTGTTTGCTTTGCTAATGGAAAATCAGCTGTAGCTCGCCTAGTGTATTGCTACTGTAAATAGCTGAAGGATATATTAGTTTTGAGTAATTTTGAAAAAATAAATCACCTGCCTCATAAGAAAGAGGTACTGAAATACATGAAAGTAGACTTCTTTTCAGGCTCCCTTATTGCTTTTTTCATTTTAAAACATGAAACATTTGGTTTTGAGCAGAGAATATTAATAGGGGTCAAGAAAAAGTCCTAAATTATGGCTATAGTTCTATTTCTTTATTGTACAACAGAAAGCGTAGGTTGTTTAGCTCTATTAACTCTCACAGATGAGAGACATTTTTCTTTGGGATTATATCAGTGCTGGTAAATATATGCTTTGAAAACAGGAACTTAAACTCTGAACTCTTAAACTCTGAACTCTGATCCCACATCTACAAGAAGTACAAATGTAAAAATGAGACCATGACCAATGACTAACAAAATCAGGGTTTGTAATGTTATTTAATAGCTGCTATATATTGCCTATCAGATAATATCCTGCTACCAGGGACAGCACTTTATATTCAGGGAATGAAAATTACACTGATCTAAAGTCTGTTATCTGGTCTCTTCAATCCCTGGACCATTATCAAAAATGCCCTGCAAGACTGAAGGAACAGTGATCATTTCAAAGAATATAATATCATACATTCCTTTGGAGATGCAAGGCTATGGTTCCCAGAAGCCCTGTGGTTTATCATTATAATAACCATAGCAGTACATGAGATGGTAGATTTTAATATCACATATGTCATTCCTAGTTCAGTATAATCTTGCTGGATTCCAACTTTATTTCTGGTAAGGATTAGGGGCCACTATCTCATTAACTGCTGTAACTAGAAATAAGCACTATATACCACTAGAGAGGTTGAATCTGGAACTTCCACTTGGTATCATGGAGCAGGTCCTCAAGGAATCCATGTCTAAGAACTTGGAGGAGAAAAAGATAATTAGGAATAGCCAGCATGGATTCACCAAGGGCAAATCATGCCTGACCAACCTGATTGCCTTCTATGATGAGGTGACTGGCTCTGTGGATATGGGGAGACTGGTAGATGTGATTTTATCAAGGCTTGTGATATGGCTTTAGCAAGGCTTGTGTCTCCCACAACAATCTCACAGGCAAGCTAAAGAAGTATGGGCTGGATGAATGGACTGTAGGGTGGATGGACTGTAAGGTGGCTGGAGCATCAGGCTCAGAGACTAGTAATCAATGGCTTGGTGTCTAATTGGCAGCCAGTATCAAGTAGAGTGCCCCAGAGGTTGGTCCTGTGGCCAGTTTTGTTCAATGTCTTCATCAACGACCTGGAAGATGGCATAGAGTGCACCCTCAGCAAGTCTGCAGTTGAAACCAAGGTTGGGCAGGTGGATAGTAGATACGCTACAGGGTAGGGCTAGGATTCAGAAGGACCTAGACAAATTGGAGGATTGGGCTAAAAGGATCTGATGAGGTTCAACAAGGACAAGTGCAAAGTTCTGCACTTAGAATGGAAGAATCCCATGCACCAGTTCAGGCTGGGGGCTGACTGGCTGGGCAGCAGCTCTGCAGAAAAGGACCCTGGGGTTACAGTGGACACTAAGCTGAATATGAACCAGCAGTGTGCCTATGTTTTTGAAAAGGTTAATGGGTATACTGGGCTGCACTGGTAGGAGTGTTGCCAGTAGGTCAAGGGAAGTGATTATTCTCTTCTATTCAGCACTAGTGCGGCCACATCTGGAGTAGTGTGTGCAGTTTTGCTGCCCTCCCCGCCCCCCACACACAGAAAGGATGTGGACAAATTGAAGAAAGTCCAGCAGAGGTTGACAAAAATGGTGAGGGGGCTGGGGGACATGACTTGTGAGGAAAGACTGAGGGAACTGTCTAGAGACGAAGAGACTGAGAGGGGACTTAGTAACAGCCTTCAACTACCTGAAGTGCGGGGTTGAAAGAGGATGGAGCTAGACTGTTCTCAGTGGTGGCAGATGAGAGAACAAGGAGCAATGGTCTCAAGTTGCAAAAAGGGAAGTTTAGTTTAGATATTAGGAATAATTTGCTTACTAGGAGGGTAGTAAAACACTGGAACAGGTTACCCAGGGAGGTGGTGGAATCTCCACCCTTGGGAGTTTTTCAAAACTCAGCTAGAAAAAGCTTTTGCTGGGATGTTCTATTTGGGGCTGGTCCTGCTTTGAGCAGGGGTTGGACTTAGGGTTGGAAGGGACCTCAGGAGGTTATCTAATTTTATGTGATTCTATAATCACACATTTATATCTATCTCTAGTATTGTTTCATTTGAAGTTGAAATTACTAGCTGTTAGGCAGACCAACATGAATTAAAAACCCTTTATGTTGTGGCCCATAAAGGGACACAGCCTGGAGACTACTGAGAATGAGAGGAACTTGAGTTTATTGGTTGGTTACAGAATCTATATGAGCTTCCAGTGTGCTCCAGGTGTGAAAAAGGGTAAAACAATCTGAGGGTGTATTAGATGTATTGCGCACTATTGTACAAGCATTTAGAAGCCTGTGAATAGTTTACCAGTGTTTTTAAAAAAAGAACTTGAACTGGCAACAGATATAGAAAGAAGAGCCATGGAAGTGGTTGAAGAAACAGATAGTTTTCTTATGAAAGAAGATTAAAGGAGCTTGACATGTTTAGCTTAAAACCGAGGTGATTACATTTTATAAATACATTTGTGGCTGATTATTAGGGAGAGAAAAGAGAGTAATAACCTACTACAATCAACTTCAGGACAAGATGAAAAGCATACAGACTGGCTATGAACAAATTTAGATTTAGAATTTTTTGTTTAATTTCCATCAGAGGAGTGATATTTTGGAATCGTCTCCCTAGCCAGATAGTGGAGGCAAAGAACCTGAATGGTTTTAAGACTGAACTTGAAAATATGAAAGAGAGAGGACAGGGAGTTCTTGGGTCCTCAGTGATACATGGAATCAAGTATTTGCAATTCCCATGTTGGGGTTTAGAGAGAACTCCCTTGCTTTGTGGTAGATGCATAGTAATTCCATGCTCCATGGCTTTTGCTGGTTGTCTGTGGGTCCAAGAAACAATTTTTTCCTGTGATGAATGCTACTGGCTTCTGGAGGGAGGGAGCCCTTGCTGAGGCATTGGAGTGCTGTCCTTAGCTAGAAGTCTTTGACCTGGATGCATAGATAATTCTGCTGGTACTTAGAAAACTCAGAGGATCTTAACTAGCAAAACATTTTCTGCTCAGGAGCATACCAGTTACTGTTGCTGATTTGGAAGGAATATTTCCCTAGGTAAGATTATAAATTTTATTTCTTCTATAACAGTTATCAGACTTTTTATACCCCAGGCACCCCTCCATAATTTTACAAAAATGAATTTATTAAGTACAGTACTTACCTTCTTGCAGAGGGGCCAGACAGTAGGGGCAGAAGGCTGGCCAGGTAAGGAGAGCCTGATCTTGCTTTTATCTGAAAATTTCCTCACATTTTATAACTTACTTACCTCTTCACACTTCCTGCAACACCCTTCACCCTTCTTGTACCCTGTCACCCTGGTTGAGAATCACTGTTGTACAACAACTCCTAGCAAAGAGGAACACAGTAAACTTTTTAGAGTGGATTTTGATCATTATTAGCATAATAAAACAGCAATCCTGATCCACAGTGTCAGAACATCATAATTCTTTTGTTCAAGTGTCAGTGTATAGTCTTTCAACCCTCCAATGTAAACTGAGTGTGAAAGAGACAGGAAAAGTAAAAAATAACATAATTCTAAGAGTTCTACCATAATTTATACTATACAATTGTAATGATTCTGAAGGAGAACTGAATTTCCTTTGGGAAAACAAGGTTTGCTTTACTTGATTTTCTAGGCATTTATAAATAATGTGCACTCTGACCCTGTGATTATGAATGACTTCTGGAAAGTCCTATTGCAGACTTTCCAGGACTTTCTGTATAAAACCTTTAATATTATGCCTTGATAATTTTTTTGATACTGGTGGGAAACATAAATGTAATTTACATTTAGATAGAATCTTGAGTTAAATCTAGGAAACCATACTTAGTTTGAAATCTTTTGTAGAAATGCTGTATAAGCCAGGTCATTGGGTGTCGATTTCTTCTCTGTGTAAAAATGAGTCAAATCCTAGTTATAGTATAAGTGAGACAAACATATTCTTGCAAATCCCTGAAGTTAGAATCCTTTATGTAAAAGCATGGGTTTTAAGAGTGTTTTGCTTTTTCTTAATCTACTAATGGAGGAGTAAGCATGCTGTTACCAAAGGTGTAAAATTGTATTTCAGCTCAGGTTTGCAATTCTTACTCATTTTCAGCAGTCACCACCATGAAGTGGGTGTTAAAACCTCCTTAAAGAACCATCTTCAATACAGGCAAGGAAATGCCCAGCTAGCTCTGATTCCTAGGAGGCAGTGAGGACAGTCAGAGTGATTAAGCTAAATATAGGTCAGGATTTCACATTTAGAGGCTTTTCACCACACTCTCAATACAGATAAGCCCTCCAAAAGAAAAAAAAAAGATTAATGCAACATTAAGATTGAGGCTTTAAATTGGTCCTTTTACAGCATCTGATGAAGCGAACTTGGGTTCACAAAAGCTTGTGCTGTCTCTGTATATAAATATCATAGATAGTTAGTCTTTAAAGGTGCATATCTACCTTGCTTTAAATTAATACATGTACTACGGAACTGGGCCATTGCTTATCCAACAGTTGGGATTATAATGTGATACTGGGGTAATCATAGTGTCCACACTAGTTACAGTTTTTCAAGTTAAGGGCCATTAAAGCTTACTTTTTTGCACTCACTCATATTGTACGCTGGATTTGAGCTACTTCTAAGTACACACACTTCTCATATTTCAGGCTCAGTTTCAAGATTTCTCCATGAACTTGCAAAGCTATAGTGAGGCAGAGATCTAGAGCAGGCCGTGGGAGTTTTTCAGAGCGACTGGAAAGAGCCAACCCCCTCCCCAAACCCCACCCCCACAAAAAACCCTCCGCAACTCATGAAATTCTGTAGACACGTGTAAAGATAAATACCCAAAATGGAGTGTACTTTGGGTTTGTACCATAACCCAGGAAAATGGAACAGAGTTAGGTGGGATGTTTGCTTAATTTCACAATGAGGGATATGAGTTTCTTGGAATTCTGTTCCAAATTCACCCCAGCAGTCCAGGGATGGAGGTTTTACAACCTTTTCTTCCCCAGGGCAATCTTTCTGTGTTTGTGTAACTAAATCTGTGATGTGCCCTTGCTGGGTACACACATTTTTTGTTTCTTCCCCTTTGTATTACTGCACAAAGGGCTGACCCAATCAAGCCCTTAAATATCCACGATCTTATATTCTTTCTCACCATAACATCCACATGCTCCATACTTTTTGTATATTCTCTCAAAACCCCTGTGTGGGAAAGAGGTTCTCCATTTTACAGATGAGGGACTGGGGCACAGGACGACCAGTATTTCAGCAGGAGCAGTGGGACCTGGGAGCAGTGGATTGGGAGTGAAGGGCACTAGGTTGGGAATGGTCATTGATGTTTACAAATGGGTCCTGGTAAAAAAATGTTGAGAACTGCTGCTCTAGAATAATCTCTTGTTCTGCTTTCTGTCTTTCAAAAAAGGGTGTATGCTTTATTTGACAGTTGATGGTATGTGAGAAAATTCAGGTATGTATGAGTGAAATGGTTAGAAGGAACACTTCAAAAGGTTGACCACAGCTTAAACTGGTTCCTAAACAAGCCTTTTGCCTAATTATTAATAAAGAATAATAGCACATATATGAAGAAGTCTTCAAAACACATAGCCAAAATTCACTAATAATTTTATAAACACTTTATATTTTTCTTACTCCAACCAATATAACTACCTGAATTCATAACTGAATTTATTAGTCTAACTATAAATATAGCAGCATATGGTAATATTCTATCCTGCATACATCTCTGTGCTAGTCTATACAAGGCTTAAATGAGTTAATGGAAGTAGTGAGCTTGGCTAGCCTTCATGGCTGCACTCTGAGGTGGGCAGGTGACTGAGTTCATGAGGAGGACTTAATACTTAAGAAGAGGAGAGACTCAGTGGGTGCATCCAGACAAGCCCACATGTGCCTCTTGTAGTGTCTCAACTCCTTTTAAGACACTGCAAGAGGCATGTGTGGGAATGGGAAAAGGTTCCCCCCTGCTGCAGGTTTGCAGTGCGAGGGCAAAATTAGACTTTTGGATATAGGGGTTAAAAAAAAAAAAAAAGTGAAAAAAAGCGGGGCAGGCAACCGCAGGCTGGGTCCTCCACAAAGATGCTCTGGCTGCCAGAGCATCTCTATGGTTAGACCTATGCCCTGGTGCTGAAGCACGCTGCCTGCCCATGGGACTCACCACAGTTCTAGCTGCCAGTCGGGATCACTGGGGCCCTGCCCGCACAGCAGAGCTGGGTGATGTCCCCAGGCTGGGCCCCACTGCCCTCCACTGCCCTATGCTGCCCAGGGTGGGGGCTCTGCCAGGAGACACAGAGCCCCTGCTCCTGGGGTGAGTACAGGCCTCTTATTTTTATTTTTTAAGTGCCGGCACCTGGGGTAGGGAGGCAGCCATTGAGGAGTCTGGGGGAGCCAGGGGCGTGGGGCTGAGTGGGGCAGACATCATAGGGGCTGCAGGAGCCGGTAGGTGATGGGGCCAGGCAGGGTAGCAATCAGGGGGGTTGGGGTGCGGCACGTGTGCCCTGCAGGGGGGGTGGTAGGCCCTACAGAGGCCATTTGGCCCGTGGTGGCAGGAAGTAGTCCACCCTGGTGGGTGGTAGCAAAACATATAGAAATTTAGAATTCATTTTATGATGATGATAGAGACACTGCTAGTAGGCTTCCCAATTGCTTTAACTGTATATAGCAATAAAACATTGCCCAACTGATTGCTGTCTCTCTCTCTATATCTCCATAGTAAGCATGTGCGTCTACATGTGCACATGCTTACTGAACAGTAAACCTTGTTGATTGTGATTAAATTTGCTACCTGAAAATGCAAGTAGCAGGCTTATTTTTGATAATTAATGGCTAAGTAGCGCTCATGTAGACCCCTCACTGGGAGCAAATCTGCTCCCAATCAGCCAGCCACCACGAGCCAGGAGATTGCTCCCTGTCTCTGGGAGACATCTGCTGCCAGGGTGGGCTCCACCATCCGAGCCTGGGCAGGGGCTGTCCCCTTGGGAGCTGCAAGCCTCCCGCTCTGTGACTGTGATCAGGGAGTGGGTGCTTGGAGATCCTCGTCTTCCAGCATGAGCTCCACAGTTGTAGGGCTCGGTCTATCTCCCAGAACCAGCTCCTCAACAGCAAGGCCGTCATTGGGAGACCCTTATCTCCCAGTGCCATGGTTGTGGGGCTGGCACTGGGAGATCCCCAGTGTGTGGGGCAGAAGGTGGGTGAGTTGGGTAGGGGGCGCCTTAAGCAGTCCCTTGCAGGCTGGAACTCTGCCAACCTGCAAGGGAAAAGCCAATTTCCCATGTGTGAGGGAGCGGGGCCTAGGGGCGGCCGTGAACTCCCTAGCGCCCCCTACCATCATGTTAGGGTGAACGTAGCACCCTCAGAATCTCGCCCGCCATGACTTTGATGACTAATATATAGTATGGAGGCTGCCTGTTTCCCTAGTGGACGGTACTGGTGTTCCTGTCCATACTCTTCAATGGGGTATCTATCTGCGCCCTGCCTTAAGGGCCACGCATGCCTCCAAACCTCCCCTTCAGCACACCCCAAGCCTCGCAGCTTGTCCCGGGGACGTTTGTATTATCCCTCGCCCCTCGGCCACCTGGCGCCCCTTAGGGCCTATAGCGCCATCGCCGCCCAACTCTCGGCGCCATTGGGCCGGCACTACCGCCGCCCTAGTCTCAGCGCCATTGGGTGGCTCGCTATCCCTGCTTGTTCTGCCCCGCTCTGGGGCCCTGCCCCCTCTGGGGCCTCTCCCGCGCCCTCTGCGCTTCGCCCCCTCTGGGGCCCAACACCGCCCTGCGCTTCGCCCCCTCTGGGGCCCAACACCGCCCTGATGGGCTGGGGTCTGCAACCCCCCTCCACATCGCGCCCCCCTGGCGCCGGTGTCTCCCCGGCACAAACAATAGTGCTCCGTTGGTACTACGCCCCTATTGGGCATCCGGAACCCCCAAGCTGTTGGGGAGCCCTGCTGAGGCCTCCTCGCTCCCCTACAGCCTCACCCAGTCCTCCGAATCTACCTACCCTTGAAAGCGATCTCGTTCCCTGCATCATCGCAGCCGGTTAGTATGGTAAGGCTGCCACACTTGCCTCGGGCCGCTCAGCTCAGCTGCTCAGCTCCTGCTCCTGCGGCAGCCAGAAGGGAACTGTGAGGCAGGCTCCGGCCTAAGCTGTTTATAAAGGCCTGGCCCTGCCCCCTTCTGGCCAAGTGACCCGCCTGGTCACCCTGGTAACTGGCACCTGAGCTGCCTGAGTGATTGGCAGCTCTGCCAATCACCCTCACAGTCACGGGGCACCTACGTGACTCCGTGACACCATGTATTTCTCCTTTAAAGGAGAATCTATTTTTAAAATTTGTTGATCTATTTTTAAAGTCTGTTTGTCCTTTCATATATTAAGGATCTCCCAGCACCAGCTCTACAACAGCGGAGCCAGTGCTGGGAGATCATTTTCATATATTCTTGCATCCCACTTTTGGGTTGCGACCCACAGGTTGAGAAACTGTTCTAGAGTCATGGGTGACTGACAGAACGTAAATCCTCCTGGAAACAGAGTGTCTGGGAAGTGTGGCATCCCAGGAGACAGTCTGGTCTAGGCATCAGGAATTTCTTGTTGTGGAAGGACAGCAACCAGGCTAGGCCCCTGATCCTTGCAAGAGCAGTAGCAGATCTGCTACTTTTAAAACATATATAGTTCTTCATGTAAGTTGTAAAATAGTGAAGCATTATACCACAAGTCTCATCAAGACACTGTAGACTGCATGTAGCAGCTCACTTCCCTGAGCCAGATCAGTTGCTGCTTCAGGGACAAGATGTAATGCTCAGTCTACAGTTACTGCAAATTCCTTAGTGGCTGTGAGATGGTTAAAATAGAGTTCTATCCCTTCTATTTGTTGGGGACAGAGAGAAGCAGCAGACATTTTGGCAGCCATTATAGTACAATGTCTTCATGTTTCTTTTCGTCCCTGCTTTCTTTCCAGTGAAGAAAAATCAGCTTCCCCATTGAAGACACACAGTTCAATTTTGGAAGGATGATTCTGGGGGGAAAGGTGCATGTGTTTTGTGAGTAAATACAGTATGAATTCTTGAACTAAATACATAGTTTAATCTCCGTAATTTACAATAAGACTAGTTCAGTCTGCCAAACCTTCATGAAGGTTTAGTGCCAAAGCTCAAAATCTAACTCAGCCACCTTTAAATTAAGAACACAGCAAGTAGAAATTTGCCATGAAGTCATATTTGTCATGTGAAATTGCTTATGGAACTTGTATACATGGTCACTAGAGGGCTCTTCAGACTTATATAAGATACTTTGGTAGTACTTACAAATGAAATACCTAAGGCACTTTCCCTCTTACATGTTACATTCAATAACACTAAGTGATAAGCTTTACCATCTATGGCAGGGATTGTCAACCAGGGGTATGCGTACCCCCAGGGGTACTTGAGAAGGCTCTAGGGGGTATGCATGGGTGGGCAGGGATGGAATGCCACCATGCACCATCCTGCAACTCCCTTCCCTGCTCTGCGTCTGGCTGCCAGGGGTACACTGCCCCATGTCCGGTCGCCAGGGGTACGCTGATCCAAAAAGGCTGAAAACCCCTGACCTACGGTAAAATATAATAACCCTTTTTTGTTAATTAAATAATGCTGTTTAAATCAGGAAAAGAATGGGCTTTTGTTTTACAAACAAATATATTTTTGTGATGTTAGAGATGCTATCCTAATCTGACTAGATTGGGGATATTCAACCTCCAATCCATGGGCCAAATGCAGTCTGTGGAGCCATGTTATCTGGCCCACAGGGAGCTCCACAGGTCTGGAACTTTGGTTCTGGGAGAGCAGTGGCCATTAATGTCAAATTACCCTACCCTGCTGTCAAATTACCCCAAGCCCTGCTCCCTTGTCCTGTGGGGCCTGTCCATGCCCTCCTACTTCTGGATCAGGGCCTGGCCATGCCCCCTTCCTTTCCATGGGACAAGACTGAAACTGGGCTGTGCTTTCTTTCCGTGCTGTGGGGCCAGGTCAAGCTCCTTTCTGCTGCAGGGCCATGTTAAGACTAGCCTGTCCCGCCACATCCCTGCATGTGGCCTGATGGTGCCTGCTGTGCCTGATCTGGATGCCAGATAAGGACTACCAGCTGGATCTGGCCCACAGACAGACCAGACACTGCTCATCGAGCCCATTAGGCAAAAGGTTGGGCACCAATGGACTAGATTAATCCAGTAATTTTATGTAATTTTCTGATCACTGTTCATTCAAGTTTTCTTCATGTGTCAATTTCATGGAGTTTAGGCTAAGAATGTTTTCTATATGTCACTCTACTTGACTGTTTGTCTTCCTCTGTTATTTTTCTCAGACAGTGGTTGTATTTTTAATAAAGCATAGATGAGTTCTAAATCTTCATTGTCCTGCAGGACACCTAGTACACGTACAAAAGGGGGTAATGCAACTATTTTGATTTGAAGTGCTTGCCTCGCTTTGCACAAGTTGTGAATAATTGTACAAGGGCCAAGGTAGTGGAAAAAGAACCTTAGTTGGGTAAATCAGTGAAGTTGAAGTGCTCTACATCAGGTTGCACCAGTTGAAAATTTACTTTGCTGTGTTTATTTCGGTCTTAACTAATACTGTTTGGAGTAAAGCTATAGTTAAAAGCAGTATTTAAGGGGGGAAATCAATAGGGCCAGAAAAGATGCTATATAAGCTTTAGAGGAACACTGTACTCATTGCCATAGTTTAAATTTTGCTTGCAGTTAGAGGGTTTTTCCATTCAGCCTCTTCAGGTCTTCCTTTGTAGAGTGTGTATACATCATTTGTTCTAACATTTTTCACTGATACTGATATTCTGTAAAAATAATTTATTTTAGAGAGTGATGAGTTGAAACTAGTTATTGCAATAATTCTAAATTACATTAGTCTAAGGAGCAATTTAAAACCCACTGCTGTTTCTTGCTATCAGAAAGAGGTCTGAAAGTGTGCATGAAAGCTAATAAGACTATTATGTAAAGTCTAAGGCTGATGTATAATTTTAGGAAAAAGCTTGTGGAGTATAGTGTGAGTAGTTTAGGAAGTAGTTTATATATTTGGCTAGTGACA
>NW_017728886.1:157786246-157790245 GCF_001723895.1 Crocodylus porosus
TACTGATATTCTGTAAAAATAATTTATTTTAGAGAGTGATGAGTTGAAACTAGTTATTGCAATAATTCTAAATTACATTAGTCTAAGGAGCAATTTAAAACCCACTGCTGTTTCTTGCTATCAGAAAGAGGTCTGAAAGTGTGCATGAAAGCTAATAAGACTATTATGTAAAGTCTAAGGCTGATGTATAATTTTAGGAAAAAGCTTGTGGAGTATAGTGTGAGTAGTTTAGGAAGTAGTTTATATATTTGGCTAGTGACAATGAGGAACCTAATGACACTTAAAGGGCTGGCCAGGGGATAATACCATATTTCCTCAAATCAAAGATGGATCTTTTTTTCACCATTTAGAATGGGGTGAAAGAAACCCTTTGTCCTGGATTGAAGGCTGGGATGCTGGGGGTGACTGCCATGGCTCTGGCCCCAACCCAGGTTCAGGGTTGGAGTTGCAGCCATTTCTCCCCTTCTCCACCCCCATTATTAGTATTAGTTTAGTGTCAGAGTTTACTTTTCGGTGTAAATTTGGATACCCCTTTCTTGACCTGGCTGAAAATTCTAAATCCTACTGCCATTCTTGTGGAAATATTTTGAAGTATAGCAATCTGACAAATGCAAAAGTACTGGCTAGTATAAAATATAAATATTGCAATATAAAAATTGGCTATTGGGGAAAAAAACGTGCGATTGTCAAATTATTTGCCTAGTAAATGACTCGAGAGTAATCAGCAGTCCCCCCATGAATGATTATACCAGGTCATGAGAAGGTGATACCAGAATGTATCGCCTGTATCCTCAATTTATTTTAAAATATAAATCTTTAAATATATTGCTATGTATATCTGTTTTTTAACTGATGCCTGTCTAATGCAAAATGCATAACCAGTCTTGGGAACAAGAATCCAGGTGTCTCCCCTTTCATGTGGGAGTGCCATTACCAATAGGCCAAGCTTCAAAAGGAAGAATGGAAAGAAAAGTTGTCCATATTAGTCTATAGTTTGTTAGTTATGGCACCTGGGAGGTGGGTTTGAAATTCCTTGGGAAGGAACTGAATCCAGGTTTCTCTGCTTAAGTGTTTTAACCTCATAGGTTATCATGGGAAAGATGGGCATTACAATTCCTGCCACATCAGTTAGGCACCTATACACAAAAGCAGGAGTAGGTATTCTAGAATACAAATGCGCAGAGGCATCCATGTTGTAGTGTGAATTGAGTGCTTAAGAATCAGGTGTATATTCAAGTATACACATAGCTTGCTGTTGGCCACCATTAGGAGCCACAGGACTTTCAGAAGTACTCACTCTTTGGAGGTGACTAATCCCTTATCTATGCTGCCTACCTTCTGACTCCCAGGCAACCACCAAAAACTTGTTCCTGCATAGCAGACTGTTTCACACCCTGGACACTGGCTTTGCCTAACTGTTAGGTTTGGGCGCACATGAAATAGGGACAAATGGGCAGAGCTTCTGCCCTGACAACAATTCCAGGTTTGGCAGGAAGCCCTCAGTGACAAAATCTGATCAAATTGGGTTACCCTCCTGGGCAGGATACTTAAGGTTTAGGTGCACCAAGGTCCATACTTGGGCACCTATGTGAACAAAGTAGGTCTGTCCTTTAGTCCCTTTTCTTTGAACAAAGTCTGGCATTTTGCAAATGTATTCTCTATTTGTAAGTATTTGTGGAATAACTTTTAGTCTCTGTGTTGTTGTGAACTGTTCACTTTGCTTTTTGGAATTAATTATCCCTTATTAGTGCTGTATAACTGGCTAACTATTTAACCTATCCCCTCCTTGATTGCAGGATTAAACCTTTTAAAGAAGAAAAATTACAAATGGAGGATAATGTGCTTTTCGTGTACAATTTCAGACTTATGAACCTATTAAAATTTTATGAAATATTCATGAACACTTTGAATACATAACAAGCATCTGAATACTAGCAGGTAATAGCTAGTGTAATCTTAATTGTAAGAATCCTAAGAAATTAAATTAGTACTCTTATTTGTGACGATATTTTCAAATAATTTCTGTCTATTGTTTTATATGACTATATCTGATTAGGTATAATTGGAATACAAAAGACAGATGTTTTGGAAAGCTTAGTCAGTTTGATCCTTTTCAAGTTTTGCTGGTGTGAACTAAAATGCACTCTTTCTATTTGAAATATTTTTAAAACCATTTTTCTCACTTGTAGGTTGAGGGGTGGACTTTAGTGCTGACTGAATGTATACTTTTTCAGGAAGAATGTACTTTAAGTTAAATATGGGACAAAAAAGTTTAGAATTTTTAAAGAATAATGTTGTATGTCAAAGATGAACGGCCATATGAGAATAATCTGCTAATTGTTCTAGGGTAAATAGACTATAGGCTTGGCTGAATAAGGGTCCCTTCGTCCTTCTATGAAACAGAATAGCTATGTAGAAGGGAATGTAAGATTCATAGGATCACAAGGAGAATAAGCCAGAAAGATGTACTCTGGGTGCATCTACACATCACCATATGGCGATGTTGCTATGGTGCCATGTTTTAATACTTCCTTTTGGAACTGCTAAAGCATGGTGCATTATGGGCAGTTACGGCATTGTGCACACAGCACACAGATAGATTTTGCTGCTATGTCACCACTAAGGCAATGTAGCTGGCATTCACATTTAGATACATGTGATTGCTACGTTGCTGTACTGTGCCTTACAGTGACATAGCATATTGCTACATCGCCATAGGGTGTTGTGTAGACGTGCCCTCTGTAGCCCAGGGAATGAGGCACTTGCCTTGAAGACAGTAGACCTGGATTCTGGATTCTGCTCCTAATGCTGCTTATGCAATTTATCCAGTGACTCTTTATGGCAGAATACTTAAGCAGTCCCTGGAAAAAAAAAGGGAAAAACATGGGAAAAAACCCTTTCCTACTGCTTCCCTAACCAGGAATCTTGGTGGTACAACATGTACAAAAATTGGTGAGGAGCCTAGTGCTGTGTGCTAGTCCCACATAGATATAAATGGTAAAGTAAGGAACCATGAGTGACACATTCTTCCCAAAAGCTGTATCTGTGAGTGAGCAATCTCATGATACCTCAGGTGTGTTTGGCTTAATTGCCAATTGTATGGGAGAATGACAGGTGTTCTAAGAAGTCAGTGAATTTCATTAGGAAACTTTTGGAAATTTAGGGAAACTCACTCTTTTTATATCTAATTTATACCTTTTCACCTTTTATCACTTAGGATAAATAATACTAATATTTACAATTGAGGACAGGGATTAGTCTAGAACAGGGCTGTTAAACTCATCTGGCCTTGTGGGCTGGATGAATGTAGCTGAGCCAGTCTGTGAGCCAAATCCAGACTGACCCTGGATGGTGTCTACTGCCCAGATCAAATGGCACTATGGGTCAGATTTGACCCATGGGCCATATGTTTGACAACCCTGCTCTAGAAGAAAAGATACAATGTTCCATAAATGCTGGGAAAAAAGTGAGAGGGAGACTCAGAAAGGCAACTTATATCTTGACTTTGGTGGACATAGTGTGCTGTGAGTAGTGTGTTCAACCTGGACCCTAATGTCTGCTAATAAAACTAGAAATAACGGTTAAAAAAAAAAAAAAAAAAAAAAATTTTCACATTTACCGGTGGAAGTGGAAAGGCTAACAGAATTCTGTGGTTTTGATGATATTTATCAAATTCATTGATCTCTATGGGGTAAGATGAGCAGCAGTGATTAGCACTAAACCTCACATACACATGCAGCTTCTTGAGGCTCTAAAGAAAAGAATGTTTGGTCTCTTTACATAGGATGTAAAGAAGGATGAAACATTCTGTTTATATAGATGTCTTACTGGAATGGAATCCTGTTTCTATCCTCCCTGCAGTGCTCAGGCTGAATAACTTGACTTCATATAGGAAATCTCATGTGGGTTGGATGTGTATCTAGCTGGGGTAATGTAGGCCCAGCACTCTTTCCTGCTTATGCAGGGGGTCGGACTCGATGATCTATTGAGGTCCCTTCC
>NW_017728886.1:157790306-157802747 GCF_001723895.1 Crocodylus porosus
TCTAATTATGCATAGCTGTGGTATATGCCCATTTTCATTCATTTTGACTTATGAGAGCAGTCCCTAGCTTTGCTCTATGGCATCTCCTTGGCACCATTTAAAACACAAGTGTATTCCAAACACTCTTTACTCAACATAACATCAGTAGTATCCCTACAGCCAAAAACTCATTAAACATCTTAAACCTTCCTTGCCGGCATCCTTCTGCTATCTCTGAAGTAGGGGAAAGCAAATAAACTTTGCAACAAGTACGGATTCTGTGAGGAGTGATGGACCTCTTGCAAAGATTTCTAATATCCTCTTTCCTGCATGCAAACTTGCTTGATCTGTGGAAGACAGGATGGAAGATTTTGATCATAATACATGAGCAGTAATGTGCTGCTGGCTTTTAGACAGCAGCACTAGTGATTTTTGGATGGCTTTTTAAAGATTCCCATAAACAAATCCAATCAAAGTTTTGAGGCATAGCTTAGCACTCACTCCATAGCCATTTTTTCTGAGGTCAACAGTGAAAATGAACATTCTAAAATAGCTATAGATGAATAAAAGGTCATTGTATGATATCACTGAAATGCAGGTGTTCTGATAACTTTGTAATGATGAGTTTCCTGAAAGGGGTGGGTTGGTAAACACCACAGAAGTGTTGCCCTTTAAAAATAGTGTATTTTTAATTGTGAACATACTTCTAAATATGGGCATATTCTTAATGCATCTTAAAATTTTATTGCATATCTCAGTGGTAGCGTATGTCTGCTAGAGAATTTTTCATCTCTACAGTGAATAAAATTAGTGAGAACATTCTAATATAGAGGCCCCAGGAGCTTTTTTAGGAAATTGCACTGGTCCCTTATGTAATCTGTCTTGTCCATGAACGTTAGCATTTTATGGACAAAAAACCTGAAAGCCCACATAGGCCCATTGGTGACATAAAAAAATCTTCCAGTTAACATAGTATAAACATTTTTTGTATATTATGTTTCTTAAGATTTAGTGCACACATAAAAGTATATATGACTAAATATAAAATAAACTATACCCATCTGTATAAGCTGACTGTAATATAGTTAAAGGTTTCTAATGACAATATAAATCATGAGAAGGAAGATGGAGTGCATCTGTGTGTCAGAATCCATAGAAAATACTGTAGTTTTCTTTGTAGTTGTTCATAATTTTTTTTAATAATCTTTGTATAGTAAGTGACAAATTCACCAGTTGTGAACTTTAAAATCATTTGCTGTACATGGTTGCAAAGGCTCAGACTTTCAAACTGGAAGAATACAGTGAAACTTGCTTGAGCTAGGGGTATGGTGACAGAGCAACTAAGACATCTCCCTATGGCTCTGGAGGTCTCAGATCAAGATTTGTGGTAAAGGATGCTCTCAGTTGACTCAGGTACAAATGGGTATCTGGGACATTCAGGCTGGGAAGTCAAAGGTGACCACACATGATGGTAGCCCCAACGCCCTCTTGTGGTCTGTTAGCTAAGAAACTGGTGTGCCTGAGCAATATTAGCTCAGTGAGCTATTAAAGTTGGATGGGCCTCCCTTCCTAAGTATCTGATTGATCTAGTATGAATTTTTCTCTGTTGGCTGTCATAGAATCATAGAAAAATAGGGCTGGAAGGGACCTCTGGAGTCTATCTTGTCCAGTCTCAAGGAAATCCTTGTCTAACTCTTTAGGAAAACTACCCAAGCAATCCTGTCACACAACCATAAGACATAATATCCTAACTTTGAATGACACACAAAGCAGGGTGACATCAATGGCTGATGTTCTGTTGCTATGAGGGATGTTAAAATACAGAAGAGGGCCAAGAAAGAAAGAAAGAGGGCCACACCCCCAATACAGAGAAAGGCAATCCTCCTTGCCCCTCCTAGTTTGTACCAATCTGACCATGGGGTAAAATTCTTTCTTGACCCCAAATATGGCAATTGTGGCAACCCTGAGTAGAGAGGCAAGACCCTCTATCCAAGAACCTCTGTGTTTAAGTCCTAGCAGGAGCCCTGGCACATCCCAGTCAAAATCTCCAGCCTTGGCTGTAGTAAACCCCCAGGGTTCCTGAGGAAGGTAAACCCTACTCCTCAGATTTGTGCATGGGGTGGGGGCAGGCTATCTGCTGCAGTCTCATACTCCCCACCCTGTTGCCCTCCCTCTGGGGCCTCTGCAGCCCAGTGGGCAGGACCCAGTGTAGCAGGGCAAAGCAGAATCAACTGGGAAGTTTATTGCCATTGTTGTGAGCTCTGTGCCACCATGGCAAGGTGCCCCCCACTCACCTGGCAGCAGTGGGGGTGGTGGCACGGGGTTATGCCCCTTGCTGCTACCAGGCAGGTGGAGGGCACTTTGCGATGGAAGTGCAGAGCTTCCATCAGTGGCAATGAGCTTCCCCACCTGGCCCCGCTTTGCCCTGCTGCTCTGGATCCTGCCCGCTGGGCTCTGGAGGCCCTGTGGGGAGGGCGCAGGGTGGGGTGCCCTGAGCCTATAGTGGGCAGCCCACATTGACACCCCCAACAGGCTTCACTTTGGCCCTGCTGCCCACTGGGGAGGGGGAGCCAGGCTCCTGCAGGCAGCAGCCAGTTCTCAGGTGCTGCTGGGTGGGGCAGGGGGCTGTGGACCTGGGTCTCTGGGCCTATAGTCCTGCCAGCTGGGGGTCTCTCTGGCAGGGCTGTGGGAACAAGGGGTTATGGGAGGGAGTGAGGAGCATCAGTGGGGCCCAGGGGCCTGTGGTTTGGGAGTGAGGGGCAATGGCATGGGCAGTGCACTGGCATATCAGAGATGCTCAGCACCACAAAGCAGGGTAAGGGGACCTGCATCCTGGTGAGCAAAAGAGGGCAGGGGGAGTTCTGATTTTCCATTATAAAAAACCCCAAATCAAGCGTGAAAATGTATAGGTATTTAGAATGTATTTTATTATAGTGATTGAGGCACTGGTAGGCTTCCAAATGACTTTAAAATTGTGAATACATCAATAAAATATTGTGTTCAACTGATACCTATATAAATATATAGGCTACTCATGGTGCAGCCACACAAAAGGCAAATGCCGTTTTGGGTTGCATCAATAAGAGCTCTAGATGCAAGACACAGGAAGTGTGATAGTGCCTCTTTACTCAGCATTGGTTAGGCCTCATCTAGAGTATTGTGTACAGTTTTGGACTCCACATTTTAAAAAGGACATCAAGAAGTTAGAGAGGGTCCAGTGGCAGGCAACAAAAATCACAGGGGCCTTGGAAGGCAAGCTATATGAGAAGAGGTTGAAGGAAATAGTTATGTTCCTTATAAAAATGTCGTTTAAGAGGGTATAGGATAGCTGTCTTCAAATATCTGAAGGGCTGCCATACAAATGAGGGAGAATGTTCCTGCCCCCAGCAGCTGCCTGCTTCCAGGGCCGGCTCTGATCACAGAGCCAGAGCAGGAAAATTGTCGCTGCCCAAGCTCCCATGATCGGAGCCCGCCCTAGCCGCAGGTGGGTGCTGTGGGAGGGGACAATGTCTCAGCCCCCAGCTCTTATCTTGGAACTGGGGGCCAGAGCTGTCTGCTGCAGGGGCAAGGGGACATTGTCCCTGCCCTGGTTGTGGGATCAGAGCAGTGTTTAGACAGCAGGCAGCTGCCTGGGGCAGGGGTGGGCCTGGGAGGCAGCTGTCCTCAAGGTGGGGAGCCCAGGCCTGACACCTGGAGCCCAGGCCTGACACTGGTGCCTTCTGCCAGCTCGGGGCTGGCACTTGGTGGAGCTCCCTCAGGCTACCATATAGCAGGAGAGCAGGGCAGTAGTGTCCCTGCCCCAAACTGTTCTTGTCAGGAGCAGATTTGCTCCCAGTAGGTGCAAGTATAGATGTGCACTCAGGGAAAGCTTACTACACTGTGTTTTACTGTATAGTAATCTTTCTGATCTTTAATTACACATGTATTGCACCTATCCAGAAGTTCCTTGGGATATCCTTTCTTTAGGGTCTTGGACTATTTCACAAGCTTCAGCTTGGGGGCTATGTCTCCTTACCTAACTACAGATCATCCTTGGTGCCTTATTCTGAATCCTGTTCATTCTGTCTGTTAACCCTTGCTCCTCTGGACCACTCCTGGGCCAATAGGAAACAAAGCAAAAACATGAAACTGTTCAGATATGGATATTTCTTTTTAAAAATAAAATAAACACATCTGTTTTTAAACAGTAAATGTAGCAATAATCAACATTTGTACAGTACTTTCCATCCAAGAATTTCAGGGTGATTTACTAGTCTTAATTAAATAGGACTTACAACATACCTGTGACACAGGTGAGCCTCCATTATGTATCAATGAGAAAACTGAGACATACTGTGATGGTTGCTCAAGGTTGCACTGGAAATGTGTGGCAAAACATAGCCAAGAACTTAAATCATCCAATCTATGGTCTTATATTTCAGCAGCTGTACGTCTAACTCCAAGCCAGATAGTTTGTGTTCAAAATGTGTTGGTGTCATTTTTTGTTTTTAACAAGATTGTGCAGCCTACACATTAGAACTTTTCTAAGCCTCTGAATGATGGAAGCTGTAAGGGAAGAGGGACAGGGGATAGTTCAGTCAAGATAGGCCTTGCATGCACACTCTTTCCATAAACATCCACTCTGTCCTCTGAGATATCAGATACTGGGCTAGAGGGGCTTGTGGTCTGACTTGGTATCTTCTATGACTCGTGTTTAATTCCTCTCAGAGAGCAGATCATCAAAGAAAATGCACTCTGCCTCTTTGCTTGTTACAGTCTTACTGTAGGTGACAAAAGACAGGCAAACCCAGGACATGTTAGCTATATGCATAAATAGCTACAAGTTTGGTCAACAGTCTTGTGACTGTAGTTAAGATTGCAACATTATGAGATCATTTAGCTTGTTCATCATTATTGACAATACCAAATTGTTTGCTTAAGGCAATGTTGCAATGAAATCCTTGAAGCTGTGAAATGTGCAAGGGTTGTTTATTATGCATATGTCTTGATAGCCAAAAAAACTACATCTTTAATACATTTTTAGGCCCAAAGAAAAAAATTATAGCTTGCAGAACCTTCTGAAGGAGGAAGCGATTGTTGTTTATTGCCACAGCATTGTGAAAAACCTTTTGAGTAAAATATTAAAGGTTGATTGTACCTTTATTAGCATCTATATAATTTTTTTGTGGAATTGTTAATTTGAAAGGTGAAAATGTTGAACTAGAGTCTCTCCCCTACCCTAAGCATGGGAGAGAAACTGCCGTAGTTCTCTTTCTGGGGATATCCCAGCATGGGGAATTTTTAGAAGATGCAGAATGCTTGTCCTTGGTTTTCTGAAGTACTGCACACTAGTGGCCAGAGTACAAGGTATTTTTTCTATCACCATGTTGTGGATGTGGGACTGTGGCCAGCTGAAACAATTTAGAAGAGCTTTGGCTGTTCTGATCTGCACTAACATTGGGGCTAGCCATACATCAAAAAAATATATATTGTTGCTGGAATTCTCCTTACACCCTGTTCACTTACCCTATACTCTGCTGTATTAATGGGAAACTGACTGCAGCAGAGAATCTGATGTCCCTAACAATCTTAAAACATACATTTTAGTTGCTCTCATTGCTTTATTTTTGTAACTCTCTTCCTCTTTCCAAACCCCCTTGACAACAACTTTCTTAAAACAAAGGATCTGGACGCATGGCACATGCAGACGGTCGTAACTTACATCTGCAGAGCAGGCCGATGATGTGGCGTATCTACCATAGTAAGTACTATGATAGTACCCTGACATTAGGTGATGGGGGAAACCTTTTAGTGCCAGTTTGCTTAAAGGAAATGGTTGCACCAATCTAGAAGCACATACATGGCACTTCCGCTAATCTGTATTAAAGCAGCACAGTTGTGCTTCTGATTTTTTCCCAGGCTATCATATTTATCCAAGTCCAAGATGACTTAAAATGTAAGATGACTCCCCAGTAATTATATTCTATACATGGAAAATTAAAACAAATTTGTTATAATTTTCCATGTATCCCCCCAATTATTGGGGGGTCATCTTAAATATTCCCCAAACCACAGGTGGAAGGGCAGGGGAGCAGGCAGCCTGACCCTCACATCTGACACCCCCACTGCTTGTCCCTCCCATACTTCGGCCCCAGCCACCTGTACCCGCACCGCCCCTTGCTGCTGCCCCATCCCCTGCCTGATCCCCCATGAACTCTGCTGCCCAAACAGCAGTGCATTCTGCTGTCCCCTCCTCCTAAATTGCTGCTGCCACATCCTCTAACTCACCTTTCCTGTTGGCAGCAGTGCATGTCAGGGTATCCAGTAGCAGAAGCAGAGGTCAAGGGATGAGGAAGCAGTGCAGGTCAGTGGATAGTGCTGCTGCCCAATCCCCCACTTGCATTAGTACTGCATCCCCTGACCTACGCTGCTGCCTGTTCCCTTCCTTGTACTACCACCCCATTCCCTGCCTAATCCCTGGCCCCTGATCAACATTCACTGGATTGCTGCTGGTTCCAAGTGGTAGTGACAACAGCAGCCCTGGCAGCTCTGGTTATCACTGTTGGCTAAGACTAGGGCTGGAGCTGGAGTAGAGCTCGAACCCTAGTATTCAAATCCAAGACAAAATTTGTTTTTCTCCCAGGTGACAAAGGGAAAAACTTTCATCCTGGATTTGAGTAAATATGATAGTTCTAAACAGGATTTTAGTAAGTTACACTGTCAATATGTTCTGTAACAGACTAAATATTGTATATCCACTCATTTTCTGAGGAAGAAGTAGGTTGCACTCATTTACATGTGTTGATGGTTCTTTTTATTTAAGGTGTTACATCAAACCAGTGAGTCACTAAGAATTTATGGAATTCCCATAGCAGACATATAACCTTAAGTATTTATCGGTAAGGATGAAGGAAGTTATGTTTCATAGTTGGTAGGGTCGGAAGGGACCTGAGCAGATCATCAAGTCCGATCCCCTGCCATGGGCAGGAAAGAATGCTGGGGTCAAACGACCCCAGCAAGGTGTCTATCTAGCCTCCTTTTAAAGACCCCAAGGGTGGGAGCAAGCACCACTTCTCTTGGAAGTTGGTTCCAGATCCTAGCCGCCCTGACTGTGAAGTAGTGTCTCTTGATATCTAGCCTGAATCTACTCTCAGTCAACTTATGGCCATTATCTGTGGATGCATAACAAGATGTGGTTAGCCTTCCTGACTGCGTCCCCACATTGGCGGCCCACGTTCATCTTGGAGTCTATAATGACTCCAAGATCCTTTTCTGCCTCTGTGCTGACGAGAAGGGAGTTCCCCAGCCTGTAGGTATGCTGCTGGTTCTTTCTCCCCAGGTGCAGTATCCTGCACTTGTCAGTACTGAATCCCATCTTATTCTCATCTGCCCACCCCTGCAACCTGTCTAGATCCAATTGCAGCCTGTCCCTCCTTTCTAGCATGCCACTTCTCCCCACATCTTAGTGTCACCTGTGAATTTGAACAAGGTGCTTTTCACCTCCTTGTCCAAGTTGCTGATGAAGATGTTGAACAGTGCGGGCCTGAGGACTGAGCCCTGGGGGACCCCACTGCCCACATCCCTCCAGGTCGAAAAATGACCCATCCACCACCACTCTCTGGGTGCGGCCCACCAGCCAATTGGCGACCCATCTGACTGTGAAGGCATCGACACCACAATTTCCTAATTTTTTAATGAAGGTGGGGTGAGAGAAAGTGTCAAAGGCCTTCCTAAAGTCCAGAAAGATTACATCCACCGCGACACCGGCATCCGAGGATTTTGTGACCTGGTCATAGAAGGCTACCAGGTTGGTCTGATAGGACCTGCCTCTAATGAACCCATGTTCTTCCCTAAGCATGCACTCCCTTGCTTGCCCCTCGCAGGTGTGCATCTGGATAATTTTCTCAAAGAGTTAATTTTCAAAGAGTTTCAGTTCCCTTTCCTGGTTATTTTACTTAAAGGGGAGAAGTGTCTGTCTTTCTGCAAAGACAATAATAAGTGATGGAGGAGAACCAAAAGGCATTACAGCTTCTCACCTCCAATGTTCTTACACAAAGTAATGAAGTGTTGTAGTGTACACCATTACTTATGCTCTACTTCCCTTTAAACCTGGATGAAATAATCCAGTGCAGTAACCAGTGCCTTTCTGTGGTTCTTTTGTGATCAAAAGCCTGATTGGAAAGAGTTGAAAAAAATAAAAGGACAGGTGTTTGTTAATGTGTGATTTTTACATTGCTAAAATAGGGAGGTTAGATGATGGGTAGTAGTTTGCAGAGATATTTACAGAGCTGAACAAAGAATTTAAAAACATTTTTTGAAAATGAATGGAATTTCAAGATTTCCAATTTTTTTTAGGTTTTGATGATGATGATAACATCTGTAGCAGGCAAGCCACTAGAGTGGCTATGGCATCTCATGGTGGCTGCATTGCTCCTATCCCACTCTGCCTCCCCAGAGTGCCCTATCTTTTCTGCCATGCCTTGGTAGATGTATCATAGTATATAGGGAGGATGTCTCAGGGTCCTAGTGAGCTTCAGTTTACCTCAATTCACTTTACTTAAGCAGACCCCCAGTCCTAATCATAGTCTTCTAGCCCTACTTTCGCCTTATGGCATGAAGTTTTGGTGCTCCTGGCTGTATCTGTGCCTTACAGGAATTAATCATTGCCTCCAGCTGCTCCCTGCAGTGCTTGTGGGTATTTTTCCTTTTTCCTCTCTGTGTCTTTTGGGGTTCCAACCACTCCAGGTAGTTGTCCTTCACCTGTCCCTGACAGGCCACCTTTCAGGGCTCCAACCCTTTCTCACTGGCACCCATCCTGACAGCACCCTTTCTACCCCTTTGTAGCCTTCTCCTCCCCTCACAGGAAGAAACAGAACCCCAAACACAAACCAATTGGTTTTTAATGCAAAGCCTTACCCCACCTCGGATCTCTGCTCTCCCCCAAAAACCCTACTCCCTACTCAGCAGGCCCCCTCTCAGCTTGCAGAATAGTTCCTAGGCCTGCAGCTTTTTCCCCTGGCAGTTTATGCTCACAGTATCTCCTTTCTCTGCAGATTCCAGGACTAGATTTCCTGCTCTAGCTCAGGAGCTGGCTTATATCCCCCAGAAGCACCAGTCACGTGTTTCCCAAACCCACACAAGGGTTCTCCTTAGTCTTAATCAGCTTTCTCCTCCTGCACTTCAGTCCCTACTTAACTACTTATCTGGAGCTTTGCCCTGTTGCAGTTCAGCTTGCTCCCAAGTAGTCATCTGTAGGGTCCCATCTTTCTGTGGCCACCAACTGCTTACTCACTGGCAGCGAGCTCTGCTCCAGCTGCCTATAGATTATAGACCTACTGTCCTGCCCTTTCTTTCTCTAAATAGGAGGAGTTACAGGACCCTACTACATATCATCATTGTTATTATTATTATCATTATTATTCAGAGGCATAATAGGGCAGCAGTGGCATATGAGGCAGCAGACTCAGCTACTGGTGGCTACTTTTTGTGCCTCCTCTAAGACCCTTGGCTGATGTTACATTTATCATGTGATTAACACATGAGTTGTATGATAAATTATAACATACTACACTACACATATAAGTAATTTATGGTCAGATAAAATGGCAAACTAGCCACAAAGATATTCCAGTCTTTGTGGTTGGCTTGTATCCCACTTTATATGGAACATGTGGCATGTGTCCCAGACCTGGAGATGGTGGGGACCAGGTAGGGGGAGTCCTCAGGGCTGGCATAAGATGCCCCATTCTCAGTCTTTGGGATTGGGCAATCCTGATTCAGGCAGTTGGCTTGAACTCCAAATTGTAAGGTTTAGGGGTAAGACAACCCCAGGCTTTAGGATAGCTCCTCTAACCCAATCCCTAGGATCAAGCAAGGGGAAGCCCCAGATCCTAAATCAGGACCCAGAGCTTCCCCCTGCCTAATCCAGATTATCAGCCTCCCGTGGTGCCCTTTGAAGGCCTAGGTACGGGGAGCCTGATGCCAGGCTTCCTGTATGTCAGCAGTCATGGGATTGATGCACAGAATTATATCACTGATCTCAAAAACTGCACAGCCTGTCATGCACTTCTGAGGCATACAATTCCTCAGATCCTAGTTGCACACATGAACATGCAAAGTGTGCATTTGCACATATTAACATCTGCTAGGGGCCTAAATTAGCTCCAGAGCTGGTGCTCCAGTCACCAGGTCCCAAATACTGCTTCATCAGCCTTTAGTTACACTACTCTTGTTGTTATTATTATTAGCATCTTTTTTTTGAATATTTTCATTCTTTTTAAAATGTTGAAATATTCTCTTTCTCTTCGTCTTTTAATCTATTTCTTGTTGTTTAGCTCCTGGATGCAAAAGAATATTATGTGCGAGGTTTTTTCTTTGTTTTTTCTCAAACTGTTCTAATATTTGAATTAAAATAAATTAAATTACCACATTCATTTTTTCCTTCTGCTATTATGAAACTTTTCTAAACAAAGCCAGTGAACCTAACAAACCAAAAACTGGACAAGAAAAACAGATCCCTCAGACATCACTGGTTTTATTGTTTTCAGGGGTAAAAGGAAGAAGTAAGGAGGAGGGGAGAGGACATGGGAGACTGGTGCCTCCTTAGTCAGGGGGGTCATGTGCCCCCCCTGCAAGCGATCCTGCTGACCAGGGAGGGAAGGGGTCCCCTGGCAGCTGATCTCCCTGCCTGCGGGGGGCGGCAATCTCACTGCCCGGGGGAACCCCTGTGGCCAATCCTGCACTGATCACTGCAGCCAATTGCTGCAGCTGCTTACAGGAATGGCTGTGGCTGCTTCTGGAAGTGGCTGCAGTGATCGGTTGGTTACCTGGCCCCCCCAGCCCATTGCCTAAGTGGCAAGCATGACCAGTCAGGGGGTACACCAGTGCTCTCAGAAGTGCACGTATACCCTCATGTACCTCGTACGCATTGCCACTGGGAGAGGAAAACCTAGGAAAACCTTTAAAAAAATTCTCATGGACATTGAAAATAACATTTGAAATACTATTTCTGATCCCTGCTCTGAGGAAAGCTCATACATTTTATAGGACAGGCCTCTAAACTTCCCCTTTTGAAACAGCTCCAGAGGTATGTGTGTCAATACCTTTAGCATGTGAATTATTTGCATTGCCCTTTTGAGATGCATACCTGTCTTCATGTACCATGTAGGAGTCTAGACACCAAACTCAAGGCTTCGGATTCCACTGTGTTGGATAGGCACCAAAAGGTTAGGCATTGGAGCACCAGACTTACAGACATCTAAATCCTTTATTAGATTTGGCCTTTGGTGAGTAGCCAGTAGGGCTGTGCAAAACTTTGGCAGCCATTTTGTTTTGGAGATGTTTTGGCTTGTTTTAGTGCCTGAAACACCTAATCCAAAATGAAACGGAAGGCTCCGAAACATCTCTGAAACAAAACCACCCAAAATGCTTTGGGAAATTTCAGAAAATTTGGGAGTTTTGGAGCCAGGTTTGCAGGGAAACAGAAACTAAGAAGAGGGAGGAGGGAAAGGGGGTGAAGAACTGCTCTGATATTGACATCTGTAGCTGGCCAGTGTCTGCAATCTGTCCCTGAGGTCCCTTCCAATTCCAGTGCTCTGGGGGAGGGACAACAGCCTGTTGTTATCCTGTGTGCAGATCTGGGGGCCTGCATCCCCCAGTAGGAGTCTGGCACAGCCCCACAGGCCTCCTGGAGGTTGTGGGACCCCGGATCTGCATGCCGGGGTGACAGCATGCTGCCGAGACCAGCTGGGGCCAGAGCCAGCACTGGAGTGTGCTTGGCGCAGCCTGCCCCAAGCTCTGGAAAGAATCCAGTGCTGGCAATGGCCCCAGCCACCAGTGGCAGACTGCTGTCATTCCGCACATAGATGCAGGGGCCTGCACCTCCTGGGAGGAGTCTGGCACAGCCCCACAACACTCCCAGGGGGCACAGACCCCTGGATCTGCATGCAGGATGACAGCATGCTGCCACTGCCAGCAAGTGATACGAGTTTCGTTTTGAACAGTTTAGGGTGCAGTTTCACAGCAACCCCTGTACCTATCTCCTTGACACTTGGCAGGCTTCATGGCCTCAGAAGGGCTACCATCCCTGCAATTTTCATCTGAATCAGGCAATAAATGACAAAGTTATAAGCATTTTAGTGATTTCCCACTATAGCCTATCGTCGAACCACCAAAACAGCGTTGAAACTCTGAAAAAGATCCAGCCAAATTGAAATTGAACAGTGATCTGAAGCACCAGGATTAATCACTGTCCCTCTGAAATGGCCAAATCTGAAACCGAATTGAAAGAGTTGTTTCACACAGCCCTATTAGCCAGTGACCTATAGCCAAATAAGGGGGAAATGCTAGTCATTTACCTGTAGTTGGAATTCATTTAATATATTGTCTCTGCAGATTCACCATTGGAGTCATGTAACTTGGCCACATGGAACTTGTGGTCTTGTTTGACCAATCTCATTTCCTTCTATGACCAGGTGACCTATC
>NW_017728886.1:157804102-157808842 GCF_001723895.1 Crocodylus porosus
CCTGCCACTGTGATGTCTGTTCTCTCCCCAGTGTGTTTCATGCCACACATAGTGGCTGCCCATACCATGTGTGGCACCTCTGCTGCATTTGGCCACCTTGAGGTGGACAAAGGCAGCATGAATTTTCACAAATGAAATTGTACTTCATGAATAGCTTAATTACCTTGCTACTTCTTCTATGGCAGCAGACAGGGGTGAGGTAAAGAGGTTATTTGTTTAAACTTGAGTGGTACTTGAACTAAAAAAGAAATTGTGTTGTTATACTTCCTGCTCTTCTACCCTACTGGACATCATGGAACCTAAATATTCCTCCTTCTCTACTCATCTCTCTGAGTAGAGCTTAAGGAACCTCTCTCTACCCACTAGGACAGATGTGAATTTACAAAATTCTGCTAAGATACCTTTTTATTTCTGGTGGACTCGAATGGAACTTGAATATAATGAATGCTGTCATAGTTAGGCACCACTTAGCATGAAGTGAAAGCCCTAAATAGCTTCAGAGTAATTCAGAATCCTCATGCTGCTTGCGGCAAAAAAATCACTCTAGTTATTTTGAAGTTCAACTGTGCTATTTTAGGAATGTAGCATTTAACACCCACCTACAAGGTGGTAGGTGTTCAAGTGCCTCATTCGAACATTATCATAATCTCTGTCACTTCTGCTCTAAGCAGGGAGGAGGAAGGGATGCTACCACTCACTACCCACCAGAAGTATTGAGAAATCTTGGGTTTTTTGTAGTTATGCTCAATGGAGAGTGAAGGGCAGTCTTCTTGCACCTCTTCTTAGCATAATGGAATAGAGGGAAAACTGGAGTGGGGTAAGGATGATTGAGGAAAGAGGAATTGAAAGAAAAAGACAAAATGAGGAATTAAATGAGAAGAGCTAATCCTGAATTTTAACCCAGGGTACAACCTTGGTCCTGATATTTCAGTGTAAATTCTTGTTGGGAATTTATCATATAAGGAGCTCCTCAAAACATGGCAGCTATGGTCAATAGGAAAGACCTTGTTACGTAGTAATTTTAGGCAGCTCCTCAAGCTCTTAACACCTAGACTGTCTTCACATTAACACCTGAAACTGGTTTTAAGCACTTGTTATACTGCTCAAAGTTATGCCATTTCAGGGCAGGATTATTTATGATCCATGTTATCCAGCTTGTGTTACACTAAAGTGTAGCCACTCTAGGCTACACCTTAGTGTAAATACATGGCCTGGCCCTCTTCCCCCGCTAGCTTGGATTAGGCCCACTGCTGCTTCCCCCCTGACCTCACCAGCACTCCAGATCCCTGCTCATTGCCTCCCTTTCACCTCCTTACATATGTCTGTCCAGGCTGTCAGTCCTAGGGGAGCAGACAGAGAAGAGTTAACATGCCTGTCCAGGTACTGTTGCTGGGCTGGGACTGACAGCCCAGGCAGCCATAAGTAAGTTGGGGGAGGGAGTCCTCCAGGCCTCTGCTGGCCTGAATGTGTGACTTATACAAACTTGAGCTACCACTAACACCCATCAACATCTGTGCAGCTCTGTGTAAGGTGTAACAAGGACCCAAGTTAATCAAATATTAGGTTCCTTTTGTGAACTGAGTAGTAAAGGAAAAGCATCATTTGTATGTCAGTCAGAGATTTGTTACATGCCTACAGCCTGGTCCTATAGCATTGAAGTCAGGAAGACATCCTAATACTAGCTCTAACTGTTGTAGAATCAGGCTTTTAATCTCTAGGGTCTATCAGCTGTTCACTTCTCCCCCCTTTCTCCCCCAAGATACTAGCTGGCATTTGAATATTCAGAACAAGGTCTAGGCCAAAATGTATTATCAAGCTCCCTCTACATCAGGGGTGGGCTAAGTCCAGCCCGTGGGCTGTATCTGGCTGGCAGTGGACTCCATTTCCCAGCAGCCTGTGCCCGCATGACTAGGGCCGGTTTGCATGTAGACTCATCCAGCCCCAGCAGCACTGGCAGGCAGCAGCAGCGCCAGCCTCTTCCCCGTGTGGGTGGCGAGGGGGTGCTGAGGAGGGGGTGCTGTGGGTTGAACCAGGGCAAGGCAGGCTCAGCTGTCACTGTCTGTGCAGGGTGGGCAGCGGTGGTGGCAAGGGTGGCACTGGGAGGGGTGGCTACAGGGGGCTACGAGGAATTTTGGGGTAGCTATAGCTCTCCCAAGTCTCCCTCTAATGCCATCCCCGCTGGCAGGGCATGTGACAGTGCACAGAGCTACTCTGCAGGTGGGCTGGGATCTTGTGGCAGTGATGTGGTCTGGAGCTGAGGCAGAGCTGTGATCTGCAGCCTGCATGCTCTGGGAAGAGGAGTGCAGGCAGCAGATTGCTTCTCTGCCTCCTTGTTGTTGCTGCTGCAAGGAGCCTGGGCAGAGCTGCAATCTGCTACCTGCACACCCTCGGCCCAGATCTGGACCACAGTCTCACCACCACGAGATCCCAGCCTGACTCTGGAGCCACTCTGCCCTGCTGCGTGCCCTGCCAGCGCTGCTGGGGCTGGTCTCCATGGAAACCCTGACACGTGCTATCACAGTGCAGCTGCTGCTGGGGTCTCCATGGAAACTGGCTCCAGCCACATGGGCAGGGGCTGCTGGGAAATGGATACTGGCTGCTGGCCAGATCTGCCATTTTGCCCACCCATGCTCTATATCTTAGCTGTCTTCTGAATGGGAGATCAGGGCTCACCAGGCACAGAGGAAACTAAAACTATCTCTGAAACTGACTCAATTTAGAATAAAGCTGTAATTGAATACGTATGTGAAAAGGGCAATGAAGACCATCAGAGATACAGAAGGCAGAGAGTTTAAGATTTTCTTTTGATTACAGGTCAGTGGCCTCTTATTACAGAGGAAGCTTCCTATCTGTGTAGGTGGACAGCATATTTGTTTTTTAAAAACCATGTAGGTTCATTGTATAGAACCACTACAACTCTAGGTAAGTCAACAAAGCACTTGTTTGACAATGAACCAATTGTGTCAGTTTGGAATCATGATAAAAAAATTCTCTTTATAAACTAAAGTCTATGCCAAGCTCCAAAATCAACTGTGAACACAAGAGTTTGTTACTAAACTCTGAGTTTCTAGTGTGTTACTTTTTATATGCTTGTTAACTATGAGTGCCTGTAGAGAGGCATGTGACCAGAAAAAATTAAGTGTCTTTTTTTATTGTTTTGTATGTGCAAGATACTCAGACTACTATCATTTATAAATTCTTTCAATTGTAATTTATAGGGGAGAGAAAATGTATTGGAGCAGATTCCATGTATATTTATTGTAACAATACCTGGTCTATGATTTAATGTGCATGCATGAAGGAATAGAGGGCTTCCAACAGATTCTGTCCAGTGACAGGCATGTGGGAAGTGTCTGTGATGTGAGTGGTGCCTTCTCGTGGTGTCTCTCAAGGAGCAGGCAAGAGAGCTATAGAAGGAGGTGGCAAGGTTCTGAAGCATCCTCTGCCATGAAGACTTCATCAGTTCAGTGCTGGAGGAGACTTGTGAGACTGTGGAGGAAGGACTGCCAAAGGCAGAGCTAGAGAAGGGAGAGGACATGGTCTCCCAGGAAAGTGGAAGCTGGAAGCTTTTGACTTCTCCACCTGCAGCAGTTTGCCTAGAGAACAGATGTGGGGCCCTAGCAACAGAGGAGGGGGAACACATTCTGTTGTTGGAGGTGGACAGGCCTGGTCTCCCCAAAGTTGGAAGGATTGAGACCACTGCCACCAAGAAGTGACAGGTGGTAGTGGTAGTTAGAGACTCCCTTTTGAGAGGGGTGGAGGCATCCATTTGCTGGCTTGACCTGTTGTGTCAGGAGGTCTGCTGCTTGCCTGGACCCTGGATCTGAGATGTCACAGAAAGATTACCGAGACTCATCCAGTCCTCTGACTATTACTCCATGCTGCTCATCCTTGTGGGCACCAGTGACACTACCAAGGGAGACTCTGAGCAGATCAAAAGTGACTAAAGGGCTCTGTGTGCAAAGGTGAAGGGCACAGGGGCTCAGGTGGTGTTCACCTCAATGCTTCTGGTCAAGGGGAAGGGCCTAGGCAGTCATGTTCAAGTTGGTTTTTAAAATTCTTTTGTTAAATACAGTTAATCTCAAGTCAGTGATGACGTGTTCAGGGAAGCTAAAGTATTGTTGGGACTTTGTGCTTCTGGATTTGATGTCATATCAGTGTTCATTCATTGTTTTACTTGGGGATTGGCCTGTCTGGCCAACATAGATAGCAGAGGGGCACTGTAAATAAGTGGTGGTGCATATGACATTGGTGGAGGAGCAGGTAAATGAACCCTGAATGTTATTATTTGTGGTGTTTGCTTCTTCAGTGATGATGTGATCTGTGTTGATGAGAGGACACATCTGATATCTGGATCTTTAATAAGGTGTGTTGCCTGGTGAGAATATAATTTAGGTAGTCTGTTGAGGGAGAGACATCATCTAAGCTTGAGGGGCTACCTGGAAACCAGGATAGGTTTGTCCCCCAAGGCAGTTTTGAGATGTCATTTTCCAGGAGGTCATTAATGATATGTCTAAAGTGTTCCTAACTTCTCTCCCTTTGCCAGTCAAACCCTCCTGTAAAACCACCACTGCATGTATCTTTCCATGTTCCTACAGATGAGGGCTGTAAGGGTGCTTGTAGACATGCTGGGAAGCTGCTTTGATGTGCTGTAATTACAGCATGTCAGAGTAGACTCAATCACACTCAGGTAGGCTCTGGAGCGGTGAGAGATGCGCGGGTGAAGCCCGCTGCGCCCCC
>NW_017728886.1:157808853-157815848 GCF_001723895.1 Crocodylus porosus
CCAGCTGACTTCCTGCCCTTTGGGCAGGGGGCTGGACTCGATGATCTCCTGAGGTCCCTTCCAGCCCTAATGTCTATGAAATCTATGAAGTCTGCTGGAGCATCCTAATTAGTCTTTGTGTCTCATGTATCATGTCTGTGCACTTCAAAGTGGCAGTGGGGGTGGTTTCATAAAAACTCATTCAATGGATTCACTCTAATTAAAGCGATTCCCCTCCGCACCACTCCTGGAGCACATGTAAAAATGCCTGAAGTGATTACCAGAAGGGTTTTGTTTTCCCTGTCTTGGGGTTGGATGTGTAGCAGGTTGGAGTAGGATTTGAGCCTGGCTTTTTTCTGGATGGCTAAGGTTTTGATATTGTATTGGAAGAAACTATTCTAGATCCCTGAGGCATATATCCTGATCAGTGGGATCAGAGCAAATGCTGCTGTAATGTAGAGCGTGGCTGTAGATGATGGATCTAGTATTTTGCTTAGGATGAAAGCTGGTGGCATGGAAGTAGCTGTAGCAGTTATGGTGATGTGGCTAATGCAAAGTTTCATGGTCATGTTCAAGGAGTGAATTAGCTAGGTGGAGCATTCAAGAGTCAGTTTGATGGAGAAGTAGATATTATTAATATCCTGGTAGAATTTTTCCTGATATTCCTTCCCATGTGTTTGCATAACAGAGATGTCATTAGTGTATCTTGGGTGTAATAGGGAGATGAGAGGACAACTGCAAGGGAGGTGTACTTCAAGATCTGTAATAAATATATTGGAATATTGTGGAGCTATGCATAAGATCATGGCAGTGCCATTTATTTGTAGGTTTCGGGAATCTCCTAATCTGAAATAGAGCAGGGTGATTAACAATCACCAAATCACTTTTTTCTTTTCTTCTTTGTGTCTAGCTGAGACTTAGGCACATATTTTGAGGATGTAAGCATTGCAGACATTCAGAAAGTAGTGTACCCTTTTAGTCATGGTTTTTACAATAGGAAAAAAATATGCTCTTTGCTTAAGATTTTTACTCAGCACACTTTAAAACATCTATTTGATTTATTATACATGGTATAATACCTTATTATAAAATGTTACTCTGTTTTAGGCAAAAGGAAATAGACCACTAACAGGCATATCAGTGAGTGACTTGCATACCAAGTTACACTTGTAGAACAGTAGTTACTTAAACATGACAAGGTGTGATCTTGATTTTCTTGCAGCTAATCAAAGTAAAACTTGTAAGGTAAAAATAATCCCAAATGATACCAAGGAGCTTTATACATTTATTCTAGCCTTCTATACACTAAACCCATATATGTCATGGAAATACAAAATTTTAAGTACAGCCAGGCCTTGATCTACACAGTGGTTACATTCTTGAAGAAACACCCTGCAAATAGAAATCGCATAAAAAGATACCAAGGGTCTATGGGAAATAAGGGTTTAGGTTCCAGATGCGGATGATAATTTGGATGATAAATGTCTGTGCGTGAGCACAGCGGCAGCGCAGCACACAGGCAGCGAGGAGCAGAGCCCGATGGCTTGGAGAGCTACATGCCAGCTGGTAAGTCTGATGTGGTGGAAGTGGAGGAGGGAGGGAAGGGGCTTGGCGGGAGCGGGGTGTAGATCAATGCTCCCTGTAGTGAGGGAGGAGTGGGGCAGGTGCAGATGCTGCCCAGCTGGGGTGAAGCAGGCACAGGATGGAGCCGTGGCTCATCCAGGGGGTGCGGGGACACTCCCACTGCTGTTCTTACCCCAGGAGAGCACCCCGGGGGGTGGGGGTCATGTGCCCCCACATCTGCATGGGGCGACTGGGCTGCAGCTGTAGGCTGGAGCTGGGCCAGTGCCGGGCTTCCAGATGAGCTGTGGCTCTGTCCCATGCCTGGCTCACCCTAGCTGGGCAGTGCCTGCTCCAGCCCCAACACCTACCCCACTCCCTCCCTCACCACAGGGGGCATGGATCTGCACCCCATGTCCCTTCCTTCCCCCCTACCCTTCCACCACAAGCCAACACATTTAGCAGCTACACTGAGAGCAGCGTGGTGGATGGGGGTGGGAAGGGATCAGCTGATTCTACACGGATCTGCACATCCTGGTGACTGCGTTTCACCATGCAAAATTCATACTGTGTACAGTTAATTCATACTGTGTACAAAAATAAAGAGTCACAATTAATTGACTGCGTATAACTGAAACCATGCAGAAACATACTGTATAAATCAAGGCCCAACTGTATAGAACTTCATAGTGAAGCAAGTAAGACTAGTGTGATGGCAAATTGACTTTTTAGGATGATTACCACTTCAGAAAACTGCTTCTTCTTGCTGTTTTGAGGAAAGCCATTACCATTCTATGATGCTGCTTACTTGCAACTGCATAAAATGCACATTCACTGATTATGCATACAAAAAGCCATTTGTTATCATAAAAGGCAAATATTATCTTTAAAAAAATAGCGCATAAGTACTGATTTTTCTTGTATTTGCAGATTACAAATACTATTTTGTGCATGAAAATATGAAGCATGCATACACAATGGTGGAAACAGGTAAAGGTACATTTTCTTATGTTTTGTGTGTCTTCATCTTTTAAAAAACAAATGAACAAAAACCTTGTTCAAAAGCATGATGTTATTTTTCTGCCAGAAGTTGTAAGCAATTATAATTTTTGTTGTACTATTATCAGTCATATTAGAAACAATTTTTTTCTTGTAGATTTGATTCTGGCCTCATTATATAAATTTATAAGACTGTTATAGCTTGATGTATTAATTTGCCTTTAATAGGATTGGTTTGAGAGGCAGTTTTGGTTGTGGTAACATGAAAACTGTTTCCTCGGTGGTCAGTGTTGACACATTACCGTAGACATTAATTATTAATTTAGTAACATGTTAGTGCTCAGATAGAAATATTAGCAGTGGATGAAGAGAGAGATTTAGTTAAGCTTGTGCCAAGGTTGTACTCTTCTTGGAGGTTTTAACTCAACTTAAAATTTGCTGTGGGACTGCCTCTTGGCAGATAACATCTCGGGCAGGAAGGGCTTTCCCCCCCAAAGCTATAGGAGTATCAATAAATGTACAGAACTAACTTGACACTATGCTTGCATGACTCCCATCATCATAACTTAAAAAGGAATCTAATTTGGGAAGTGATTAGTTTGTGATGTGGTTGATATGCCATGACATTCCCTTGTGAATTTTTTTTTTCTTTTTAAACTAACAAATAAAGCAAAACCAATTGAATTGCTGTGAGAGGCAGGAGAATCCAGCCGGGTAGCAATTTTAGCATGACTCATAACACATCTCAAAACCACTTTACCAAGAGGATGTTTTCTTTACTATCCTTAAGCACACAAGCTTGAGGAATATTTGGGAGGAAAAATAATTCTACAAAACTGTCCATCAGTACTGGAGTCCATAAGTATGACAAGGAGATAATGATATAATGACTTAAGTTACTGCTTTTACTGAAGACAATTGAAATAATTGCCATGACATCATCTCATGAGCTCAAGCCTGCACAATTGCACTGTCTCATATCAGCATGCTGGAAGGATGCTACATTTGAGATGGTCTTGTGAACAACCTTTCACTTTTCACATTTGCATAGGCTACCTCAATAGAGTTAGGCCGAAAAATAAAATACTATATTTTTCAAAATAAGATGCACAGAATAAGATACACACCTTGTTTTGAAAAGGCAGAATTAAAAAAAAAAAGATATCTTTCCTTGTATAAGTAACTGAATAGCAGCAGCTACGGAGCTAAGCCTGCTCATTGTTCTGCTTCCTCTGAGTCATATGCAGATTTTACTTTTGCTTTTGCCTGGTGTAGAAGAAGCTGCACTTACCATATTTCTCACGCATAATGTACACTGCAGTTTGCAGCAGCTGGTTTTTGGAAAAAAAAAGTATGTGTTGTGTGTGAGAAAATATGGTAATATTAAATTACTAGCAGACTTTAATGCTTTTCTTTTTGAAAAATTGTAATCCCATTGTCTGATTTGCTTTCTTGCTCTTCCTGTGCTATAACGTGGTGGCTGCTGTCTTGGGTGACATACCATACATTAAATTAGGACCTCCAGTGCTAGAAGTGTGAGTCATTAGACCGTGAGTCAAACTTTGTAGTGCTGCTTACTAGCA
The DNA here is from genome assembly GCF_001723895.1 of Crocodylus porosus. Taxonomy (NCBI): domain Eukaryota; kingdom Metazoa; phylum Chordata; order Crocodylia; family Crocodylidae; genus Crocodylus; species Crocodylus porosus. The sequence goes on from NW_017728886.1 coordinate 157,812,975, forward strand.
TCATACCTTCTGCAGACATAGAAGGAAATCTGAAATGCATGCTCACTGGTCAGTGACTATAGCAGCCAACCCATATTTACCATATGTAGCCTGACTTTAGCCTCACTCTCCTTTGCTGTGAAGATCCTCTGTAAACACAGAAGCAGCAACAAGCAAGAAAGAAACATGCAAAGGGGATTCAGCTGTTCAAAGAATATCAGCAAGTGACCATCATAAGCCAGAGTCTGGAAACTTTTGCTTTAGAAGTGTATGTTAAATAGTGTAATGGGTCCTGATTTTAACATTTAAAAGATTTTTTTTGAGCTATGTTTGTCACAGATTTCCTTGAAGGAAACAATTTGTTTGTTGAGAAAAGCCAATGGTTTTTCATGTCCATGCAGTCAAAATATTTTGATGACTTGTCCACATCCTCTCTCAACATTTAAGGAATGCAAAAATATGCATATGGGATCATGGAACGTTTCATACAACAGTCTAAGATGCATGTTGCAATATGTCTTGTAGCCTTAATTTGAGAAATGCAGCTTACTTAACTTAAAAGGGTAGTTTTTCTAGATGTCAATGGAACTATTTTCATAAGTAATGTAAACAGGAGTTAGCTTATCCACTATTCTCTAAACCAGGAGTGCTAATGATGGAGCCCTTGGGGTGGATCTTGCCCACTGAGTTGCATCAGCTGGACCCCACTGCTGGTTCTGCATCTAGAGTTGACTCGCTTGTAGTGTATGCTGGACCAGCCCTGTGCACAGGGCCTAGGACATGCAGTGCATATGGCACCTACTCTAGAACATACACTTTGTGGCACCTGCATGGGGCTAGTTTGTGGACCCTTCACTCCACTTCTGTATAGAGACTGGGAAAAAGATCAATGCAACAGTCCACACTGGGTCCAGGAGCAGCTTACTTGTGAGTAAACCTGTGAGTAAATGCTCTCAGGCAGGTGTCCACATGTGCAGGGAAACAGGAACATATTTGCTGCTAATGGCAGCAAACTGCTCTTGCCTCCTGGAGCCCTGCAATAGGCCCTTACTGCCATTAGGGGGGACATTCTTGGCAGGGAGCACTGGGCCAGGAGACATTACACCCTGTCACTAGGTGCTGGCTGCTTCACTGGTGGATCAGGGCAGGGGGCTGGGACCTGCAGCTCTTTGCAAGCCCTTTGCTTTAATCAGTTGATCACAGCATGGGGCTGGGACCTGCCCGTGACCAGGACAGTTCCTAGCCCCCACTCTGTGATTGTGGGCTGTGGAGCCTGTTTTCCTGCTTGGTGGGGAATAGGCTGGGGAGCCTGTTTGCTGATCATCTTTGTGATTGCAGGGAGTCTGTTGCCTGGTCAGCTCTCTGATAGCAGAGCTGGGTGGGGAACAGGCTAGAGAACTTGTTCCCCATGCAGGTCTGTGATCACAGAGCTGGGCATGGAACAGGCTCCCTATCCCCTGCCAGCAGAGAGCTCCCCGTGCTAGTTCTGTGGTCATGGGGCTGATGCTGGGAGATCCTTATCCTTTCTCCCAGGCCCTGCTCCCCAATCACAATCTTGGAGCAGGGGGCATGGAGCTTCCTGCTGCTGGGACAGGGGAACATAGTCTCTGCCAGGGCCCTGGTGGTGGAGCTTGCCCTGGCAGCAGGCAGCTCCTGGGGGCAGGGAGCAGTCTCCTGCCCCCTGGTGGCTAGCTGACCAGATTTGCTCCCAGTCAGGTATTTACATGAGTACTACTGTGCAATAAGTAATTATAAGTAAATTTACTACTTGCATTTGCAGGTAGCAAATATGATTAGGGAGGTTTACTCTACATTAAGTGTATACACATGTAGACTCACATGCTTACTTCTTAGTGAACTATTCTACTGTGCAGTAAAGCATCCAGGGTAGACATACCCACTGAGTCTATAATTTCCCAGACTTTGTCATGTGGTAGAAGGAGATTTAAAGGGATCATGTGAATGTACTTAAGTATGTATGTGATAGAGGGTCAAGGTGCTGATTTGCTAACGGTGTCTTGAGAGACTGGTCCTGAGAAACAACTGAGAACTAGAAACCATCCAACAAAGCGTGGCCTTTCAATTTGGCAGCCCATCTCAAGCACTTCCCCAGCCGAGACTTGAAATTTCATAGTGGTTGGGTCAGTATGATGTGAGGGATGTATATTAGCTGTCATAGAGATCATCTGCCCACATTTTTCTGAATTATAAGCCTCTGATATATTGCCTGTACTCAGAGACTTGTTCAACTTTACCAAATTTACCAAAGATTTTTCGTGTATTGAGTGTGCTCCATCTCTCCTTTATGCTGATTGTACAGTTTGTGTACAATTTTCACTAAGCATTTTAGTATGTGCCATTCTTAGGGTCCTGGGGTGAAGGGTGCTGGGCACAGAATGTGAGTATAGGAAGGATGTTTTGGGGTGTTTTTTTAAGTGTTCACATTGTTTCTCTTTCTGCCCATCAGTATTTTTTGTGCAGAAGTGTAGGAGCTAGGGGAAGAAGGGATAGCAGCCAATATAGCAAATACAAAAGACCTTGCCTGAGCTGGGCATGGGATAGGAGACAGGAAGGGCACATTTCATAGTTTCTAGGGTCAGAAGGTGTCACGCTCCAGCTGGACTCTGCCAGCTTTGCCCAGCAACAGATGCCGTCAAGCACTCTCCTTACAGACCCAAATATTGCATTAGTGTTGTTTTACTTCTGTCGAGTATTGTTACTTTTACGAGCCACTCAGTCTGTTTTGTATTATTTTTTTTTCTGAAAGGAAGGTGGTTTTGATCTAATCTAGTTCCAAATAATTCAGATATTTAAAGTCTAAAGGAATAGCTGTGTTTTGTGCTGCTGTACAGAATGTGAATGTTTCTATGCCATTAGTACCTCAGTCTGGAATAT
>NW_017728886.1:157815948-157848116 GCF_001723895.1 Crocodylus porosus
GAGATGCATCTGTGGATGCATGACAGGGTGCGGCTGGCCTTCCTAACTGCCTTTCCACACTGCCGGCCCATGTTTATCTTGGAGTCAATGATGACTCCAAGATCCTTTTCTGCCTCTGTACTGATGAGAAGGGAGTTCCCAAACCTGTAGGTATGGTGCCGGTTGTTCTTCCCCAGGTGCATCACTTTGCACTTGTTGGTGTTGAAACCCATCCTATTCTCATCCGCCCACCCTTGTAGCCTGTCTAGGTCCGACTGTAGCCTATTGCTACCTTGTAGTGTGCCCACATCCCCCCACATCTTCGTGTCATCAGCAAATTTGAACAGGGTGCTTTTTACCTCCTTGTCCAAGTCACTTATGAAGATGTTGAACAGTGCGGGCCCGAGGACCGAGCCCTGCAGAACCCCACTGCCAACATCCCTCCAGGTTGAAAATGACCCATCCACCACCACTGTCTTGGTGCAACCCTCCGGCCAGTTGGCGACCCAATTGACTGTGTGGGTGTCGACACTACAGTCCCCCGGTTTCTTAATGAGAACAGGGTGAGAGACAGTGTCGAAGGCCTTCCGAAAGTTCAGGAAGACTATGTCCATTGCTACCCTTGCATCTAATGATTTGGTGATCTGATCATAGAAGGCCACCAGGTTGGTCTGACAGGACCTGCCACTGATGAACCCATGTTGGTTGCTCCTAAGCATGAAATCCCCTGCTGGCCCCTCATGGATGTGTGCCAGAGTAATTTTCTCAAACAGCTTGCCTAGGATTGAGGTAAGACTAACTGGCCTGTAGTTTTCTGGGTCCTCCTTCTTACCCTTTTTGAAGATGGGAACCACATTGGGCCTCTTCCAGTCCTCTGGCACCACACCAGAGGACCACGAGTGCTCTTAAAGCTGTGCTGGGGTCCTGCAATGACCTCCGCCAATTCCTTTACTACTCTAGGGTGGAAATCTTCCAGACCAGCTGACTTGAATACGTTCAGTCCCTCCAGAAGCTCCCTAACTAGTTCCTCCCTAACCCTTGGCCCAGGTGTGCCTCCCTTGGGGCCTGAGGAGGGCCCAGCGGGGGTAGCTGTTCTGGTCCCTGCTTAGGAAGATAGAGGCAAAGAAATTGTTAAATATGTTGGCTTTGTCATCTGGAATGATGACCAAATTTCCTAACGTGTCCTGCAGGGGCTCCACATTACCCGGAACTTTCTTTTTACCCCCTATGTATTTAAAGAAGGACTTCTTATTGTCCTTAATCCGGGAAGCTAGTCCTAATTCCATCTCTGCCTTGGCCTTCCTGACTGTCACCCTACATCCCTGAGCAACTGCAGTATAGTCATCTCTGGTGATGTCCCCTCCCTTCCATTGGGTGTATGCCTCCCTTTTAGCAAGGAGACATTCCCGGATGCTTTTGGTGAGCCATGGGGGCTTGTGTGCCCTCCTGCTCCCTTTGATCCTCATTGGGATTACCTCCCTTTGGGCTTGGAGGATTGTCTCCTTAAGGAGTGACCACTCTCCTTGGACACCTGGCTCCCCTCCCCTCTGGGACCACAGTGCTTCCAGGACTATTCTCCTTAGCTCATTGAAGTTTGCCCTCCTGAAATCTAGGGCTGCTGCCTTGCTGCAGGCCTTTGCCACCTTGCACTGGATGGTGAATTCCAGCAGGCAATGATCACTGTTGCCCAGGTGGTCGAGCACCCGCAGCCCCCTCACCAGGTCATCATCCGTGGCCAGCACTAGGTCCAACAAGGCGTCACCCCTGGTGGGGCTGTGCATCTCCTGGGTTAGATGGAGGTCCTGCACTCTGGCTAAGAACCTACGTGAGCGGTCAGACCTGGCTGACTGCTCTTCCCAGCAGATGTCCAGGAAGTTTAGGTCCCCCATGACTACCACATCCTTAGACTTCACTACCTCCATGAGCTGACCTAAGAATTCCTGGTCAAGCTCTTCCCTTTGGTTGGGAGGTCTGTAGTAGACCCCCACTATTAAGTCTCTTTCCTGAACTTGGAATTGAACCTATAAACTCAATATTCCCTTGCAGAACAGCAAATAGCTATGAAACCCACTAGTAAAATAGGTTTCTGTCAGGCAAATGAGATGAATGGCTTACTATACTAGGAGCAGCTCACAAGACAAAGATTTGCTTTGTGGATTCAAGGGTTCCAATCTTGCCAATGAATTATGTCACGGAGGGGTAAACATGATTCCACAGAATCAATTTTTTTTTCTGTTCTCTTAAAGGAAAATGAATTATAAAAGCACTGAATGTTAAAAGAGAATTAAGGTAGCAAAGCTGACAGCTCTGCTTGTGGAACACGTAGTATGTGATCATAAAATGAAAGACAGTATCATACACGCTAGGGGGCTGAATTCAGGTCGCAAAAGGAAATTTTATTTAATTCGGGCATCTCTCAAACACATATGTAGAACAACTCTGAAAATGAGTGGGAAGTTGGGCATGAGATATTTACACAAAAGAAATTAGTCTACATTCAGCAGTTTGTACCACTAAGTATGCAGGCAATTTGCCAACAATAATTATATGTTATGCAAATAAACACATTTCATCATAAAGAGAAAATTATAGATTAGCATCCTTAGTTTGTTTCTTTAGGTCTCTTACCACACCATTGGAGCTCTGGTATGGAATCTCTGTACATCTTATCAATGGTGTAGCACTTTCCTTCAGCAGAAAGAGAAGAGCTTCTATTGGCTCTTTGGGCATAGAAAGATGTGCATATAACTTGGCATTATTTACATAGGTTTTGTGTATCGACATAAATTACACTGGGATTGGGAAGGGACAGATGTGCAGCTATCCTGTGGTAATTTGCCCAGTGGGTGGCTATTACTATGCCAAGCCACTAGTTGGTGAGGGTGCAGGTAAATAGCCTGACAGGTTTTCACAGATGGCTGCCCAGGGGTAGGCAGATTTAAGTTAACTTAATATAAATTATACCAAAAGTACTTTACTCCTGTCTATTTTAAGGGGTAATTAATTCAGAGACTTGTGTTGCATGTTCATTACATTTTTTACACTGGTGTAATGCTAATTACAGTCGTGTAAATGTCTAGTCTGTCTGTATCCAGTGTTAGATGGCACAGTATCTGTTGCTGATTTTTTTCAGCTGGATAAACAAAAAATGACACTTATTCAGAACTTCTTTGTTCATGTATGTATAATCTCTATTATGTAAAGCCCTCAGCCTCAAGAGTCAAAATTTCATGTTAGACTTGCAGCTTTTTTCCTGCAGTAGTGTCATGCCTTTAGTTTGTCCTAACAAAGCAAGCTGAATAAAATCAGCAGCATAAATGATCCAGACTTGAAATTACACTGTCAATTTTGGACATTTTCCCCATGGGAAAATTACTTCATATTTGGAAAATTTCTTTTGTGGGACAAGATTAGAAGAAAGCGATAACATTTCAGGCAACATTTGCCAATAGGTCAGCTACTAGACAATCTACTGTCTGAGAAGAGGTTAAGTAGCAGCTGGAGGTGTCACAAATTGTATTATTCCCTTGACTTTTATCTTGTCAGGAATTGAAGGGGGATTATAAACATAAAGCAGCACAGATCCCCAAAATAAGGTTGGGATAGGTATTGGTAGGTATTGGTTAAAAGCTGACAGGGTTTAAGTAATCACCTGCAGTTGAACTGAGACTCAGATGGGAAGTAGGAAGCGCTGTGCTCAAGCTTCCTGTATAAATACATGTAGCTTTCTCATTGCTACTGCATGCAAGCTGTGACGTGCTTTTTAAGATATAATGGTAACATGCTCTTAAAAGCAGGGAGGGGATTATTTATTCGTGTGGCAAAAGGGCTGGGAGACAAGTCCTGTTACAGTCCTGAAGAGTGCAAAGCTGTCAGACACACAGCTAAAGGAAGAGGGTGTGTGTGAGAGAAATCTGTTTCTGCTTTAGACTGCAAGCTACAGTGGTTGTGACATGAAGCTTTGGAGCACTGAAGTGTGAGTGAAGCTATTGAAAAGTCAAACAGCTGGCAGTGACCGCTACCCTCCGTTCAAGGTATGTTAGGAGGTAGCTTGTGTTCTCTCTCTCTCTTTTACAATTCATTTTTCCTTATAATGTAAGACAATGAAGTGGCTAAATGGCTCTGCTTACAGTGCTTGACTGGCAAGAAAGGTAAGAAAATGGAAAGGTTAAAGAACTAGAAAACATTTGTGTGTGATGTTGACCTAAATCTGTAACTATATGGTGTTTAAAACAGCTGAGATTAGAACAAATCTTGCAAACTTGACTATCAAAGGCAGAGAAAATGCAGTCCTGTTCAAGAGAATGATATTAGTTTTGTCAAGGTAACTTTTTAAAGAAATATCTTCATGGTGTGTTTGAAAATGCTGCAGTACTAGGGCATGTTTGTGTGTGTGAAAGTGACTAAAAAGGCATATGGTTAAGCTTATCTGTTATAGCTTAAATATAACAAGACGAACAGAGGCTGGTCTTAAAACACATGGATTTTCTGCTGGTTTAAAAACCACTTTCCAGCATAAAGTAGCTGGATCAGGAAAAACAGAGGACAGATCTGTGTGCTAAATATTAGTGCATTCCTCTAATTCCATTCAGAGTTTGGGGATATTGAGATTAGGCAAATAAATCCAGCATTTGCAGTATGTATGAACACTAATGCAGATTATTTTCTAAAGGGAATGAAACACTGTGCATTTGCTGGTGCAAATATAGTGTTTCCTCTTTCTCATCTTAAGGCTCTCTCAACACAAGATTACTTGTGCAGTTTTCAGGCTCTGTATTCTAGAGAATACAAGGCATTCTGCTGTTTATGATGTACTTTTATATCAAATGTCCTTGTTCATGGAGCACTATACATAGTTCAATATTTAGAAGGACTATAGTTAAGGAAACAGTGTAGTGTGGCTTTCCATCCTCCTGGTAAATAGAACATGAATGTTTTAGAAGAGGAGAATTGTAGCATAACAGGCCAGGACTGAAATACCCACATGTGCTGAAATTACTGAGTGGTACTTACATTCTAGTAGTAGGGGTGGTACTTTGCTTGTGGGTGGCTTTGAGGTCTAAATAGCTGGTTTGGAGTACTGTGTTATCTTGAAACAAAAGTTTCATAATCCAGCCCTTAATCCTTTCTGAACTAGGCACATTGGCCTTGTGCTCTTCTCACTTAGTGCTTGTCTACACATGGAAGTGTTATTGGGGGGCATGTCTACATGAGACATTTACTGCAGAGCTGACTAATGAGCTCCCCGGTAAAAGTCTCATTGTCTACATGTCCAGTCCTATTAGGCTGCAATAAATTAATGTACTCCATAGGATAGTACTTGTATTTACAGGTACATGCATTTGCAAGTACTATCCTACTTCTTTAGTGCACAACAATGCATGTGTAGCTGCTGAAAGGGCTGGCTGGGCACCAGCCAGCCCCTCCACAGCACATTGGAGCAGTCCCAGGCTGGCAGGCTGATGCCCCGGGCCCCAAATCAATGTGCTGCGATCCTGGGTGCATGTTTTAATGTAGCACCTAGGAGCAATAAACTCTGATGCAATATGTGTTGGAGTTCATTGCTGTGTTTTTAATTGCATGTGTATCTGAATCCTGGGTGTACCAAAATAAATCCTTTGGGTGTAAGAGTATCTAAACTCCCTCCCAAGTGACACAGACTAAACTGAATCAAGGCACTTACGTGTCCACATAAGGGTTTTCATTGTAAAATGATAGCAGTTTAAATTCAAGGCACAGGCTATATTAAAAAAAACAAAAAAGCAACTCCCATGCAAACAGTGTTTTAAAACTATTGTAAATCATAAAAAAGATACTCTTTTTAAAGTACATAGAGCTATCTCCAGGGTTAACCAGTGAGGGGGAGGAATTAGACTCATTTTGTTCCATGCAGCTAACTGCACAATACTATATCTAAAAACAAAGCCCTGTCTGCTCTTTGGATATTAACCTGAATGGCTCTGTTCATGAAAAAGATTTAACTATTGCACAAAATTTCATTCCACACCTTGTTGAATTGCATACTGTGTGATGGTTATCACCAGACATGGCTACATTTCTGTGTGTGAATGTACATACATGTGCATATAGCTCATGAAGCACTCTGCAGTGAAATGTATTATATAAATAAATGGAACCTGTCATTTCCATTTGGTTTATCTCTTTAACCTGGTTTTTAAGGCAGTTAGATGATATAGGGCTGGGTACAAGGAAAATGAAAATGGGAGGAGTATATCTATTGTTTCCATATATTTGGGAGATGTAACCTGTCCTTAATACAACATAAGATATTCAAAATATCCCCACGAGAAAGAAGTGAGTCACTTTGCAGGGGAACAGAAAGAGCTATCATTTTAAACTTGGCTCTTGTTCTTTTAGTATACCTCATACAATGCCAATGATATGAGTCCTTCTGAGGAATTCCTGTTAGTGTCTGTGGGAGTCCCACATATGGAATACCTATTGGAGTAAGTCTTTGGTACATAGCTTTAAAGGTCCCTAGATCTTCAACTTCCCCCTCTTGTGTTCTTTTAGGGAAGAAGATTTATTTTGATTTATCTAAATGTGTGGACAGATGAAACAGCTACACTCCCCTGAGGAAGGCAATTACTGCACTGTAGCTGTAGTATAACTGTTTTATCTATCCATTCCTAACCCAGAGTAAGTGAAGTTAAACTATAGTAATAACCTTCATTTCAGTAAGGCATTATTTACTGTAGCTTAACATCACTTACTGTAGTTTAGGAGCAAACAGATAAAATAGTTATGCTGCAACAGATGACACTCTCCTAGTTAAAAGGTATAGTATAATTGTGCATCTGTTCATACCCTAAAATTTATACAGTGCCTAAATCCTAGAGGTATCAAATACATAAATACCTCCTGAGCTGGTAGCATTAAGAAACTTAAGACCTTTATTGCATTCTCATACTCTTAATATGTTCACATGCGCTTGTGGTATCCACTTAAGGCACATTGTTAAGTCGGTTGTCCTGAATTCATAGGACATATCAAAACAGAGACTACTTTCCAGGCAACCCCCGCTTAACGCTCTTAATTGGTTCCAGGAAAACTGAGCGTTAAGTGGAACCCATTTACCCATAGGCATTAATACAAATAGAAATAATTGGTTACTGCTGCTTCTTACCGTAGCTTCTCACGATTGCTGTTGCCCCTCCACACCCCTCTGCCTGCCTACTGGCCACTCCGGGCGCATGTGTCAGCCCATGGCCCATGCTCCTGCTGGCTTTGGCACTCTGTCAGGGGCCCTGCACTCATGCCTGCCCCCCACTTGCTGCTTCTTGCTTCTGCTGCCCCACCCTTGGCCCCTGCTGGCTCTGGCCCTGTGGCACCAGTGCATTCCCGAGCTCATTCCTGTCTGCTCACTTGCTGTCACTCACCATTTCTTGCCACCGCTGCTGCTTCACTGAGCGCTATAGTGAAACTGACTCAGTGCTAAGTGAAATCAGGTATTAATTTTAAATGAGTGCTATAGCGAAATAGCACTAAGTAAAACTGCATTAAGCGGGGGTTGCCTGCACCTTCTACTTGATGGTGAAAACTACTCCCACAATTTACTTCCTACTTTTATAGATGGACCCCTGAGAAATGGGTACATCTTGTTTTTGCAGGCTCTACACTCTGAGCAGTGCACTTTGCAGGGTTTCTTTATTACCTAGTAAAAGTAGAAATAACTAGAGATATGGTAGGATTCTGCTACCTTTAAAAACAATCTGCTTTTGTAAATAAAAGGAAACCAAGCTAAACAAAGCAGAAGAAAACAGTAACCCAGTGACATCAGAGCCAGCCTGTATCAATTCATATTTTCTTTTACAACAGTATTGAGCACCAGTTCTAGACTCCTGGCCTCCATACTCAATTGAGAAAAGTGCAGGTCTGAGGACTGTGGTGCACTGAAAATTTACCCAGTGTTTCACAAATATTTACAGAGGTGCCTGTGCCAAATAACTTTGTGCTGATCCACTAAGAAAATACAGTGTTTGGTTCTCTCTCTCTCTCTCATATAAATGGTTTCACTTCAGTGGGAACTGAGTGGACATTAAATTAAAAAAGTAGATCAGTGCTAGACAATATTAAGGTATTCATTAAGAAAATACACTGAAAGGGCTAAATTATAAAGGACCTCATCTTGCCCTCAGTCAAGCAAGACTTCTATAAAACTCCCATTGACTTCAGTGGGAGCAGGGTTAAGGCAGCACAGAGTAGAAATTTCAGCTAATTAAGAAGTGATGAATTGGGCTAAAAGCACAGCAAACACAGTGATAGTTTTAAATTAAAATATATAAAACAAAAAAAAATCCTCCTTTGTTGATTTCCCCGACTCTTGGTATCTTCACATACAGTGAGATCACAGTTCCCCATTGTTGTTTCTAAGAAGATTAAGAATTTTATTAAAGGCACTGGTGGAATATTTTGTACTGTTGGTAAACACTCCCCACCCTCAAAGGAAAACCCCTCTAATGTATAAGTGGTTAGGCAAGCCCTGTAATTAGAAAGACATTTCAGCTCCTTATGTAATTTTTCTCAAAGAGCTGAAAACCCACACATACATAGTTCTAATTCGTGTGTGTGTACATATATAGAATTAGAACTTGCTCTGGGTGCATGTCACATGCTTTGACTCTGGGTAACTTTATTATTGTAAGACAGAATATTCTTTTTCTTTCCTGATTGCAGACTATAAAGACTTGAAACCATTTTGCTTGTGACAAAAAATTAATTGCATGTTTGCAAGGTTTTTCCTTTTTATATGGCTGGAAGTGCCAGTCTGGTGATCAGCAGACTGGTGCTCCTAGCCATGGGCTCCCTAGGCTCTCAGCTCTTTACTTGCTGGTGCAGGGGGAGCCCAGAGTGATCACAATCTCAGGCTCTCTCTGAACTGCCAGTAAGGCATAACTCGGAGCTGAATTCCTACATGTGCATGTGGTATGGCAGGAGCCATGATTGTTGGGATTGGGGATCAGATCCTATTGTACCTTTAACTGAACATCTGTCAGCAACCTCACAGACACAAGGAACACCAAACCAAGTTGGAAAAAAGGTAGCAAGATGTTGGAAAATGGTCCCTTCAGGATGGTAGCTGCTTGTTTGTTATATTTAATGGGGTGGCTCACAGGCACACTGGAGAAGGATTTTAGGAGGTCATGAAGGGCTGGCTGTCTATCTCTGAAGATTTAGAACTACATCTTTTCAGACATCCCTGCTTGAACTTTATTCACATGATTGTAATTATTCATGTAGCTTATTCATGTAAAGGATAATTGGAGTACTTGGAAAAGCAAGGTTAAACATAATAGCTAAGAGTTTGTAGCAGCTGACCCTGGGCACAGTTATGAGGCACAGTGAAGTTTTCAAAGATAGAACTTCACATGTGGGGATATTGTCATTTCTTTGTCTTCCTCTGCCATGATGAATTTGGGGAATGAGCATCAGTCATTCGCTACAGTTAGTGCAGGTGATGCCATTTTTGTTACAGACCAACTGGGCACTATGAGTGTATTAATTCTATCGGAGGCCAACGGCGCTGCGAGGGAATCGGCCACTGGGCTGTTTGGTTCAGTTTCGGATCAAGGAGGCAAAGTTGGGAGTGAAGGAAAGGCAAATTTATTATAGCTTACACACACGGCAGTTAACAGAAAGATGAATGTGATGAGCAAATAATGCAGTATTAAAGAGCTAATAGTAAATAATAACAACAGATAGATGGATCAATTCTGTTGCAGGCCAACTGGGCACTGTGAGGGAATCAGCCACTGGGCTGTTCAAAACAACAAATAGGCAGACATGGGTTGGCAACTTATCAATAGTCCCTCAATGCCAGGTACTTCTCAAGTGATTCCAGCGACGTCAAGTGTCCCTGATCAACGCTGTTGGAGGGATTACTGGAGAAGGTCTCTTGATTTAGGATCTGATCCTCACTCATACTGGGAGTCCAGAGTCTGGATTTGGAACAGCAGTGACCGTTCTGTTCCCTCCTTCCTGCTGGTCACCTGACACGCACGCTTTTTATGCCTATTCATATACTAATCCGTTGGCTTTAGAGCCACTCACAATCTTGCCCTATAGCTGTTACCCTATCGGATTGAAAGGTTTAAAAATTATCAAAAAGGTCACTACCCAGACTTGGATTTATCCAATAAGCAAATTACAATGCAGCATCTTCAGGTTTGAAAGTAACATTACTAAGCCCAACCCTTTTAGGTTTCTCTGAATATGCTTTCTTGGGACGTGCTTTCCTGGAATGTGTTGGGTGTGCCAGGTGGTTGGATCCAGTTTTTATTTTCAAGGCTGAACCCTGAGCAAAAACTGTTAGGTCAGCTAGTCTTCCAGCTACAACTTTGCCTTTGGGGCCCAGTCAGTTCCACGATTAATACAAACAGTTAGTTTTATCATTTTGGTTAAACTTATGACAACAAATTACATGTGCAGGTTATGAACATACAAACTTTATATTAGCTAATATTACCTGTTAGGCAAAATACTAAATGCCTCCGAGAAGCACGTACTTATTGTTTATTAATCCCTCTGGTTCTGGCCTTCACAAGTATAGCACTGATATATTGAACAGGACCTCATTTTGAGGAGATACTATACAAATCTGCAACGCACTTACCATCCAAGTCAAAGGACAAGAGATAGAGACAGACAGGGGAATACAAGGAAAAAAATACACAAGCCTTTTTGTCAGCACAACCTGCACTGCTTTTAGCACACTGGCTGCCTGGCTGCTATCAAGTTTTTAGTTGGAGTCTGATAAAATGTGAGACTCTTGTGTACCTGAAGCTGCAGAGGAAAACACTCCCTGCTCATTAAAAATGAACATAGTAGAAAGACATAATAATTTAAAAGTCTGCAGTAACTGGTCCTATCCAAGAATATAAAGGACAGTTTCTGTTAGAAGGAATATGGTTAAAAAGAAATGTTGACTGGTGGTGTCGATGTCCTATATCCTTTTAGTACCATGGTAGCCAGAGGCAGCCTCCATCAGTGGGGGGTGTCTGCAGTGCCTCTGCCAGTGCTTTTGGTGCCTGGTCCTGAGGAGTGTTGTGAGTGGAATACAGCTCCTAAGGATGAAGGGGAAATTAAGAGTTACAGAGCTGAGGCATTGTTAGGACCTCTAACAGAAGCACCCCCTAATTATACCAATGTTTGATAGTTTCAGAATGATATACTTACTGCCTGTGTTTACAGTACTGCCCCTTTAATGGGCCAGATTCACTTTTAATTAAACTCTAGTCAGTGGAGTTACCCAAATTATTGATGTGAAATTTTCAAAATTACTTTTAGTCCATTTTCAAAAATAACATGGCCCTCTAGGCACATTGAAGGTCATTGAGACAGACTCCTCAGAGCCTTTGGGTAAACATTTCAGAATCCTCTCACTGACTTAGGCACTTTTGACAATTTGCTACAAATGTGAAAAATTAAAACCCCTTAATTAGTTTGAATGGCATTCTGTTTCTAAAATAATGGGCAATATATTGTAACATATTTTGGAAAAGCTATTGTTTTGTTTTATTTTTAAGTTAATTGTTAATTATGCTAAACTAATGCCATGCTTAAAGTATTCCTTTGAAAGTGGCATGAGTTTTAAAAAAATGTTCTGCTGATACAATCCAGAAAAGTGATTTGTACTTTTGTACCAGCAATGAATTGTACTTTAGCATTAATTAAGCATACGGTGGTTTCAATCATGCATTAATTTAGCTCTAGTTTCATATTTTAATCCTGTTCCTACAGACAGTTCATGCAGTTCCAGCTCTATGATTTTGTTTCTTGTTTATGTAGCCCAGATACACCCAAGGGCATGCCCCATCTAGAAATGGAAGGGATGAGTGATCAGGTGGTAGTGCTGTGAGAGGGATCTGATCATCTCTGTACCAGTTCCTTTATTCTCTACAGAGCCAGGCCAAGACAAGATGGCTTAACTATTTACAAATTTATTAACATTATATATGTTTCACTTGTATCTGTGTACAGCAAAAGCCGTGTTATCCGGCATCATACAAACCAGCATGCTCTATTAACTGGCATGCCAGTCAATGTGACCAAAGTGAAACTGGAAGTACCCACCGTGGCACATCCGGTTTCGCTGAGCCCCCAACAACCCAGGGCAATGCAGCCTGTGCTGCTGAGCCCCTGTGGACTGGGGCATAGCAGTCTGTCCCCAGTGTGCCTGAGGTCCTCCTCCCTGTCCCCCAGCACACTAACATGGTGGGAGGGGCAGCGGCCCGAACAGGCAAAGATACCTGTTCTGCACCTTTCAGGTAACCGGCATATTTGGTTATCTGGCACCTCCCATATATAATACACACACACACTTCAACTGAGAATAAATACTTTACAATTCAACTTTACATACAATGCTATCTTAAATAATCAACAACCCAGGAAAAGTACTACCATCAGTGGCCTCAAACCCCATGTAGGTCAGTACTGATCCCTAAAACTATAAGCAAAAGCAAATGCCAACAGTACACACCTATTCCTGGAGCTACCTGCTCATTTCTGACAGGTAAGTGCAGGCAAGTACAACAATATCACAGGATAAACAACAGGTAACTATTTACAACTTCTGACAAACCATTAACCAAAAAGTATTAGATAAGAGGTATGTGTATGTATGTATGTGTGTATATATACTCATGCTCATAAAATAGTAAGCTCAAAACAACCCAAATATAACAAAATATAAGGTGCAGTCTGACCCCAGTGAGGGTAGGTATACCTGGACTTTCCCCTCCCCCCCCAGTTCTGTGATGGGAGCCCTTGCTGCTACTAGTCGGGGAGAGGCACAAGGTCTCAGGTCTTCCTGGCTATCTTTGGTAGGGTCAGGACCCTTATCCTGCAGGGCCCCTGTTGTCTCCCCTCCTGAGGATTCCCTCTGCTCTGGGAGACCCCTCTCCCCTGCAACTCATGACTCCTGTTGTTGTAGGGCTGTCTCTGGCTCCCACCGGAGTGGCCTTTCGCTGCCTGGGCACTCTCTTCCTGCACAGCAGCCCAATGTGGCCCCGTGCACTGCAGGACATATCCTTCTGCCTGGATTGGTTGGAGGCCTGGGCTGCCTTGTGATGTACTGGGGCTCAATCAGCTCTTGCACCCTCTGGTCCAATGCTGCTTGCATCAACTACCTGGCCATGTGCCAGGGAATGGGGCTTGAACCACCCAAAGCAGCTCCCAGATCCCTGATCCTCCATGCAATGATCTCTGCATTGTGTCCTTTGGCCGCTTGCCAAGGGTTACAGACCTCAGCTGCCTCGAGCAGCTTCAGGGTCTGAGCTCCGTGCAGCGGTCTCTGCACCGCCCCCTTGCTGCCTGCCAGGGAACGCACATACGGACTGCCTTGAGCAGCCCCCAGGTTTGGGCCCTGTGAGCTGTTCTGCGCACCGATGAGGCTGTGACACCTGTCCCAGTCAGGGGAGTCTTCTGTGCTCTTTGGGGGCACTGCTTCACCTTCCCCAGTTCTTCTTGGCCCCTTCTTCTCCGTTCCCCCAGTGTGTCTGCCACATGCAGCTCCTTTTATTCACTTTGGAGGCTCCGCCCCCAAAGTTTTGCTCTACCAGCAGAACACAGGCTTCAGTGAAGTCTGGGAGGCTTTTTGCCTCTCCCCTCCTCCCCGCCACTCCAGTAGGGGGCAAGGCTGACTCCGCCCAGCCTTTGGTGGATGGGCTCAAAAACAAAGTTACCCCGAGCCAGGCTGAATTGGTAAGTCCACCACATTTAGAAAATACATGGAAGTGTGATGTGATGTGCCAGATGTATTCCCTTTTCCTGTTTCCTACATTCCTTTGTGGTCTTTCTTGTTACAGTATGGATTCTGCTCTTGTTCTTGCTGAAATCTGTGGGATATTTGCCATGGATTTTAGTGGGAGCAGAAATAGTACTCTGGACACTTGCCACCTGCAGCTTTTGCCAGGATGTGCTGGCAAATACACTTGCATATACTTATGCTTGGGTTGAGTCACAAGCTATAAGGCTGAGTTCAGGAATATCTAGATGAAATTCAGTGACCTCTGTTATGTAGGAGACTTATTTATTCCATTTACTGGTGCATGTCACCCTTCCCAACAAAGGCTCAGAGCAGATTACAATAAAAAAAATAACATTAGGCAAGGTGATCATAATAGTCCCTTCTAGCCTTGCAATCTCTGACAATTGCCAGTTTGTGGCTGTGGCCAGTCATGGGATGCCATAGGACTATTGTAAAGCTATGCATTTCAATTTAGTAACAGCATGGAGTCTCATTTGTTCCACCATTTGCAGGTTTTAGGGAAAAGTGATCTTAAAGACTTTCCTTTAGCTGTCTCTTGTGCCGCTTTAAATTTTATGCCAATACAAATGAGATGTCTGTTTCCTAGTGTAGGGATGTCTACTGGCAACCCCTCCCCCCAGTCCTAAATAATAATAAGAAAGAACCAAACTGCCCTGTGGGGTTTTTTTTTTTTCCTCCCTTCCTTTGAAAGGAGCCAATTCCTCATGCTAAGTGCACACACAAAGACCTCCATCATTGCAATGAGCATTAATTGGTATCCTAGCTGTTGCATCTGTTCATACAAATGCTGCATTTTATTCATTTATGTTCAATCAAGATCAGTATTCCCTCTTCCATAAGCCTCCTAGAAGGTCTTGATATGATGAGTAATTGTTGCAGTTCCAACAATCAGTATTATAGAATCCAAGTAGTCTATTTAGAATCAATATTCTAAAATTGCCCTATTTGTCCTTACTATTGGAGGAAACAGCACAGCATGCTGTAGTCAGCCCCAAAAACATTTTGCAGTGGTATGTAGTGATCACAATAAATGCCATAGTTTTGTTCCATTGAAATTAAGATTTATCTGTTTGTTTAAAATGGCACTGAGATATTGGGTAAATATGTTATCAGGAAGTTTTAAAATTAATGTTTCAGGTGCTCTAAATAGTAATAGAAAAAGAAACAGATTTGAGAATACCTGGTAAGACATTTATTAATGTATTATGCTGTGATTGTGCTAATTGAGACTATTTCCAGTGTTGGAGCTTTCCCACCCACTGCATTCTTTTTAAAGTATTTTATTTATTTTCTGTTGCTAGCATGATATGAAAGTGCATGGTATACTCACTGCTTCTTGAACAGCAGCTCAGATGCTTATTTTTTTCAGCCATCTCAATGAAAACAAATTGGAGAGATTGCCTTTGGTGTGTTCTCTTGTACCAGACAGCATGTTTACTTAGGCCGCTTGATCTTAAACATCTTTTTTTAAATGTATTTTGCAGTGCAAGAGACTGTCAGGAAAGAGACTATGAGTTTGCCAATGTTGGCTCCTTAGCACTGCATAAAAGAGATGATTTGACTCAGAAGGATCTTTTTGCCTTCTTAATACCCTATTTTAGAAGACTTTCAGAGGGATCCCTCAAAAAATACATTTTCACTTTTGGGACCTGTTCACCTGTATACACCAAGTTTACTGTATTCTCAGGGCACGTGTGCAAGACAATCAATCTAAGGCTTTGGTCAGATGACACATTTGCATCAGTTTGATTTATACTGGTTTTGTAAATGATGTAAATTGCTGTGGATCAGAGCAGACAGACTAACAATTATTCCATGGTAGCTGCTCCTGGTACAGTGTCTCACCATGAGGTGATGGGGGAGCAGGTAATGATAATCTGTATTCAGCTGTGGCTATGGTAGGATCAAAGTGGGCAGACAGTGTCTACACTAGTATAGGTTTACCCTTTTTCCCCCAGGGTAACTTTATTTAGGATTTGTATAAGTTGCACTTGTGTAGGGATTTGTCAGGGGTGTCAAACTCATTTGGCCCTGCACAGTGCACACCCAATGAGTGGTGTGGGGCTGGACCAGAGGCCAGATGAATGGCATGTGGCCAGCCCTGTGGGCTGGATCAGGCTCACTGACTTGCCACTCCCTCCTCCACCCCCACCACTCAGGCTGCATGTGGGTCAAGTCTGGACAAAGTGGTAGTATCTGGGACCAGATGATTTGCAACCCCTGTTTTATGTAGTCCAACTATCTCCATTTTTATACCAGTGTAAAGACTGTCTTTACTGGTGTACAGCTGTCATTTGTTTAAGCTCTACATGCAGTAAAAGATGTTGCTTTTAAAATAAAACTTTCATTTTCTGTGGTTCGTGGTCCTTTTTTAGGTCCCAAATTTGGCAAATGATCCAAGGACTTCTTTAAGCAGATTAGTGATCTTGTCCCTGTTCAGCAAAACATTTAGGTTGCATTTAATCATGTGCTTAAATGTCTTTCCTGAACTGGAACCTTAATCACAGGCTCAGTGTTTTGCTGAATCAGGATGTGATAAGTATCTGTGTATGTATGTGCCTAGTGGGCCAGGAGAAGTGAGAGAGAATGCACGGTGACTATAGCATATCTACGTAGCTGTCCATCCTGTGGATGGCACTAAACACTCATGACTTAAATTAATTTTGGTGTAGCCCCAGTGTGTTTAAAGGTGTTGCATTTTAAGATGATTTTGAAGCACCAAAATCGTGTACTGAGATGCACAGAATTTTTTTCTAAACATTTTTGGGGACAGATCCTCATTTGGTAGAGACTGTTAAGTGCCATCAAAATTTACTGAAGTCACTTCTCCCATTTATCCCAGCTGATATCTATACACATCTATGAAATTATGACCATATTCTCCATTACCAAGAATGCCATCATAGGAGTTGGTTCATTTGGGAACCTCACTCTCTAAAATCTTAGTACTAGTTGTTTAGAAATTGAATATCATATTCAGACCATAAGGTCTGCTTTAACTTTGGTTGTAGGTACAGTCTTCTGAATGTGGAGATATTTGCCTAATTATTAGGCAGCAACATACAAAAACTGTAGGTTTAGTTTTGCTGTTATGTTTTATTAAAGGCTCTATTACTGAAAATAAACAGTGACTTTTTTTTGCAATAAACAGTTTTTGGAACCTCACTTTCTGTGTTTGCTGAACACAGCTCTGCTGACTGTAGTGGAAACATGTCTGTACAGGCAAGCCATGAGTTAAGTTGCTTAGCAACACGTATCTAATAACTGAGTATTACATGTATGATGAAAGTATGGCATATATGGAAGAATGTAATTCTGTTTATTCATTTATAAATCCAAGGTTGTTACAGAAGGTTTTCATAACTCTACAAAATATCCCTAAGACTAGGGATAGAAGTTGCACAGAAACCAGTATATATGATTGGAACTGGAAACCAGTTCAAATTTGTAACACAACCGAAGTTCAGCGCTCACA
This sequence comes from Crocodylus porosus, assembly GCF_001723895.1. Lineage (NCBI taxonomy): Eukaryota > Metazoa > Chordata > Crocodylia > Crocodylidae > Crocodylus > Crocodylus porosus. The sequence continues at coordinate 157,833,195 of NW_017728886.1, forward strand.
TTTCAAAATGGCTGGAACCAGTTTAAGGTAAACCTGAATGGTTGTAGCGCTAGACTTAACTGATTTAGGTTAAATCGGTTTCTTGAACTTCTGTCTCAGATCCCTTCCAGACTCCAATTAACTCAGTCCCTCAGCATCCCAGATGCTTTGTACTTCCCCTGAAAACTCCTCCTTGCAGGGTGGGCAGGCTAGCTTTGGCCGAAGCTGTCTGTTCCAACCAAGCAGGGAAGTGTGTTCTAGCACTCCCTGACTTCTGACCTAGGCCTCTGCAGACATGTGGCTGCATTTCCAGAATCAAAAGTGAATGTCTGTTCACTTGCTTATTGGTTCAATCTGTGTAGTTTAGCAGTCTATGCTAAGCAATCTATGCAACTGTGCAGACTAACCTGTGAAGATTGAATCAATTCAGACTGGGGCTTTTTGACTGCCTGTACTTAGCGTAAATGCTTGAAGTTGCATTTGAGCCTCTGAACTAACATCCTTAGAAGCAGCTTCCTATTGATGCCCTTGAGAGGAATTTTGTGAGTTGTTTTTTGTAAATCTGCAGATGGAGTATCTTGTATCCAAAGAATTTGGAGCCTGATACTCTTGACTTGCAATAGCAGACCTTAAACAGTTGGGGCGCTGACTAAAGGCCACCCATACAGGCCACCCATACATAATCAAACACATCATTTGAGTTGGATCTTTCATTCCATAAGCAGGTTGGGCAGGAAAGGGAGTAAAATCTAAATCCTGCTAGAACAATAAGAGGGATGCTGAATCAAAAAATCTTTACTGAATGTTCTACCCCTCAGCTCCTCTTGCAGGACTTATTAAAGAGGTGTCCACGTGAGATTTCTCTTTTCTTTATCTTTGAAAATGATAGAGGGCTGGCTGAATGAAGATATTAGGATTTACTAACAGTAATTAAAAATTCTGAGGTAAAATGTTAGTTGTTCCCATAATCACACTAGCACTGAATAGTTTCAGAATGATATACCTAGGGCCTGATTACAGTAATGCTCCTTTTACTGGGTCAAATTCACTTCTATTTGACCAGCAGCATAGCCAATGGACTTACTGCAGTATTATTCCTTTAGTAACTGCCGTTTTGCCAAAAGTGACTTACCCTTTAGAGTCATTGCTTCTGGATAAATATTTTAGAAGCCTCCTTATTACTTTGGCACTTTTTTAGAACATGTTAGTCCAATGTGCTAAAAATATATTAAAAAATTAAAGCACTTCCTTAATTATCTTGAATGGCATCCTTTTATCCAAAACAATGGTCTGTGTATTGTGACACATTACATAAAATTATTGTTTGCTCTTGTAAATTTGTTGCTCTTGTGTTAAGATTGTTAATTATGCTAATCTGTAGCCATAAATGATGAATTCATTTGAAGTGGCATGTTTATATGGCAGTTAATTCAGACTTATATTAACACACATCATACGGTGGTGTCAACTGTGGATTAATTTACCTACAGTTTTATAAATTAATCCTGCTCCTACAGGCAAAACAGAGTTCCAGTTTTATGATTTCATTCTTTCTTGTTGCTTAGAAAATACATGGAAGTGTGAGGTGCCAAATACTCGTTTTTCCTGTTTCCTACATTTCCTTCTGGCCTAGCTTTTTGCAGCATGAAATACAATAGACCTGGTCCTGCTTCCACTAAAAACTTTGAAATAGTTGCCACTGGTTTCAGTGGGAGCACAAATGGTACTGTGGATACTTGCCACATGCTGCTTTTACTATCATGCATTTTGAATACAGATATGCCTGAGTTCAGCCACAAGGTAATTGGGTTCAATTCAAGAATAATGGGATCAAACTCGGTGACCTCTGTTATGCACGAGGTTAGGCAAGATGTTGGCCAAGGAAGTTATCTCCTAATTGTTCTGCTGTACAGTTTTGGGGAATGAAGAAGACCCTGCCATTTGGAATGTGGTCATTTTTTGTACTTTTTTTAAAAACCAGTGCAGAGTTCTTTTTTTCTTTTCTTTTCTTTTTTTTGGTGATCCATGTGCGTATGTGAATTCAGGAGTTGGCCTAATAAATTATATATATGAATAACAAATAAACTTGTATTATTTAAAAATAGTAATTGTATGTGTGCATATTTTTCTAAAATATATAATCTAAAAATGACCTGAATGTGGATTTTAAAGGTTAACCAGACCATGAAAGATTACATCACATTTTTTGGTTTGTAGTTTTCATCTGAGACGCAGACACTGCTGTTCCCTTTTTGTGGCTTGGATCAGATGCCTTTTCAAACTTGTGTTGATATGAGCTTTGGGTAATCTTAGGGCCACCTTATTTTCACAATGTTCTGTTTGAAAATAATTTTTGATGATACTTCATACCATGTTTTAGTGCAGGGAAGCTCAACCCCCAGCTTGCAGGCCAAATCTGGCCTGTAGAGCCATGACATCTGGCCCACAGGGCTTCCTATAGGCTGGGAAATTTTGGCAGCAGAGGAGTGGTAGCAGCTAGCACTGCCACTGATCCTCCACTGCCAAATTTCCAAGCCCGGTATGTCCAGATTGGGCCCAGGTCAATGCCACGTGCCTGGATGGGCCTAGGCTGGGGTCACATGGCTGGATTGGGCTGTGGCTGCACCTCTCCCACAAACTGGATCAGCTCCCAGTCACATAGCCAGATCAGCCCTCTGTTCTAGATTGAACTCTGCTGCTCCCACCCTTCGGGCTGCCTTGGGCCCACCAGCTGCATCTAGCCTGCAGAGGGACCTGGCACCACCCATGGGGCAAAAAGGTATCCTGATTTAATGAAATTCAGGGTTGAATAGGTATTGACAAGTCAAATAATAGAAATATTTGGTACATGGATACAGATTCAGGCTTAGCCTTGAATTATGGAGCACTTATCATTGTTGAAACTTCTGCTCTCCAAACCCATAGGATAGTCAGTGATGGACACCTTCCTTGGGCAGAGCTCTTCAACTTCTGAGTGGCCAGGGACCACATACTGTGTTGCATTGGTCCCCTCTGCCATGCTATGCAAAAGCTTCCTCTTTTCTCTCTCCGCTGTATTATACTTCCCCCTCTCTCCCCCCACACACAGGGCCCCTGGTCCCCTCCCCACCTCAGGCTTCCAGGGCAAGGGCTCCCTAACGGTTGCACCACCCCCAACCTACTCTACCTCCCAGAGATAGGAAAGAGAAGCTGGGGACAGGAAGGGGGAACCTAAAGATTCCAGTAGCAGCCAAGGAGAGGGAAGCGGGAAGAGGTGCCTGACCAGGAGTTTGGAGGTTACTAGATAGCTCTCATGGACTGCCTGATGGAGTCCTGACCTAGTAGATGACTCAAATGCAGCTTGAGACCAATTCTGAGTTACCCAACTGTAAGTGTAATTCTGTTTCTCACTCTGGGGCATGTCAGTCCCCCCCATTATAAGAGTAGGATTGCCGTCTAAAGTCATAGAGATATTTCCTTGTGCCATGTCTCTAGAGGGCAATCCTACTCCTATAACAGGGGCAGTTAGGCACCTAGCAGGGGTAACACGTTAGTCCTACATGTCTGTCAGGTAACTCAGAATTGGATACAGGCTGCACTTTGAAACTGTTTGGGACATTGTCTAACTCTTTCAACTGATGAAGCTCTCTTCTTATATGAAGTGCTCTGCCCTGTACCTTTGGGGGGGGCGTAGGGGAGGGAGAGGTAAATAGAGCCTATTGGGTATTCCCATAGCTGTTAATTCCACCCCTCCGCGCACAGAGCTTTGTCCTGCCAAGCACTCATATCCATATTTCTTTAACCGCCCCAACACCCACTGTTATTTTGGGGGTGCAATGCAAGGTATATTCCTGAAAGCATTTATTGAACTTAATGTTTAATTTTCCTTGAAATTACTTCTGTATAAAATGTAGTCAGTATAGGTTTTTGTGCTGTAACAGGCAGAGGAGAAGCAATGGCAGTGTCAGAGTCTCTAGGACAAGCAACAACTTTATGTGCTTCCAAAATGTGCTTATTTATTTTGTTTGTTTGTTTACTTTTATTTCTTCATACTCTGGAGGCCTCCACTGTTCTCCTGTTAGTGTTTCTTGTCTATCTTCTTTCATTCTCCCTACCCATCTCTGCTCTACTTTGAAGATGCATTTATGCTTTTTTGCATATGGATTGTGTTGAGAAATTTCAGAACTGCTTTGAAACATGAAGCTTTGGTATGTCCCAGAGACAAAGTGAACATGTCTTCAGGCAACTGAATGAAACAGACAGAAACATTGACAGTACTGAGAACTTGACAAATGGCACTCCCGGCATTCAGGCAGCGCTGTCTTCCTTAGGACTGGTTCAGGGAACAGTGTTAGAATACTGGATATACATGGTTGTTTAGCACTAAAGCTATCCTGTCAGTGATTCCACCATTAATGGAAATTTGAACATTTATTTTGAGATGGTGCTTTTCTTTACAAGTGAGTTGAAAGAGAAATTGAGGAAACAAACCACGTTTCCTGGAAAGTACCCATGGTCTAAAGGGAATGAACTGTGAGGGACATTAAGGGATTTTTAGTTTTATTTTTAAATAAAAGCCAGGAGCCCTTGTCTTTTCAGCTTGTCCAGTTCACCCTGGTGTAATGCTGCTGATTTTTATATTGGGTATGTGTTTAGTCCAGTATTTTGCTCAGGGTTAGCTTTCTGAATTACAGTAATATTCAAAAACACATGATAGAGGTGTTTTATTATTGTCAGTGAAGCTTTTATTGCATGGTTATGCTCCATACTCTAGGTCACTCAGCGTTCAATGATACATTTTATGCTTGATTTGGGTATTCTATCCTAAGTGGGCTAAAGTTTGGTATAAGTCCAAGGCAATGGAAGAAAGGGTGGGGTAGGAGGATGAAATGGTTCATAGTGCTTATTGTTTTGTTTAATGTCTTTGAATGAAAGGCTTCTGTGGGTGAATGATGACACTGACAGTGGATCATCAGACTTGTGTTGGAGATCTGTAGTTCAGGTTTTTAAACAGATCTAACCAAAACTCTAGACACTTTCCCCCTCTGCAGTCTACTGCTATCATATATCCAGCTGTTTACTTTGTGTTCAACTTGAATTTTCAGAGGGTACTAGTAGACTTGAAAGTAGTCTACTTCTAGATTAAAACTGCATTATAATCATTTATAAGGACATGTGGATGAGTTCCTGTGGTGGTTGTTTACTTAAAGTACCCATAGGAAATTTAGAGGCAGGTGGCTGAGCTTTCATGGTCTGTGGGCAAGAACAGGCACACAGATAGTTTAACATAGGGCACATCTTCATAAGACATTTACTGTGCAGTAGACTAATTAGCTGCTCAGTAAACATCTCAGCATCTACATGTGCAGCCACAGGAAACTAATAAATTCTACAGCAGGATAGTACTTGTAAAAAAAAAAAACAAAAACAAAAAACCCCCCCAACAAACAACCCCCCCTTACCCCCCTCCCAAATTGCCCAAACTCTGCAGCAGTGCACATGTCGACAGCAGTGCTAGTGTAGATGCTGGAAAAGATGACTGGGGCATGTAGATGCTTCAGTGTGGGGATTGCCTGCTGGCTAGCCCTGTGCTCAAGCTCCCTTGTGCCTCAACCAGCCCCTCTGCAGCACATTGAGCTGGGGGAGCAGCCTGGGGCTGGCAGGCTGACTCCTTGGACCCCTCCCTGCCAGCTGGGTCTGCTCTGACCTGGCTCCATGTGCCGTGCCTGAATAAACTGCAGTTTTATCTCCCAGGCTCACATTCAGATGGCAGTAACTTTTGCAGTTTATTCAGGTGCTGTAATAGCATGTATAGATACGCCCACACAGTAGTAGATGCACAGTAAGGGCAAGATACTGTTTCACCTATTCAGCACTTAAGTATGATTCTATCCACCCTTTTCAAGTCCCTGAAAACAGTTAATACCAAAGACGGTGGGTTTTCTTCTTCATTGCTTTTGTGACTCAGACTTTAAAGGTAAGATGATGTAAGCGTATTACAAAAGTAGACACATGAAAGGATTCTAAGAACTTGAATAGGGTGTAATAGAATCACATTCTGGCACCTAAATCCGAACAGATTTTTGCTTGGTGGAATAAAATCTGGGCCTTAGTCCCTGCCCTTTCTGTAGTTTTTTTAAAGTGTCTGTTTTTAAGCTCACAGGAGTTTCTTTCACTTACTGATGACCCACCTGTTTTATGGATTGTCTGCTCTGGGGAAGCCAAAATCTCACCTAGTTGGAATATAGTTGTTGTACAGGAAACTTGCGTAAAACTTGCATTGTCTCAGATCCTGTATGCCTTACTCACAGAATCCCACTGCGGCTAATAGGACTGTGTGATGAAGCGGGCAAGATTTGGGCTGGATTTTTCTAATCCATAACATTGACTTTGCTTCACCTGCTGGAGGTTCCACCAGGAGAATTCTACCTCCAAGTAATGGGAACATCTGTCATACTGAGGAATGGGGTTGCAGGAAATAATAGAGCAGCCTGGACTGGACATTTGAGGAGCAAGAAGCCACCTTCAGTGCCTTGTGGCTGCCAATATCCATTACCTGAAGTGCAGCTTGGACATAGTAGAGAACCAGGGCCCTTTGTATTTACAATGGCTAATGCTATCTGTCTTGTCACTTTGAGCACCAAACTTGAGCAGTTCTTAAATTGGGAAATAACCTGTTAAATCACTGGTGGACATTTTGTGGCTCATTATTTTTTTTATTACTTCATTAATTCACTGGTTAAGTTCAATGTCATAGCTCCTTTTGTGCTAGCCAGAAATATTACTCCGGAAAAGATGAGCAATGGTTCCCATTTTACGGTCCTAATCCCTAAATATTCTCACTCTTCTTTTTTAATCTCTTTCTTCCTCTTGCCATCCTAATCTTTTACTGTATGTATCAGAAATGGAAATTCTCTTGGACTAGGGGCAGAATTTATACATAAACCAGTTTAAGTGATCAGAAACTGGTTTAAACCTGTAATAGAACAGAAGTTCAGTGACCCTAAACCAATTTCAAAATGACTGAAACTGGTTTAAGATAAACCTGGCTGAATGTAGTACCAGACTTAACTGATTTGGATTAAGCCAGTTTATGAAACTTCTGTCCCAGACCCCTTCCTGGTTCAAGTTAAATCAGAGTCCCCCAGCATTCCAGCACTTTGCAGCCCTGGGCTAGGCTGTGCTGCCTGCTCCAGAGAGGAGGGCGGGCCCCACATGTCTTCTCCCTAGCTAGAGAAGTGAGGGCTGGCTTACTGGCTGGCTCACTGCCCCCCCCTTTCCCCCTCACCCCCTGCTGGGGTCTGGGGCCAGGGAGAGGATTTAAATTCACCTTCCCCTGCGTACAGAACTGCCCTGCCCTGCCCTGCCCTGCCCTGCTTGCTTACTGCTGGCTGCAACTGTAGACTACCTCTTCCTGTTTCCAGGTGCCTCTGGGATTTAAGTGATTAGCAACCCTGCAGAGTCCTGCTGCTGTGAGCCTGGACCCAACATCCTAGAGACTCTGTGGGGCAGCAGAAAGAGGAAGCTGACATATAGCACCTCCCTCCTCTCCTCCCTCCCACCCTGGCTTCTAGCTTAAGCCACTGCAGGCATGTGGCTATGTTTCCTGAATTGAAAGCAAATGTCTGTTCATTTGCTTGTTGGTTCAATCTTTGAAGCTTAGACTAACCTGCGGACTGAATCAATACAGTCTTGGGCTTTTTGAGTGTCTGTACTTAGTCCTGAGGACTGAAGTGAAAAAATACAGTACTTTGTAGCATGTGGTTGTAGCAGGATTCTACATAGGTGCAACAACTGTGCTTTTTATAAATATATGATAGAATTCTTAAGTATTAGGTTGAAGTCTAAAGTGTAGATTTAAACAATAGGTGGCTTTTTATCCACCATACATTTCCAGTGACTCGCTGATGTATTGTTACACTAATTGTTGCAGCAATTATAGAACAATATATTACAGGTTCTGACTCAGAGTAGGGTTTTGTTCCAGTAGGTCCTGGCAATGCTAGTTTTCGTCAGGAAGAATTAACTGGTATGGTCAGCGTGGTAGCAAGTAAGTCCTGCACCAAGAAGTATGAGTGAAATGGGTTTTAGAACTGGTATTGTTCCCCTTAAAGGGAGACTCTTGCTTTGGATGAACATCCAGAAGTTTTGTTACTTGAACTTTGACTACATCTGTGACACTGGGTTCATACCAGAAGAGGAGCCCTTGTTAGGCTATTTCAGGGCTTTGCTGAGGTGCAGAACTAGGAAGTACAGGAGTCTAAAAATGGAGTAAGTTGTAATAAGCTAGCCCTGTCTCCAAAAGATTTTCTTTTGTCATATGCATGTATGTATACTGGACCTGTTTTTCTACTATTTGTCAACTGACTCCTGTGCAAAGCAAATACATAGTGCTGCCATTGTGATTAAGTTGTCATAACCTTGATTTGCACTGATGCAGGTAATTATACATATTGCAGGGGCAACAGAAAATCAGGCTTCCAGTTCTAGGAGCTGAGTGGGGAGGTTTGCTTGCTCTATGTTAAAATAACTTAAAAAAAAAAAAAGTATTGTATATAGAGCGCACGTTCAAGATTGTATAACAATTCACTGTTAGGACAGAGGATTGATTCCAGATCTCTAGACTTCATCCTGTGCTTTAACCACTTCACCTTCCTCTTTTTGTCCATCAGTAGTAGTAGAAATCTCTGAGAGTGTTCTCCATGATGTCACAGTTCAGAATTTGAAATGCTTCATTAATAATGAGGCTCTTGAACAGTGAAAACAGAACAATTGAAGGAAAGTGTTTTGTGTATTATGCAGGGTTTCTTAAAGGCCTCACTGTGAAAAGAAATTTGAACTCATGGCAGAGGTGATATCTTTTATTAGACCGACTAGATATGTGCAAAAAAGTATCACGGTGAAAATGCATAAAACAAAAGGTTTTCAGTTAGTGTCTCTCAAGTGAAAGAGAGAGAGATTTCCTTCTATAAGTGCTGTCTATGGGATGAAATCCAGGAAATGTGGCAATGCTCAGTGTTGCTGTGCCTAACTCTTTGGCACCCTGCTTCTGGAGTGGAGTTAATGAGCATGAGTTAGGCACCAAATTCCCTATAAAATGCCAGGAAAAAACTGAGCTAAAGTGTAATGCTGGAGAAAGGGTGCTTGAAATCCTGCCTTTCTCTGCAGCCAAGTGACTGTCTAATGTAAATAGAGTGCACAGTCTTTGAGCCACAGACCATAGTCTAGCACTTTTCCCTTACAGGGGAGTGCCATCATCTCTGAGCTGCTCCTACTTGCTCCTTATCCTTTTTATCCCAGGAATCTTGCACTGTTGGCTGTCTAGAGGGCCAGCTTCAACAGGATGGATGGCGTCCAAAGCCCTTAGCCTGGTGGTAAGGGTTCTCTCAAGTGGGAGTTATGGGTATAGATGGGTAAGGAGGTCCTAAAACCCCGGTCTCTGGCTTCTTGGTACCCTTACTACAGGATATTGGGCAAGAGGTAGGCACTGTCACTGGTTATTTTGGAGGGCTTCAGTTTTATGCTAAACTCAATGGTGCTGTCATTAGGGATCCTTAGTTCTACCTATGCTCCACTTTCAGTACCGAAGTGCTTTTTAGATCTTCGGTCATATACACAAACGTGAATGAGAACTGCTGGCTATATGAAAGGAAGCTTGCTTAGCTGAAGAGTGCTTTACAGTTCACTGCACCATGGTGTAACCTTGCCAGCCTCAGGAATTTTTTTTGAGAGTTTCAGTTGTTGTTTTTTTTTCTGCAGACTGGCCAGAATAAGAGTAAGACATTGAACGGATGAGTTCTGCTGGTAAGATCTGCAGTCACACCATGACAGCCGGCGAGGCAGAAGCTGGGGAATTAGTTCTGGAGCCCCTGGTCACTTGCAAGCTATGTCTCTGTGAATATTCTCTTGATAAGATGACCACCCTTCAGGAATGCAGCTGCATCTTTTGTACAGCGGTAAGCATCAGCAGCTTCTTAATCAAAGTTTCAGGATAGAGCAGTGGTTCTCAACCTATTTGGGCTCGAGGCATCCTCCTTGGGCTCAAGGCCCCCCTCCATAACTTTTGTGAATTGAGTGGCTCCTGATTTCAAAAACAAATTTTATATATTATAGCACTTACCTCTTTGAAGAGGGGGCAGGCAGTGGCAGTGGGAGACTTGCCAGGCTGAGACAAGCCTGAGCCTGGCATATCTGCTTACCTCCTCACACCTTGTAGCACCTTTCAGACGATTTTGCAGCAGCTCAGGGTGCCCCAGCACTCGGGTGAGAATCATTGGGATCAGTCACAGAAGGTGGAAATAGGAAAGATCTAATATAGTGTTTTTATAGTAGGAATCAAGCACTAATATCATCTTCTCCTTTCCAGCACCCTAGAATTCCAACAAAAATACTCCCATAGCCACATATTTTTATCAATTGACTTGCTTTCACTTTTACCTAATACATTGATAATTGATATATTTTAAATAAATTGAATAATAAACTACAGTAGAATACCATCTATCAAAAAAAGAATAGCGGAGCATGTAAACAGTTTATATTCAATCTGGTTTATTATTTTTCCTTAGGAAAACTCTTAAATAAAATAGGATTGCTATAGGGTGTTTGAAGCAGCATTTTATAAAAATTCTTCCCCACAAAGCTTTTACAGACAGTCTAAAAGACACAAGCCTCAGGTGCATTACATACTGCAGAGATGCTGTTTTTGAGAATGGCCTTAGAAACCAAATTATGGTTTTAAATACCATAAATGTAACTTTGTTTGTGGAATTTCTTTAGCACTTTTTCATGTATTCTTCTCTGCAAATTCATTTTGTAGCAATTCTATTTAGATAATCTCCAAATCTTTGTTCAATCACTTCAGGTGAGGCAAATCAGCATAGCTACATTGAGCTCATGAAGCCATGACAATTTACACCCAAGGGGAATTGGACCTTAGTCCCTGCATTCACACACTTTGCAGACTATCCACATACCTCTCTCACCCATTCCAGTAGGCTATAACATGTTTGAACCTGGTGTTTTTTGCCTTTATATTGTTCACTTGTTTCTCTCCCACGTTTTTCATGGCTTGCTTGTCATGGAAGGGATGGGCAAAAATGATATTTTTTCCCCTTTTCCTCTTGGTTAAACTTTCTCTTAATTAGCAGAAATTGTGGAAGTACAGCTGTTTGTGACATTGTATGAGTCGGGTGGCTGAGGGCTGTGTCCTTGATTGCAAATAATTCTGCCTTCTTTCATGCTGTTTCTGTTGGCTCTCTTCCTGACACTTACTGAGATTGAAGGCTGTCAGCATGGCTGTATTAGCCATCTGTGGAAGCCAGCTATGATACAGTTCCTAATACCTTTTCATTCTATACACCTTATCTGGTATCCTGATCATTGTTCCACACAATGTTAGTGGGCCCTCACAGTGGTGTATTGTGTATAAAACCAGGAGCACAAACCAGTCCTTAGCTATTTCTTCCTCTTTAAACTAGGCACAGAATGTTTCTAAGGGTGTGTCTGTTCTGCTTCTGTGGTAATCATGAGACAATTGCTAAGAAATGAGCCCTGCCTACTTGCTCCTGCTCTGTATGAGCTGCATGCTGAAAGTATGCCAGGCAGTTGCTATTAAAATAGTGCTAAGAGTGATCAGTACAGCTCTTGGGAGCATAGCTGAGACCTGAAATCCTTAGAGCACTGCTGATCCTCATACACCAAAAAATGACTATGTGACTTGTTTCAGCAGGCAGCATGTGCTGAGTGGGCAGGTCTTGACTGTGCTGAGGATCTCTAGGAAAGCAACATTAAAAGTACCTGAAAGCATTTTCATAGGATGCAATTCAAAGGAATTTTTGCTGCTAATCATAGCACTTGGATTGTTAATCACCCACCTTTTGAGAAGATTATTTCCTTCTGGGATGAAAGTCCATGTTGTGTTTCTGAGAGGTAGAGCACAGAACTCAAGGCCCAGACAGAAAGTTAGCTTTATGTCCCTCTGATATTGGGATGTTATGGAGGCCAGAATGGCTTTTGGGTGGTTGTATGAGTTACAACCACCCTTGTCTCCAGCTGCCTTTTGGCAGCAATACATATTGCTATATGTGGTATATGGTTATGGGGCTGGAGCACATGACATATGAGGAGAGGCTGAGGGAACTGGGCTTAGTTATTCTGGAGAAGAGAAGACTAAGAGGGACTTTAATAGCAGCCTTTATTAACCACATGGTGGGTGGTTACAAAGGGGATGGAGCTAGACTGTTCTCTGTGGTACCAGATGACAGGACAAGGAGCATGGTCTTAAGTTGCAGCAAGGTAAGTTTAGGTAAGATATCAGGAGAAGTTTTCTCACTGGGAGGTTAGTAACTAACTGAAACAAGTTACTGGGAGAGACTGTGGAATCTCCATCCTTAGAAGTTTTTAAGACCTGGCTAGACCAAGCCTTGGCTGGGATGATCTTGTTCGGGCTGGTCCTGCTTTGAGCAGGGGATTGGATTAGATGACCTCCTGAGGTCCCTTCCAACCCTAATTGTCTATGATTCTATGTTGTGACACCATTTTGATATATCCTTGCACCCCAGAACATCCCTTCTGTCAGGCACTGTGAGGGAGAGTTGGGGGAGGCTCATGGGAAAACCTGAAGCTGTTTTAGTTCCTGTGCTGGGATAATTCCCCTCCTCCTTTTTTAGATCCCCGTTTAACATTACCTGGAACTCTCTTTACCTGCATAAAGGGACTGGAGTTGGGGTGAGACTCTCAGCATTAATATCTTGAATCATGATATCTTTGTCTTCGGGACACTGAGTCTTTTTAAAAAAAAGTCTAGTTTGTTTTTTCATAACTAGGATTAACAACATACAGCCCAGATTACTCCTGAAGTAGCAAGAGAACTCCATATGGAGAAAATGTATCCTATGCTAAGGAGTGGCTATATTTTTCTTTCCTTTTACATACCTGTTATTTTTCAGCTGACACTAACTTTGGTTTGCTCACTCAGAATTTTTCAACTAAACATTAGTTTCTACCAAAGCATTACCAACTTGGAGGGTGGGGGGAATGGAAATGTACTTAGTTGGGCATCCAAGCTTATGTTTTTACCTATCATTTGTGGTCTATAAAACACAAATTTAATGGGTTAGTACTGTGTACTGGTATACTTCCAGCTTAGAGACTGATGCAATAAACATTACCCGTTGTAAAACCTGTACTGCAGCCAAAGTAAGTAAATTGCATTTCAGTTTGTGTATTTGTATTTGAGAGGAATGTTGCTATTTCAACTGGAAATTTCGTCTAGAAATAAGCCTTTTACTTGAGCTGTTTAAAGGGAAAAAAAAGTGAAAATCAGATGAAACGGTGCATTTGTACATAGATTTTTTTTTTGCTCTTTCTCTTTGGAACTCTTCTTGAAGTCAAACGAGAACTTTTACCAAATTGTGGATAATACTTCTTACTTTTGAAGTGAGATTACAGTAAAAAGTCAAGAGCTCAAGCCCAAATTAACCATTGCCTGAAGCTTCTTGAGGTATGTAGAAATAGGTGATGGCTTGGCTTGGTGAGTTTGTTTTTAAGTTTCAAATGAGAATATGTAAGAGTCCCACAACAAACTGTATCTGAATTATTATAAATAGCATATTAGAGGACTACACGAAGGTGTAATGTGGTTTAAAAGGTTTGTCAGCATAAGTTTGGGATGCCTACAAGTGCCAATATAATCTTTAGAGTAACACATGTGTGCTGTGCTATAACGGCCATGTATGCTACAGGAAAAACTGTAGCATAACTGTGCTTAAAAATAAGTCACCAAGAGTCCAATTGCACTGAGGTTGGAGGAGCTGTAGAAGCCTTTAAAAATTAGCATTTCTCCATCTAAAAATGTTTAGCTGTTTTACACCCAAGAGACTAGATTGATCTTAAGAGCCTTAAGGAATGAATACTAGGGCTAGATGTATATAGAGTCTCAGCCTATTCTGGAAGAGGCTTACAGCAAATAGGGCCCTGACAGCCAGGGCAGGGAAAGTGCTTCACTGGAAGAGGAGCTGTGTCAGTTTGACCTGGCTTGCCTAACATCTGTGTAGATGGCATGCTTTGGCAGGGCTCTTTGGTGCTTGATTTGGCTATTAGATAAAAACAGCAAAAAACCCCACTGAAGCTTGCTATCTATACAGGTGTTGGGTGAGCTAGGTCAAACTGATGTGGCTCCACTTCTGAGCATGCACTGAAGGGGGTTTGGGGGAGGAGTTTACATCTGTCAGCAGCCTAAGTGCCAGCTCCTCTTCCAATCCTCCCTTTTCTACTTGTTCTTAAAAAGTTTGACTCCAATTTCCCCCATATGGGATGAAACTTTTGACTAGGCAGTAGACATAGAGGGCTATAGGTTGTTTAGAAGAGATAGGAAGGAGAAAAAAAGGGTGGGGGTTAGCGCTGTATGTTAGGGAACAGTATACCAGTTCTACCTTCCAAGTGGGACCAGAGGAAAGCTTAACTGAGACCCTGTGGGTCAAACTTCAAGGAGGGCAGGGCAGAGGGAGAGGGATCTGGTAGGGGTTTACTACAGGCCACCACATCAGGAGGAAGAGCTGAATCTGGAATTTTCCAGGCAGCTGGGGGAGGCCGTCCGTGCAAAGGAGGTTGTGGTCATGGGTGATATGAACTACCCTGACATCAACTGGGAGGAGCAGTCAGCCAGGTCTAGCCACTCACGAAGGTTCCTGACTTGTGTACAGGACCTACACCTCATGCAGGAGGTACTCATCCCCACTAGGGGAAATGCCATACTGGATCTGGTGTTAGCCTCTGGGGATGACCTGGTGGGGGAGGTGCTAGTACAAGGGAGGCTAGGGGACAGTGATCATGAAATGATCCAGTTTGCTATTCGGAGGAAGGGGGGAAGGATAACTAGCACAGCACAAATGCTTGACTTTTTAGGAAAGCCAACTTCGACGTGCTCAGGGCAGTAGTCAGGGAGGCACTTGGAGCCCAGGG
>NW_017728886.1:157848216-157852681 GCF_001723895.1 Crocodylus porosus
TAGGAAGAACAACTTCACTGTAAGGGTGGCCAGAGCCTGGAATAGGCTTCCCAGAGAGGTGGTGCTCTCACCTTCCCTGGACATCTTCAAGAGGAGACTGGATAGGCACCTGGCTGGGGTCTTATGATCCCTGCCACCTCCAGTGCTCCTTCCTGCCCATGGCAGGGGGTTGGACTAGATGATCTGTCTAGGTCCCTTCTGACTCACTGATTCTATGATAAGAATGAAATCAATTGCAAAAGCATCAGGCAACAATTCATTTCAAGCTGTATGTTAAGTCACACTAAAACAAGATTTGAACTGCTTAAAATAATATGCAACAGCAGACTATAAAAACTATGAAAACAAAAGATAGTTTTCCATGCTAGCTTCTGTGGAGTTGGTACATGTCTATGCAGGACCAGTATGACTCATTATTCAACCTTATTTTTTATCGTTAAGGTTCTTTTCATACTTCTGAGAAGTGTGTGAAGTAATCAGTACGGGAAATAAACAAGACAAGCACTGTTGTAACAGCCCAACTGTTGTCTGAATGGTACGTGCACATCTGTAGAAAGAAAAATAGGACTTCTCCTTTTACATTCTGCATGAAATTAAAACACAAGGGCACACTGGGAAGCAGGAGTATTTATATCCACTAATTTTTCCAAATTGTGAGGCAAATAAAGCTTGGAGAAGTGATTTTGCTTTTGTGAGGGGAGGGGAGATGTTGCTGGCAATTCTATCTAGTTTTACTAGGCCAGTGGTTCTCAAGCTTTATAGATGTGAGGCCAGCTCTTAGTTTTTACTTGGGTTTTTGAGTATAGAAAAGTAATAGAGCAATTCTTCTGTTGCAGAGAACTCAAAAAGATCATAACAGGTCAGAATTTTTTTTTAACACTATAGATTACTCATGGAAATCTCTGTATTACGTTTTCAAACCTAACAATGCTAACATTGTATGGACATACCAGGGTGCCATGGCACTCTGAGAATCACTGTATTTTATCCTGAAAAAATCTTTGACGTTGCACTGCTCAAAATCAGGCCAGGCCAGCCACACAGGCAGGTGCCTAAGCTTGGTTGCCATCTAGATTGGCAGAGTTTAGGTTCCTCCCAGCAGAAAAGTCCTCAGTTCCTTAAGTAAAAACAGAGCATGCCTAGCAACTGACCCCTTCCCACACAATCATAATCAAATTGGAGAAATGTGGGCCACATAAAACTACTACAAGGTGGATAGATAGCTGGCTCAATAGCCTCAAGCAAAGGGTAATTAATTAATTAATGGGTCTGTGTCAGAATGACAGGAGGTTTTGAATGGAGTCCCACAGGATTATGTCTTGGGCCTGGTGCTTTTCAACTTGTTTATTAATGATTTGGATACTGGCATAGAAAGCCTCTTGAGCAAGTTTGTAGATGGCATGGGTTTTGCTGGTTGCCCCTGCCACCCCATCTTCCCCTACCTTTTTTCTGCTTTGTGTGTATTTTTAAGCCTTCCCAGAGGCATTGAGTGTTGGCTACAGCCAAGGCTGGGAACATTGACTGGGTTGTGCCAATGCTTCTACTGAGAGAAAAGCTAGAGGGTTCTGGCTAGAGGGTCTTGCCCTTCTGTTTGGGGTCAGACTGCCATATTTGGGGTCAGGAAGGAATTTTGCCCTATGGTCAGATTGATATGGACTGTGGGGGCTTTTGCCTTCCTCTGTGGCAGGAGGTGTGACCCTCTACCTAGGACCTCTTGAGCATATATTTACAGCGTTTTATAGAAGTAGGACATTGGCTGTCATGGTTCCTCTGCTTTACCTGTAGCAGGTTAGCATGTCTATGTTGTATCAAGGTTGAAGACAGTCTTATATAGAGTTGTATGGCATGGGTTGGATAGGATGATCCTGCCTCAGGCTGAACTAGATGACCTTTGGAGGTCCCTTCCAGCTCTACTTCTGTATGACTTCTGAGCTTACACATACATCTCAGTAAAATACACAGCTTGAGTACCTTAAACTCTAAGTTGCTGATTCCATAGGAAGGAAAAGAGAATGCATAGTAACTGGTTAACACTGAGTGTAAACATATATTTCAGTTTAAGAATCTGGTTCTGCCCAAATAACATTCCCACAGGGAGTGGGAGATGAAGATTACAGGCGTACCTCACCATGAGCAGATTCAAGCCCACATCTCCCATTTCCAAGTAAAGTATCCCAACCATCTGAATATGAACCAGGGTGCAGGGGAGTTCCTGCTGCTTGTCCTGTTGAAGCTGGCCCACTGTACAGGAAGTCCAGGAATCCAAGATTCATGGGCCAGAAGGAGTATGACTGCACACTTATGAGGAAGGCCTTTCCCTGGGAGGGGACAGTTCCGTGTTGTTTCTGGTCTTTAACCAATACCCATCTAATGTAGAACTCATAAACAGTCCTGAAAATCAGGAGTGTGCCTTCCTCACAGAGCTATACCACCTTACTCTCCCTTGCTAGATGGTCCTTGGGAGGTCCCACGGCTTCCCCATTCACTATTTATGAAACTTATATGTTCTACCTTGTTAATTCAAATCACCCTTCTGGGACAAGACACCTACATTTTAGATATTATTAGGCCTATGTGAAGGTACTGACAAGGGCAGTTTGGATATGTGTCTGTGCATCCATTCTTATTATTTTGCTAATTTAAAGAATAGATTCGGTTCTCATTCCCAAATATTGTTACACTGCTCTCTTGTTAGAAGGCAGATGAAATGTTTGGGCTCCGTGCTGCAATGCCCCAGTGATTTTTAAATAAAGCTAACCTCAGCACCTCAGCTTTGTTTTTCATTTTCACCCACAGCCACCTATCAAGTTCTGACATTTGTTCCCCCCCTGCCCTGCTTGAAGTTTGAAATGCCTCAGGTTTTAACTTGTGTAGAAGTGGGGGGGTTCTTATAACTTTGGCACAAAGACTAATATTTAACATTTGTATAGAGACTTTACATGTTTAATGAGTCTCTTACAGAATGACATTACCTTCTTTTCTCACATAAAACACATGCCTTTTCCCTGAAACCACCTGCTAGAAATTGGGATGCATATCATATGAAAAATTTCCAGACCCATGGGGATCTGTACATTCGGTAGCTTTAACTGCTATAGCTCTGGGAGCCAAACTTCTGGACCACAGCCGGATCACATGGCCCCACACACATGGTCAGGCCAGCGTGGGATCAGTTTGCAGCTGGACCTGATGCACAAGGTTGGTCCGTGCCTGGATCCAGTGCACAGCCCCAGATTTGGCACAAGGGGTTGGACCCAGCTTGCAGCCTCAGAGGTGGTGGACAGTGGCAGTATACAGGGCCCATCAGGCTTGGCTCCCTAGATACTGCTACTCCGCTACTTTCTGGTACTACTAGGGAAGATTTTTTTTTCCCCCCTTCATGCTGCCTTTCAAAAATAAGGTTTGTATTATATTCTTGGGCATGCTGTAGGCAAGAAAATACAGTATTTCTATCTTAGTAGTAGAGAAATTGACACAGAGACATACAGTAACTTGCCTAATATCCCACAGGAAATTGGTAACAGAGCCAGGCTTATTGACATAAGCTACTAACTGTGGGACCAGCTCTGATTTACCATGTCGCTTCACTTGCAGCCTAAAATACATCGCCTGGGGTAGCAGCAGTTGGTTTACTCATGATGATCCCACCTCCTTTGGTACCAGATACCTGTATTTAAAAAAAAATGTTTGTGCAGGCTTTAAAACTCTGTGTTAGAATGAAGATTAACAACACTAACAGTAGATTTAGTGATGGATCAAGTCCTTTTACTGATATGGTATGAGAATGAGTTCTTCATTTAAAAGAAAGTATTGTTATGGAGTGGTGATCTAGAAAGCAGGAAACACTAGCCCATGGTCATGCTTCCCTGTTGATGCCCATTAGCTTTTCACAATTGGCATGCTATTCATGGCTGTTTGAACACCATTAAAAATGTAGTCATTGTTATAGATATATAGATATGGAACTCTTTTGCTGAGCATCTGTCAGCAGCAACATGGGCCGGGTTCAATTTTGGGGTACTAAATATATTTCACCTTGGCTTGAGCCACCACCCAGACCACCTGGGAAACACTAAGTGAATCACAATAAAGCTAACAACCCTTCCATCACAAGCAATATTAACACAAACCCCTGAGGCAAACACCAGAACACAACATATGGTCAAGAAAAACAAAAACACTGTCCTGGTTCAAAGTATACTGCATATCACCCCTACCCCTTCTGGGGAGCCTTCAACCCCAGGCTCGACAGTCCGAGGAGGGGAGTCTTGGCCCAAAAGAGGTTAGTCCCTGAGAATGAGTGCGTCATCTCCCTCACCATTGCTGTTTGTTGGGAGCGCCAGCTCTGTCTACATTGCCAAGGGCCCTTTGGTGAGATGATGTAGCTCTGCTGGGAAGTGCCGATCTCTGCTCCTGCCTGAGTGGTTGTTGGGGGGAGCTACGAGCTTCTGCCCTAGACTCCCAG
>NW_017728886.1:157853161-157865841 GCF_001723895.1 Crocodylus porosus
TGTCCGAGCCCCCAAGGTCTGGAACAGTCTGCCAGCGGAGGTGGTTCAAGCACCTACATTGAACACCTTCAAGAGTAAATTGGATGCTTACCTTGCTGGGATACTATGACCCCAGCTGACTTCCTGCTCTTTGGGCAGGGGGCTGGACTCAGTGATCTCCTGAGGTCCCTTCCAGCCCTAATGTCTATGAAATCTATGAAATCTATACAACAATTGTGTCACACAGAAAACATGATCATGCTTTACGGCCAAACAAGATACACAGCACCATGAAACACACTTTATAGCACAACACGACCTGTACATTTTGAATATGCTATAGATATATATTTTATATACATTTTTGTCAGTTAATTGGGCCACAAGGCTACAGTATGCCCATTATGCCAAAAAGGGATTTTCCAGTTTCTTACGTGTCTCTATAATAGTTTTTATATGGCCTGATCCATTGGCCCCTGACACTGACAACAACTTTAATTAGCATTGCATCAGCATAGCTTGCGTTAGCCTTGGGTTAAAGGTTGAACTCCAGATGTGGAAAATGAAACTAGCGAGGTCTTTTTTGGCAGATCTATCTTGACAGTACTTTAATTGTATAATTTATAATTGCTGACTAGATATTGAAAAGGCTGTCTTCTGTCATTTGTTATCACTGAACTATCCCCTTCATTTTTCTTAATGAAAACAATGAATTGATGTTAGAATTTGTCACATGATGCTGAATTTGTCATATGAAACCACCTTTGTGGTTTCATTTCATGTTTTCTATCCAAAGAAATAGAGATTATAATTAGTGAGTTGGAAAGATTTGTAGAAATTGGAAAGGAGAAAGCCAGTGGAACATATTGAATGAACCTGATGTACTTGAAAAACCAATATGCGGTAACTGTTGAAACTAGTCTTTTGTCCGTGGCAGGGGGAAGATTGTCTGAAAATGGCCTTGAATAGAAATATGGGTTTGTTGTGAGAGAGATGCAAATGGCCTTGTTGTGTCATTATCTACCAACATGAGATTTAAATGGCTTCCTTGAACTAACTTAAAAATCTAGAGGTAAAAGGTGGAACTCTGTGTTACTGCCCCCTGAAAATTGAACCCCATGCCAAAATAAACTCTCTCTGGCAACACTTTTGAAATCCTCTTTACACTTTCTCAGAAAAACAGTGAGGGTAGAGAAGCACCTTGGAGTACTTCAGAAATTAAGGATTCACCAATAGTCTTTTTCAGAGTTAGAATTTCATCATAACAGTATCCTTTTGACTGAAACTTGCATGAAATAGGTTTCTCACTGAAGATGAAATGTAGTTTTTTTTATGCTGAGCTTTTTAGTGCTTCTCTTTTAATAGTTGTGTTCCTTTTGAAAGTAAGTGTGGTAACACAACATCTTATCTCTGTTTTTAGGTGTAGCTTCTGTATACATAATAAATATATATCTATATATGCATTCTTTTTATATATAGAAAATATAATAAAGTGCTGTGTTTGTATGAATAGAAGTTAATTGCTAACTAAGGTGTATAGCATCAGGTGAGGTAGGTATCTATTTTCCTAATTTTATATATAGGGAAGCCAAAGTACTGAAAAGCAGAAATTTAGATATGGTCAGAAAAGTGATTACATAAAAATGGCACCCCTTACCCAACAGGTACTTTGTCTGTTTTGAATCTTAACTGTTCACTTCAATGAAGAAAATATTCTATCCTATTTCAGTAGGATTTTTTAAGATGCTTAGCATTGGCCTTTGTTCCTACTGAGGTTAGTGCTATTGAATTAGCTGGTGAGCCAAAAAGAACACAGTGTAACCAATGTAGATTTGCAAATCTGGAAGCTAAGTCATCGTGACCCCCTGCCCCCAACACACATACACTTATTGCTAAATCAAATTTGATAAAAGTTGCCTTTCAGTGTGAGTCAATGAATATGGAACGCACAATGCCAGTCTTAGAAAGTTACTTCCAAAGTAGAGTGCAATTAAATATAACTTGCCAAGGACATGCAGAAAAATTATGATAGAGCCATGAATATAAGCTACTACTTATCAAGGGGACTTCTCTGTACACTTCTCCCAGGCTCAGAACAGACATTACACATAAACTGGTTTCAGTGATCAGAAACCGGTTTCAGTGATCAGAAACTGGTTTAAACCTGTAACAGAACAGATGTTCAGTGTACATAAACCAGTTTGAAAATGGCTGACACCAGTTTGAGATAAACCAGATTGAATGTTATATCAGACTTGACTGATTTGGTTTGAACCAGTTTATGCAACGTCTGTCCCAGATCCTTTGCTGATTTAAGATAAAGCAGACACCCCCAGCATGCTCTCTGGGTTGGACAGGGTTCTCTGCTGCACAGGAGAGCTGGCCCTTCTCCTTTGCTCCCTGGCTGCAGCTCTGGCACAGACTGTGGGCTGCTCACCCCTCCCCCACACTCCTTGCTAAGCAGGAACTCCCCACATCTACCTTGTGGACAGGTGTCTGTGTATTAGCTAGCAGACCATATGCTGGCTACTGTCCATGCTGAATGAATGGGTAGAATCAGCAGAAAGCTGGTAACTTCCCTCTGTTGTTTTCTTAATAGGGTGATAAGCACTGTTGTCAATTCCCTCCTGGGCTAATTAGAGTGTCCTGTTGGGGTCTGGCCATACCCCACCTCAGCTCAGTGCTGTGGAAGGGATGGGAAGGCTGCTCTAGCACCCCACACTTCCAGCCTGAGCCACTGGAGGCATATGCCTGCATATCTGGGATGTCTGTGTAGTTACAAACCAGTTCAGCCTAGCCAGATTAGATTAACCTGCAAAGATTGAATCAATTCAGGCTCAGGCTTTTTGACTGTCTGTCCCTAGCCCCAGGGTTTATACACTAATCATATTTTCAGAGAAGTGTATTCTGTGTGTGTGTGTGTGTGTGGTGTGTGTGTGTGTGTGTGTGAGCATGGTCTTGTGCATTCTAGTTCTCACAGCTGGCTAAACATGTAAAACTTGGTCATAGTTCCCATGTACAATAAATTCTATATATAATGTAATGCTATGCATAAGGCAGTTCTACTGTATGTTAAATAGAAATAGAGGTCTGGAAGGCAGCCTACTGGGCCATCAAGTCCAGTCTCCGTTATTACAGGCAACCATTAATCAAATAAATCCCCAAAGGTTACAGTACATTTCTGCTGTTTTCTACATGTTCGCTACATTCTTCCCTTTAATGATAACTGTGGGAAGAGGAGTCTCCATCCCATGCAGACTTGTATTCTATCTAGGGCAGTTTACTTCAGACTCGATCATTCTGCAGGCTGAGTGCCTCTTTAAAGTGCTCAGTGACTTCAGCACCTTACAAGATTATGCCATAATCTTCCTCTGCCACTGCTTTTTACAAATCTTAAATCAATAAATATGTGCAACAGGGATGCTGTCAGTAAAGCACTTCTTGAGGCACTCAGCTCAATAGGAGCCTGGTCCAAAGTCTGTAAAACGTCAAACCTTAGGCTAAGTACAGACTGTGAAAAACCTTGAATTGATTAAATCTTTGCAGGTTAGTCTAAACTGCATAGGTTGAACTAATAAGTAAGTGAACAGGCATTCACTTTTGATTTTGGAAATGCAGTCATATGCCTGCAGTGGCCTAGGCCAGAAGACTGCTGTCTGTCTGCAGCAGACAGCTTGAGCCAAGACTAGCCCACTCACCCTGCAAGACAGTTTTCAGGGGAGGTGCAAAGCATCCTGGGATGCTGGGGGACTGTGAATTTGAATCTAGAGGGAATCTGGGACAGAAGTTCAACTATGTGAAGAGTGGTTTCAGAGAATATGGAGCTAGATTGTTCTCAGTGGTGGCAGATAGCAAGACAAGGAGAAACAGTCTCAAGTTGCAGCAAGGGAAGTTTAGGTTAGATATTAGGAAAAAAAATTCTCACTAGGAGGGTAGTAAAACACTGGAACAAGTTAGCCAAAGAGGTTGTGGAATCTTCATCCTTGGTGCTTTTTAAGACCCAGGTATACAAAGCCTTGGCTGGGATGATCTAATTGAGGTTGGTTCTGCTTTGAGCAGGTAGTTGGACTAGATGACTTTCTGAGGTCCCTTCCAACCCTAATTTTATATGATTCTATGATTCTCTTTGATTCAGTAAACTGATTTAACCTCAATTAGTTATGTCTAATGCTACATCCCTCCAGGTTTATCTTAAATCAGTTTCAGCCATTTAAAAAGTGGTTTGTGTGCAGTGAATTTCTGTTGTGTTATTTGAACCAGTTTCTGATCACTTATACCAATTCATGTGTAACTTCTGTCACCAGCATGCAGCAAACCCTTACTTACCTCACCTGGATTTGAACAGCAAACCAGCAAAGTCCATAAAGCATTACTGTTCCTCTGAAGCATCTAGTCACTTGGCTATGTGTCCTGAGAGGTTGATATTGGATGCAGAAACCAAATGTGATGCCTTTTGTTGCTCAGCCCCATATGAGATTCATGCATGATATATTCCATATGTTAGTAATTTTTACTGTTGGGTTTAACTAACCTAGGAGTCTAAATTCATAAACAGCCTTTGCGCTTTTGTGTAGCATGCAGTAACTTTTCAAGCTTTGTCTTTTCTCCTAGTGATGGGATTTATCTTTCTGGGGTCCCATGCAATGATTCAGTTTAAGGTCCCTCTCTGATGCTGGACAACTATACCAAAACATGATCAGAATGCAGCAGGGGCCTCGGTTACTTGCTTGGTTTGTACTGACCTAATGCTGCCCTTGCTGTTTCCTCAATAGGATGGTCTGAGCTGACCTCAGAATTTTAAGTCCTCTGTGTTGTTCTGACAAAATAAATCATTTAATGGCATCACCCATCCTAGAAAGAACAGAAGCTGGGCTCTCAGTGAAAGAAAATGGTTTTTTTGCAATGCTGACTGATAAACAAATCTAAGGGGAGCTGAATTCTTCATCTTAAAGGCATGAGGAAAGTCCCTAAAGGGCACTAAGAACTGGACACACAAACTTATCAGGGCATCACTAGCAAAAGAGGCAGGATACAGGAACTATGTGCATGTGAGAGCTACAAAACTCCTGTGTGCTGCAGTAGCTTCTTTCATGGTTTCCTCCACCCCACTTCATGGACAGTTTTGGGGAATTAACCTTTTGAGTAGATAATTCCCTACTGGAGTTGCTCATACAACTTTTTCTCTTTCCATCCACCTTTCTGTGCATAGGGGAAGTGTGTACTACAGATGAGCCATGTAGCACACTTTATGATTTAAATTAACTTCCTGGTGTTGTGCTCAAAATGCATTAAATACATTGTTTGAATGAATAAAGGCACAGTGTTTGGCTAAGTCCAGTTATATACCTTGTGGTGCTAATAATGCCTTAAATTTTAAAATCATTAGAATATTTGTGGCATTTGTTTCCCCCCCCTTCTCTCCCCCCACCCTTTCATTCATCGTGGACTATAAAGATTAAATAACTAGTCTTATTGTAACCGGGTTCCTGTTAGGAACCCTGTTACTTGGGGAAAATTCCTGACAGCTGGGGAAGGACTCCCCACCCCCCACTCGGGCAGCCAATAGGACACAATCTCCAAGAATAAAAGAAAGGGGAAGTCCTAATGAAAATGCCTTTGGGTACCATGGAGAGGAGAGGAGCTACTTGAGACTTCTGAGAGAGAGGATCTGGTGGAGGGATCCGAGACATGAGTCAAGCGTAGAGACGGAGGGACCACGGAGCTCGGGGCCAACAAACCCCCACTCACTACTTACCATGAGCCTACAGGAGTTGCGATGAGTCCAGGAAAAGCTGAGCCTCCATGCTGGGATGAGCCGCATTTCAGTGCCAGGACGCAGCTGAGTAGTGCTGAAGTAAAAAGGGGTTGTAAGACGAGACCCCGGAAGAGACGCGGTCCACCACACCAGAGCTTGAGGGGAGCCAGGTCCAAGTTTTGCAACCCTGACGGAAGGAAGATTCCCTGAGTCACGCTGGCACAGAGTGTGGAAAGAGAGACTGGGCCGCACCTGTAACAAGCCGCTAATGAGCTAACTGGCAGCGGGAAGCCGAGACACGGGCAAAGAAAGGCCCCTCTGATCTTTTTTCTTTCCCTTATTATTTTGCGTGGACAATGACTGGGGCAGCAGGTAGTCACCGGGAGTGACCCGTACGGAGAAAGGCAGACAGGAACACCCTTCATAAGGGCAGCTGGCATAGAGCAGAAGCCACCAGGTGTGCTGATTATGGGCACAGCCATTAGCCTGTGAAACATTAGCTGGCACTCATCTTGGAGAGTTCACTGCCAGGGATCCTCTTTTGAGCCCAGAGGTGATCCTGGGGACAGCTCGGATGAGCTGCTGCCTCCCATCCGGTCCTCTATAAAAGAAAATAAGAGAAGAATAAATGAAATGCTAAAAATTACGTAACTGGTCCGGAGTAATCATTCGGCAGGTATCAATTAACCACTCATCAATCTCTTTCCTCCCCTCATGTGATCTAAGTCGTGGCATGTGAGAACCAGAGGAACAGGAGGTACTCCACCAACCCGATAACACTTATTATTGTTTCCACTCAGTAGTACCTTCTGGTTCCCCTGGACCAGGGAATGTTTCAATCTAAATGTTGATTAAGGTTTAAAATAATAAACACACTGGGCCAAACTTTAATCCAGGAGTAGGATCTGAGTAACAATTCCATGCCTTCTTTCCCCATTGGCCCTTTTGCTGGCACAGATTACTTCCACCTTGCATGAACTCATCTGTGCAGGCCAGCACATTGACTCTGTCTGCACCTCTCTGTACCTCCAAAACTCCACATGCTTCCTGTCCAGTTTCCCAGGTAGAGTAAGAACTACTTTGGGGTAATTGCTCTTCATCATCCCCAGCACCTGCACAATCTCTGGCAACACAACTAAATTATGCAGGGGTGTAAAGGATTCCTTCCAGTCTAGCCAGCCTACGTACTAGGGCTCATAGTTGCAACCTATTTCTTTTGAAGCATTTTATAATCCTTTTTAAAATAACATTTAAATTTTAAATATAAGCTGCCAATATCTCTTTAAGGAAATAAGTGACATGTTTTTAAAAATCAAATTAAAATTCTCCAACCAAAATCATTAAAAATCTACATTTGAAGGAACCAAATTCTTGATCTCCAGTTAATTCTGATTAATTTTAAACATGCGTAGGCATTACAATAACAGCCTGAGTTGCAGACATCTTCACAAATAAGGTTTTTGCTATTCACAGGCACATAGCATTCAGTAAGCCTCCATTAGTTATAACTTATAACAGTGCAAAACAGAAGTGTTTATAAGTATGAACCTCTGTTTTGGGCACTTTCTTGGAAATCATGTGCTCCATCCTCAGTGCTGGGAGATTTGAACAAAGATATTTTTATTTTCATGTTCAGTGAGCTGTTTAAGCTGATAAAAGAATCTGGAAGAAGAGAATGCATTGTTATATTGGGGGAGGGTTGAAACAGCATATTTTGCAATATACGGTATGCTTTGTTGCTTTTGTCTGGAACATTGGTCAATATTTTTCCTGGGACATTGCAGATTGATTCCTTACCCATGTCATTTAGGGTTCTGTTAAGTTAGTTTTATACTACACCAGTTTCTTCCTTGGAGTTTCCCTGGCATAAAACAGACTGCAGAGCTGATTCCTAACATTCCTTGGGTCATAATATGACCCCATGCAATTAGTGGGCTGAAACCACTATAATGAAAAGTTAGAAAAATTCACATAATGATTTTTTTTACATAATGAGGGTACATGGGTGTACACAGGAGGGCCTCTGGCTTAGAAATGAACTTCAAACACTTGCTCAGTAGGCCTGTGGCTGATGGTACATCATGGAAATCACATAACCTTTTTAGGGGAAAGTTGGTAGCTTCATTGCTTCTAGAGTAGTGTTCATTTGCCCAGGCCATGAACTGTCTCCACTGCAGACTGCTCCCAATGGCATGCTCTTGCTTGCAAATGAGGCCTTAAAAGAGTCACCGCTAGATGAGAGACTGAATTAAGAATACATGAAGAGAAAATACAAGAACAAAATCCTTTTAATTATAGTGAAATATGGCTTGTTCTTTTCCAAGTCCAGGCTTAGGAAAGAGAAGATGTTTTAGGAAAAAAGGATTTGAGTTGCTGACTTGAATAAACTCAATACTCCATGGATGAAGTCATGCATAATTAATTGCTCTTTGTTTGCGTGCTTTCCAAGGTAATGACTCCTAGCATTCACACTTATGGTAATTGATGTTTTCTGAGAGCTAGAGCTCTAGGATAGCCAATTAAGGAAGTGGAGGTGGTAGCTGTGCAGTGCAATGCAGTGCTGTAACTTCTGTGTGTTACTGTCATGTGAGTTGTAACTGTTCCATCTTATTTTTTTGCTTTCCTTCTTTCTAGTGCCTAAAACAGTATATGGAGCTGGCGATTCGAGAAGGCTGTGGTTGTCCTATCACTTGTCCAGACATGGTGTGCTTGAATCATGGGACCCTACAAGAATCAGAGGTATCACTACTTGCCCTCTCTCCTCTTTGATTTTCACCTTCTTTGTTCATTTACACAGTAAATATGATAATATGTTGTTTCTTCCTCTCTAATTACCTTCCTCCTCTCTGCCACAGCATGGACCATAGCCAGCATGTGGTATGCTAGCTAATGCTGCATATGGCTTTGGCAGAGACTGCAGACACAGCAGGGTCTGCCTGGCTTCCCCCTGCCCTACCCCACTCCTTACTGCTCAAGCAGGAAATCCCCCTTCTCCCTCCCTCTCTCCCTTCTCCCACAGCAGGGACCCCACAGACCCTAGTCATGTGGTATGTTAGCTAATGCCCAGAGGTGTCTCTGCTTGTGTCTCTCTCCAATTTCACTGGGAAAGGCAGGCAGAACAGTTAATCAACAGGTAGCTGGTAAGCTGTTTAAAAAGTTTGAATTAATGGTTGAGAGACCATTGTTTTGCTGACTGCTCAGAATGGCATTCCGTTGCAAGGGAAGGGAGGGCTACTAAAGCACCCCCAGCTTTTAACCTGAGCCACTGCAGGCATGTGCCTGAATTTCTTGAGCCCAGAGAGAATGTCTGTCCGGTTTTAAACCAGTTCAGCCTAGCCAGGTTAGACTAACTTGCAAAGATTGAATCAATTTAGGCTCAGGCTTTTTGAATGTCTGCTCCTAGCCCCATTGCTTTAAGTGGGGCTGGAATTCACCCTGTGTGTTTGTAGTAATCTGTAACAGGAAAAATAAGGAACTCTTTCTTAGCTGTCTGTCTTTGTGTAGACTGTAATGGAAAGCTGGGTGGGAACTAGACTCCTGAGTTGAGAAGAGTGATGAGATGGGATATCTGGGAAGCTCTGCTGCAGCACTGCTCTCAGGCATACCCTACCCACCCACTGCCACTTTGCTACTTTACACACACCAAACTCAGAAGGCTGAAACTGTTCAGAATGGCTTTACACTCCTGACTTTGGTGCATGTGGAACAGGATCAAGTGGTGGGAAGTGCTTGCTTAGGACCAGAGCTCCTGAGATTGCTGCTGAAGCAGTATAGATGGAGCCTCAAAGGGTAAGTGCAGTATAGGCATGGGTGTTTACATATATTGTATGTGATTATTTTTGTGTGTATGCATGTGCACACACGATAACATAAATATGTGCAAAACAGCATGCCTACATTTCTAATATTTAATATAAAGAAATGGAGGGAGTATCCATTTCCGAACCATTCTATCTGAACCGTACTCTGTGTGTGAAAAGATCAGAAGTGGCCCCCTGATAATGCCCTTAACTCAGACAGTTTTTCTGGCTGTTCTACTGATGGTGTAACGGGCCAACTTCCAATCCATAGTGTGGAGGATGCATGGGTATTTTGGTTAGAGGGCTATTCTCTGCTTTGAAGGGGCTGTAGAAAACAAGAGTGTGCTGACATGCACAGGGGAACCTGCAGGCCCCTGCTATTCTGCCACATATAAGGAAAAGCAAGAATAGCTACACATTTTTACTGCTTTTTGGATACAGCTGGGATACTAGTGAATTTTCTCTGGTACTAGAGTGTAGACAACGAACCATAAATTGAAAAGAAAGTTTTCTTTTTAGTTGTATACAAACACTTAACAAATGTTATATTTATTTTTTTTACTCTGTTAAGCTATGTTTGTGAAGCTGCAGAAATTCTGAAGACTTATTTCCCATTAGCTAATCATGAGGACACTCCAGGGCATTGTATTAATGGGCCATTAACTAATTCCATGGGTACATTGTAGAGTTAAAGGCTGAATGACTAAACAAACATAAAAGTGCATTAATGGCCCATGAATGAATGCTCTGTAACTCTATCTTGGCATTGCTACTATCATATAAGTGCATTGCTTGCTTTTTTTTTTAAATCAAGTTTTGGATTATGAAAAATCATAACAGAAGCCTATAACAAAACCACTTTTTTCATTTCTTTCTTCCTTAACACCTTCAAAATCATGTCAGATAGGTCTGGGGTTAAACTGTTGTTTACACTAGAGGCTAAGTAATTTTTCTAATTGTGTCACCTAATACAATTAATCCCCTTCCCCCACCTTTTATCCTAGTTTAGAAAAGGTAATGGCGTGAATTTGGGGCCTAACTCAAAGCCACCAGAAGTCAATGAGAGTCTTAGAAGTCTTTCTGTTTACTTCCAAGAAACTTTGGATCAAATCCTGTGAGCTCATGAACATGAGGGACTAATAAAATGGGTATAGGGTAAATTACTGTTATGAAAATGTTTCCACATCCCTCTACTAATGTACTAATATGCTTGGTATACAGCATTTCTATTATTCTACTCCATGGCTGATTTGGTTTTCACTGTAGTTAAGATGTCTGTTTTGTGATCTTGCTAAAATCCTTAAAAATACACATTTTATTTTTAGGGATATCTATACCATTAAACTTTATTTTCACTGCACTCCGAGGCATATGCCTGAGTGCCCTGAGATTTTTGCTGCTTTCTCTTGTAGCAAAAGTGCGCACACGCGTACACACAATGTGTTAAGGAACAAAGGAAAAAGAATGTTTCTTTTTAAAACACAGCTAAACATTTCAGCTGAGTATGAGTACACTGTGGTTTTTTGTTGTTGTTCCTAACTTGAAGAAGATATTGCAAACTAGAAACTAGATTTTAGATATTGGAAACTACATGGGCAGTAAAACTAAACTCATTGGGAAAATAGGCTGAGATAAAGAGGGATTTCCCTTCAGAAAGCAGATTGGCAGTCAGGATTTACTATTGATGTACCACCTTCCTATCTATCCACAGACTTATCTCTTATTTTGTCCTGGGCACTGCACCCACTATTCCTGCAAATCTGCGAATTAACTGTATATTTCTGAATATTAACTGGTTTCCAAAAGCTCAGTGTCACTGTGTGATTATATGCTGCCCAAATTCACTATTGTTTTCAGGTTTTTCCATCATGTAAATGGCCTTAGTTTAACTGAAATGGAATAGGAAGCATAAAGCTTTTAGAAATAATAGGATATACCATTCTGAGGATGGTTCATAGATATTGAGATGAGAGTTTCAAATAAATCTTTTTATACTAGATATTTAATGCTTTAGGAAGTTTTATTCTATACTTGAGAAGATTATGCTACTGGCAGACCTTTTGAATACAAGTGTGGTGGAGCACCTTTTGGGTGCTCACTGTCACGGAGGCACTGGGGTGCTCCGTGCCTGAGATGAAGAAGAGGTGAATTGCCAGTCACCAGGGCAGCTCAGGTGAGGGTTGTCAGAGCTGCCAATCATCAGGGCAAGGCAGCTGTGGGTTGCCAGGCCAACCAGCCGGTCAGGTGACCGGAAGGGGGCAGGGCCGGGCCCTTTATAAAAACTGAGGCCTGGGCCTAGTAGCAGTTCCTTTTTGGCAGGAGCAGGAGCAGGAGCAGGAGCAGGAGCAGGAGCAGGAGCAGGAGCAGGAGCTCTGCGGCTGAGCTAAGCAGCCTGAATTGGTAGTGGCAGCCTTGTGGTAATGACTGGCTGCGATGATGCCGGGGATGAGAGCCCCTTGACAAAAGGTAGGGTTGGAGGCCCTGGTGGGGGCTCAGTGTTTGTGTTGTGAGCAGGAGGCTCTGTGTTCTGTGTTGAAGCCAGGTGGCTTGCGTTGTGTTACCGTTACTCCGGAGGACCGGGTGAGGCTGTAGGGGAGAGAGGAGGCCTCACGGGAGCTCCCCAGCAGCTTGGGGGTTCCCGGTGCCCATTAGGGGCACAGTGTCACAGCAGGCACAGCATAAGGAGTGCCAGGAGGGCGCTTGCTGAGTGGGGGTTGTAGCCCCAGCCGTGAGAGGCGCGGCACAGGCCCCAGAGTGGGGCAGTGGGCGCGAGAGGCACGACCCAGGCCCCAGAGTGGGGCAGGCTCTGATCGATAAAGACCCAGTAGGGTTGGGGAGGCCAGGTAAGGCTCCGGCCGCCTGAGCCCAACCCGGTATTCTTGGCAAAGACCCAGTAGGGTCGGGGAGGCCAGGTAAGGCTCCGGCCGCCTGAGCCCAACCCG
The DNA here is from genome assembly GCF_001723895.1 of Crocodylus porosus. Classification (NCBI taxonomy): domain Eukaryota; kingdom Metazoa; phylum Chordata; order Crocodylia; family Crocodylidae; genus Crocodylus; species Crocodylus porosus. The sequence continues at coordinate 157,865,638 of NW_017728886.1, forward strand.
GTAGTCTTGGCAAAGACCCAGTAGGGTCGGGGAGGCCAGGTAAGGCTCCGGCCGCCTGAGCCCAACCTGGGCTTCTTGGCAATACCCAGTAGGGTTGGGGAGGCCAGGTAAGGCTCCGGCCGCCTGAGCCCAACTCGATATTTACCAGTAGCAGGACATTGGAGTGAATAGTAGGAGCTAGGGCGGTGGTGACGCACCGGGAAC
>NW_017728886.1:157865941-157887218 GCF_001723895.1 Crocodylus porosus
ACGCGCCAGGCCCAGGGGTGCTGGTAGGAGCCGAACAGCGGAGAGACAGGCCCTAGGCGCTGGTAACAGGCCGGTGGGTAGGAGCCCGGCCCAGGGGGCGCCAGGCGGGCAACGAGCCCAGGGTGCCAGGGAGAGAGCACCTGAGAGGCAGGGGACTGTACAACGTCCCACGGAACAGCTGCGAGGCTTGGGGCATGCTAAAGGGGAGGTTTGGAGGCACGCATACCCCTTAAGAGAGGGGCGCACAGAGGCGCCCCATTTGGAGTAGGGGCAAGAACACACATACCGTTCACTAGGGGAACAAAGGCGGCCTCCCATTTAACCTATTCAACAGCAAAGTCGTGGCGGGCGAGGATTCGAGGGTGCCTAGTCCACCCTAACGTGACGGTAGGGGGCGCTAGGGAGTTCACGGCCGCTCCTAGGCCCCACTCCCTTATACTCACCATGTGGCAGGGGCTGCAGTAGGCTGGGGCAGAGCCCAGGAGGGAAATCGGCCAAATGAAGCCCCCAGGATCTCATTCTAAGGGGGGAGGTGTGTGGTGGAGCACCTTTTGGGGTGCTCACCACTTTAGGGCTCTCACAGGCTCTGAGGGAAGCCTGCTTCAAGGAGCAGCAGGGGAAACCATCCCCCATGTACCCTTTTAAAGGGGAAAGGTGTGTGGCAGGGCACTGTCAGTGCCTTCCACTTTAAGACTGGGGGCCAAGCAGCCAGCAGGTGCTTAATTGCGGTGGCCATTTTAGAGCTCTGGCCACCCATATAAATAGGGCAGCTCACTGCTGGCAGCCCAGGCAGCAACATTGCCTGGCTGTGAGGCTTCATAACAACCTGGAGGTAAGGGCAGGAGCTGTAGGGGGATGGTCAGGAGGCTCCTGGTCCTGGGCATGACGTAACGCTGCACCCTGCTGGGAGTGGGTGGCCTGGTGAGTCTCTCAGTGGTGCGGGAGCCCCCAGAAAACGCCAGGCCAGTAATCACCCGAGTGAAAGGTGGGTAGGGGTGCCTTAACCCTAGCCCTTGCCTTCAGGGAGGTTTAGGTAACACCAGAGGTAGTTGGGGCCCAGGCACGGCTGAAGCCACCTGAGCCCTGTGGGATGCAAGACCCCAGGAGACGCTGAGGAGGGAGAGTGGGGCCAGGCATGGCTATGGCCACCTGAGCCCACTGGGGAGTGAAGCCCCATGGCCCCAAGTGAGGGGGCAGTGTGGAGTCCCAAGTGGAGGGGGCGGTGTGGAGCCCTGAGTGGAGGGGGCAGCAGAGATGGGGAGTCCCAGTGAAGGGGGAAAAGAACCAGAGGGCTGAGGGTCCAGTGTGTGTGTGTGTGTGTGTGTATGTGTATATATGTGTGTATATATATATAGTATTGTCCCGGTAGGGGCCTGAGTATGCTTAGACCTGGAAGGGTAATTGGCTGGGTGCTACCCTGGTGAGGGTCGTGGGAGAGGCCCAAAAGAGGGTACATCTGCCACCCAAGGCATGGCAGGTAAGTCAGGTGGGGAGCATGACCAAAGGCAAGTGGGGCATCTAGCACTGTGGCTAGGCAGAGAGCCCCACTTCACCACAACAAGGAAGCCACCAATATTTTGAATTCATATGTAATAACATTTGAAGACTGAGCCCAGTGGTTATTTAATTATGTTGCTGAAGTCTTGAGTGGAAAACTTATAATTTTAATGTTCTTTAGAAAGAGTTACGGGGCAGACAGAAATTACATTTGTCGCATTATTAGTCCCTTGAAAGCGCTCTATAGGCATACATAAATAGAAGAGCACAACTGCTGAGCACTCCAGTTCTGTGCCAAATGAACCCTTGTTATATGAGGGTTCAAATGAAGGTGCTCCAAAGCACAGAACCTTCATTAACTTCTGTTTGTTCTGGTGGCTGGGCTGAAGCAATCTAACTCCTTCCCTGGTGCTGTCTGAGGATGGGAAGGGGAGAAGGCAGGGAAGGGGGAGGTCTGTTCTAGGGTTTGTCAAACTGTGCAAGAGGAGGGTAGGTGGATTGAAGCCCCATCTCTCAAGATCAGGGGCTCCAGTCCATCCAGCGCCTCACTTCTGTCTGCATCTTTTCTGTTCTCTTTAGCATTACTCTAGCACTGTGGTAATGGTGGTTTTGTTTCTTTCAAAGCACCAGTCACTTGAGTATCAGTAACCAGTTTTCATCACGGTATTGTCATTTGTTTTTAACAAGTACATAAACATTTAAAGTTTTTAAAATTTAAATTTGTTCTAAGGTATCTCTGCCCTAAGTCAGAGCTGTAGGGAAACTGAAATTTTTGTCTGAAAAATTTCAAGACTTCAAAACATGCTTGCGTTTTGACTTGGATCAAAATTAAAAAATGAAATTCTTTGAAAAAATCAATTTAAAATATTTTACGTTGATTAGAATGTTTTCTTTTAAAAAACTGAAACATTACATTCAGAGCAGGGGGTTGGACTAGATGATTTCTGGTCCCATATATATATAATTCTTTTATAGATTCTATAGTTTTGCTATTTTGACCTTAAAAAAACTCCAGAAAAAAAATAGAACTGCTTCTTTCGACTTTATGAACATACATTTTATTCTAAACAAAACTGAGATGCTCCTGGGAAAAGTTTTTTTTGGTTTTGACAAAATGGCATTTTCAAAAGAAAAATATTCCACTGAAAAAAAATTTAACCAGCTCTAGGTCTAGTTCAAATCTTGGTCCATTGTACTAAAACAACAGTTGCCTGTTATGTAGCTTCTTTTAAAGTGTTAATAGACAATTGTGTTTGATGACAAACAAGTTATTTGTCTTTTGAGACCCAATCACCTTGAAAACAGCTTGGATTTGTTCCTGGTAGTTAAGAGTTAGAAAAAACTTGCTATGTCATCCAGTCCTTCTTGCCAGTGGAACATTGTTCTATACTCGATGACCTTATCTGCCTCAAGCCCTTACTGGTATAAATTCACCGCTTCATACCTCATGTATATACATGCTAAAATAGTTTGCACTGGGGCGGCTTACTCTGCTTTCAAACGGAGGTAAACTCCACCATTGTATTTACACTAATTAGCTGAATTAGAGAAAATCCCCAGTAGGCAAGGCTTATGTCAATGGTTCTCCACCTTCTTATACTCAAGGCACCCCTTGGAAAATACCTGTCTTCTGTTTCCACTCAATTTTTTTTTATTACAGAATAATAATAGAACACTTTTTCTACTGCCAGAAGCTCAGGAAGACCACACCAGGTCAGACTATTTTAAATGCTATGGATTTCTATTTGAAATCTCTGGGTTTATCTTGTCAATCACACTTGTACACATAACTGTGCTACCATTACCTGGCACCCTTGAAAAGATCTCAAGGCAGTCTAGGTATCAGGGCACTTTGGTTGAGAATCACTGGCCTATGTATTCTAAGGCCCTGGGCAGGGTTTATATTTGTACCAAGAAAAAGACATTTTTCTTGATACAAAAAGTTAATGTCCAGGTACTCAAGCAGGTTGTGGAGAAAACTTAAGAGCTTCTGCTACAAACCTCTCTGGCAAAGATAGCAGTCTCCAAAGTCAAATTAAGGATGTATTTACTGTATTTTATTTTTTTTTAATTTTAATTTAGCAGCTGAAAACAAGGGAGAATGTTAGCTGATTACATAATGCTGACTCTTATAGCAGTACCAGTCACTGCACATCTGGTCATTGTTGGCCACAGTCTGTAGTTCTGTGGTACTCTATTTCTGTTTTGTTCACTATTTCCAATTTGCCATATTGTCTAAGGCTTATAGAACTGGATGACTGCAGAGTGCCTATATGTATGTGACTAAATTGTATCCTTTTCACTGGGGATTTTTAAAAATAAACCAGGCCTGATTCTACTCTTGCTAGCACAGTTTTGCCATTTTTCGTTCTGCTGCCATCCCTAAAATTACAGCTAATCTATGCTGTTTACACTGGGCTAGAGTTAACAGTGCTAGTATCCATCTTCTAAAGAAGCGGTGCTCGATCTTCAGGCCCTGCAGGCTGTGAGTTGTGCAGGCCAGTCCGCAGTCTGAATTGGACCTTGCCAACTGGGATCAGACACCAGGGCTCCGTGCCACCCTATGCCGATTCACATGGCTGCTCCTGAGCAGGAGGGGAAGTGAGAGCTGTTCATGTGTCCCTTTGTGATCTCTCTACATCTCCACTGTAAGACTGAGAGTATAAGCACAGGCCATATCTATGTGGTACACCTCCTAGCTTGGGCAGATGATGAAGATAGTATGTAGAGCCTTGGCTTTACTCCTTCCAATCTGTTGACCAGTGAAATAAATGAGTAAATTGTTTCTGGTGTGCTTCTGAGTGCTGCTTCTAGTATAAAGAACAATCTGGCAATGAACCTTATTCTTTCTGCTTTTTATCTTTTTTCTTTGTTTTCTTCTCTTGGCAATCCACAGTATTGAACTCCAGAGATAATATCAACAACCCATTTGTTGAATAAACTTAAATGGTCCTCACTATCTACTTCTAAGGCACAGTGTCTCAAGAAGTTTATCAGCATTTCATACAATCTTTTTGTTTTTTAAGACAAAAAGTCTTATTGTTGTAAGAGAAGTGCATAGGTGTACAAGTTCCTAATATATATAGACAAATCAGAAGCTAAATGTCAAGTATATATTTGTAAAGCTTTTCACAAAAGTGCATTTAGTTTCTGTTATCCATGTACATTTGTATAGGAACATTAACATAATTAAAAAAAATCTCTCTGAAATGTATCCTTTGGCATTTCTGAACCAGCCTCCATGTCTGATTTCTTAATCCAGAATAAATTTTAGCATTTTCCGTTTAGATGAATACTTGTTATTCCTCCCTTGCTACTTTTTAATCAAGCTTGTTGTTTTGATTCCTGATGTAGAAGCTTTGGGTGTGCATAGATATACGTGGTTGTGGATTATTGGGATATGAATGGGATTGCCAGGCAGTAGGAAATGTAAAATATCAGCTAAGTGTTCCTCAAAAAAATGCCAGAATGGGAGGAGATGAACATCGATATTTCTTTTCAACCTTGTCACCTTTGCTTTCAGAAAATCTTCCCAAAGCAGGGAAGTGCCACTTCTTTCCTATGAAATGCAATGGCTTGAATAAGTAATAATCACTGCATGTTATAACTCAGACCATTGGCATCTCCTACGGTCACATGTACAGCAGGCACGATGGTATTTTTTTGAAGGAATCAATTTGGGTATTTCTTAAGGCAGCTGGAACACTGGGATGTTTGTGGGACAGGTCCTTAGCCTTGCTTTGTCCTTGTTGAGTTCCAGTTGTACAAAGGAACCAGGAAACTTGATTTGTTTGTCCACCCAATAATTTTTGTGGCATGAAGAAATTAACATTATGCTTCCTACTTTCCACAGCATTTCCCAGAGACGGGGATGTCACAGGAGTGCTTCTGCAATTCTAAATTGCTGCAAAGATTCACTGGCCAAGAGGTAGAGGGACAAGGGCTGGCAATAGTCAGCCCTGGGTACAGGAAGTGACAAGCCAGCGTAAAATCACATATGCTACCTTCCTCCTTCCAAATGTATTTTAGTCATAGCTCAGAATCTAGCCCTGCTTGCATAACCCAGATGGATTATGTTTTTGATTGTTAAGTAGAGAGTGAATATTTCTTATGCAAGATGATTTCCACACATCAATGGGCAGGAAAGAATTGGTAATATTTCGTACCTGTAGAACACATTTATTCAGAAATTTTACATGCACCCTACAATCACTCCTGAGAGGACTATGTAGTGTCTCTCTTTTTAAAGACAGAACTGTGGTTACCTGATTTGCCTCTAGATCAGAGTAAGTCAATGACACTGCTAGAAGTAGAATGCAGAGTCTTCTGGCTCCTTAGCCTACAGCTGAGCTACTTCAGTGTACTTCTCTGCCTGTATCATAATGTAGGACCTAATCCAAATCCCACTGAAATCTCAAAGATCAGGTGTATATTGCAATTAGTCTCTAAATTCACAGTATAATTAAATGTTCTATATTTAACCTTTTTCTATAGGCTTGCCCTTATAATATTTGTTAAGAAACACACATCGCTTCTCAGGGTTAGGGTGTTTTGGGAATTTTGGTTTTTAGCTTGTTTTGTCTTGTTTTGCAATGAGCACATATATGTGGAAGGAATAAAGTCTACAATGAACTTTGAACCATTGTGCACTCCACAATATATTCATTGACTTTAAGCAGAGCTATGAATAACAGTCTAGTTCCCTAAGGTTCTTGTGAACCAGGGGTGACTGGTTTTAAAACTAGTAGCAAGATTTATTTCTGTCTCATAGTGCTGTTGGTAGTGTGACTACGTGGTCTAAAACTCCTAGGTATTGGGTTCCTATCTCTGGAGATGTAAGTCCATAGGTGCTGAATAGTGAGCAGATGCTGCCAGTAAGGGACTTCTATTTAAACAAAAGAAATGAAAGTTCTTGGTATTGACCTTATTTTGCATAGTTGTAAAGTGAGGCCAATGGTGAATACTTCTGAAAACCTCAGGATAAATAAAACTGTAATCTCAAGAAGCTGTTTGTCAAAATAATAATAAAAAAAATCATCAATACTAGAAGAATAGAAGTCAGACTTGAGAAGTACTGTTTAGTACATTCATGATACCACACACACTTTTAAATAGCTATCTGCCTGAAAAGCAGATGGCCTAACTGTTCTCCAAACTCTGTTTAGATTTCAAGTCCAGAATATGGATAATACCAGCATTGCATACTTCTTGTAGTTATTTATAATGCTCACTGATTCACATCATTTGTTGCTGAAATTTTCTAACTTTCATCTTTCCTAATTTCGGTTAGTTCTTGCTATATTTCTAAGAATGTTTTCTTTAAACTGATAAAAATTTAGCAGTTCCTTGTACCCTAGAGAGATATAAAAGAAAAAATGATTTATCCTTTTAAAAGACAATGTATGCTAAGTTGTATTTAATCAATTATTGAATTAGAAAAAAAATAAACATTTCAAAGCATAAGCCTATGGATGACTCAACTGAAACTGCAAAGACCTGCCAATGTTTCAATCTGCTATCTAATCCTTTCATTTCCTTGGTTACAAATCTTTTAAGCACTGCTAGAACACTTACATTTTGATGTTAGTGACATTATTGTTTGTATATAACAAGGATTTAAGTCAAATAGCTGCCTTTTAAATGTAATTTTATATTCCAGACTGATTGATTTCTATCTTTTAATAAAATAACGACAGTTATTACATAAAAATGAATCTATTCTTTGCTTTTATTTCCTTTTCCATTCACCCTGGCAAAAGCCATCCACAAGGAGGAGAACAGGATTTTTTCCCTACTGTTTTGAATTCTTTTTTAGGCTGATGCCATGAAGGTGTTTTGATACCAGTTTGATATTCCCTCAGTGAGGCATTGATTGGGCCCTACCTCTGGAATCTGAGGGCTATGATGCCACAGTGTTTCATGTGCTGTGCTAAGAGCTTCTACCCCCTCTCAGAAATTATGAATGTATATCTGTAGAAGCTGCAGTTGCTCAGTCCCTCAAAAGAATCCTGACATATGAGGAAAAGGTAAGGGAGCTGGACTTCTCAGTGGAAAAGAGAAGATGCTTAGGTGGCCTAATGGAAACCTTCAAAAATTATTGCAGACAGTTTTTAGAGCAGGGTTGGGCAAAATGGTGCATCCAGCCAGCAGCTCCCACTTGCATTGCTCTGGCAGGTCTCCACGGAGACCCCGGGATTGGTGGGGCTGTGACATTGTGGGGCCGAGGTCTCCATGGAGACCGGCCCACAGTGCAGGGCAGGGTGTGTGGCTGGGTGGGGAGCTGCTCCAGGGCCAGGGCAGGATTTTGCAGCAGTGACAATGCCCTCAGCTAGGCAGGACAGAGCTGCAATCCGCTGCCTGCACACTCCTGGGGCAATGGATCATGGCTCTGCTCTGGCTCCAGCCTACACTGGCATTGCCTAAAGATCCTGGCCCCAGCCCTGGAGCAGCTCCTTGCCCAGTCACATGCCCTGCCAGTGTCTCAGGCTGGTCTCCATGGAGATACTGGCTCCCTTCTCTTATGGCCCTACTGCTCCTGGGGTCTCCATGGAGATCTGCCAGAGCAATATGGGGGTAGAGGGGAGACCTGGGAAATGGAGTCCACCGTGGGCCCAATCAGACCTGTGGGCTGGATTTTGCCCACCCCTGGTTTAGAGTGATGTACACTATTCAGATACAGATGATGGGCTCAGTATCAAAGAGCAGAATGCCACATCTTCAGCTGGTGTAAATTAGTATAACATTATTGGCTTCAACAAAAATGTACTGATGTATACTAGTTTAAAGAAACCTCTCTAAGTGTGTGTCTTGGACTAATAATGGAGGATAGAGCTTTTCAGCTCTAGGTTATGAGTTAGTCTAATTCAGCCTAGGTTGTTAATATACATACATAGTATGTATGCACACACACACACGCACGCACACACGCACACACACACACACACACACACACACACGAGCTAACCTCTCTTTAGTTACCTTCATGATGTGAAATGGGTTTAGTGACTTCAGTTAATATCCCAGGAACTGGGATTCACAAATACGTGGATCGCAGAATCTAGAATCACTGGTCGTGTCCGTTGTAGCCACAAGACCAAGGAAGGAATGTAAATAGAGAGAAAACAACCTTTGGATCCCTCGAGATAACCCTTATCATCAAACTTTAGAAGCATAGATGAGGGAGACTTCTATGTTTGCTGCATCTTTGTGTGTGTGTGTATATAGCAGATTTAAATCTCTAGAGCATCCAGTCTGTTAATTTCCATTAGTACTAAATCTACAGGAAATATGTTTCTAAAATGTTTAGAATGCTGTTCATATATAAGGTAATAAATACATGGGCTAAGTTAGAAGGACATGCGACTGAAATGGAAGACATTCCTTTTTTCTGGACTTGTAAGTCTAAGTGTTGAGTAATATTTGTGGGGGGTGGGAAGGACAGTAGAAAAGGAAAGTTGATTTAAGATTATACTCAAAAGAGTCAAACTCTAACATTTTTTTCCTATCCTTATGTTTTTCCTTTCAGATTGCCTGTTTGGTACCTGTTGATCAGTTTCAGTTATATCAGCGACTGAAATTTGAACGAGGTTTGGACCATTTATTTTATATTTATATTACCTTGGCTTAAAAGGGAGGGGGGAGGAAGGATTAATTTTGACTATCACAAAGCACTGCGTTTTCAAGCAAAGACTTGGAGGTTTGTGGAAAAACTTCATTTTGATATAGTTAAGTACAAGTAGCCAATAAGTTGGTGCTCACAGTGAGGCTTTTATTTGCAACTTCAAAGACTACAGTGGAAGAAAGGTACTCAGCTACACATTGGGCATGTCTACAATTTGCTGCATGATGATGTTGCTATGGCACCATGCTTTCATACTTCCTTTTGGAAGTAGTAAAGTTGGTGCAGTTGGTGGGTACTGCATCACATGGGCAGTACATGCTTAGATTTCTCTGCTATGTCACCATAGCGGTGCACAATAAGCATGGAGCATACCACTACTGCAACATAGCACAAGATCATGTATAGACATGTGTGATTCCTACCTGGCCATAGTGCGCTGTATGGCAACGTAGCTCATTGCTATATTGCTGTAGGGTGATGTGTAGATGTGCCCTGTAAAATAACGTGTAAAATAAATCTTTCAATTAGGCTTTTTGGATTCTTGGCAACATTTTCAAAGTTATTTGCCCCAAACTGTGTTATCTTAGCTTCAGAGTGCAGGAAGGCAGGTACAGATGACAGAAAAGGAGCAGTGTGTCAAATATTAGTATTGATGGAGAGTTGTGGTATGTCCTAGCCTTCCATACATCCATGCAGATCTTTGAAGTTTCTGCTTTCAGTGTGGGGTAAACTCAGTTTTTATGATGGGATGACGTAGAGAAAACACTTACAAGGGAATCTTCACTGGGGTTCTCTTCTAGAAGCTCCTTTTTGATTGTTTTACCACGGAGGACATGATCTTGCTCATTATTATTAACTAGTGCCTTGTCCTAAAACAAGTATAAGTATATACAGACATATCAGTTGTATCAATATCAAATTATACTGATATAATCTGTTATGATGTACCTGTTATGTCCACATGATCCTGTAGCAATGCAAGCATAACAAAAACATTGCAAGGTTAATTCAGTTTCATTCAGGGTTCAAATTTTAGCAATTTAGCTAGTTTGTATTGTCATAGGAGCATACAGATACAATATGTTATGTTGTAACAGCTGACAGGTGCTCCCTTCTTCTTTTAAAGTGGTTAAAAATGAATAGCCTCTTTGACACTGAGGGTTTATGAATTATAAGTTTAGTATGTCACTGGAAGTGAACATTCTACTTTGGGAGGTCGGCTGGGACCCAACCCTGCTCCAGGACTTCCCTGTCTGCATCTGTCCTGCACCTGGGCCAGAGAAGGAGGGCTCTGGGGCAGTCTGCTCTGCCCCATGCGGGCTGTGCCCAGCAAGGCGCTGTTCGCCCCCCTGCCTGCCAGGCTCTGCGTCCCAGCCTCCCCCATCCCGCTCCCAGTGCTGGACTCCAGCTGAAACCCGCTTCCCCTTGGCAGAGCAGGAAGGCCTGCATCCTGAGGCTGAGAAGGGTCCCAGAAATGCTGAGAGATGAGGGGAGAATCTGCCTCTGCTTGCTGGCCACTCCCCACACCAGCCCCACCACAGCTCTGGGCCAGAGAGGGCGCAGCTCCACCTGGCTGGGATTGGGGTGGGGCGGGGAGAAAAAGAGCTGGGAAGGCAGGAACTAGCAGCCCAGAGCCCTTGGGGCTAGGAGACTACTGGGGCTTGGGCAGGAGTAAGCCCAGGCAGCACCAGGAAATAGAAGAGCACTACACTGCTGATCCCAGCAGGGTGCTCCTGACCCAGCCCAGTGTGGGGAGGGCAGGGCAAGGTGGTGGGGTGGGAGGTGGGAGGGCAGTAGATCCTGGGTTACCCTTTATTTCAGAAAGTGATCTTCACCTTTAAAAAAGTTGGAGACCACTGATTTAGCATGATAAATTTAAAAAACATAGTTAAATGCAGATTGCAAAAGGCACATTAGATTGCAGCTATAATAGTTTCCACAGATCCAAATCAAGAGGCACATTTATTTCTATAATCATCTCTTATTTTGATTCCTCTTTTCATGTAAGTCTTTGGGAAATCATTGCAGTTTTTCTTTTTTTGTATAACAAGTGACCTCTTCTTTGGGGTTTGATAGAAAGAACAGAAAAATATAGGCAAACTCTTCAGAGTTAAAGTAAATATCCTTTTACTTAATATCCTTAAAGAGTGATCTGGCCTTGTGCAGGGGGCAGAACTAGATGACCTTCTGAAATCCCTTCCAACACTACTCTCCTGTGGTCCAGGCTAAAGGATTAAAAAAGTGAAGGCTATTAGAATATGTTAACTTGATTGTTTTTAACAAAGTATTGGAAAAATTGTCTTTGGGTTTGTTTTTGTTTTTTGGAGATAAGAAAGAGTTGTAAATGGGGATGATAGTAATAGTCTCACCTCTCCTACTAGATGCTGCATTGTCAGCTGAAACATAACCTGGTCAAAATGGCGAGAAATAGACATCACCAAATGGAGCAGATCAGCTGTGCTGCAATGTGTCACAGAACATTGGATGAACCACACATTGACCTTTGTTCTGCCTGCGGTGTGGGATAAGGGACAATGTGAACTTGCCACTTTCCCTGCTGAGTAGAGAACCCCAACTTCCCCATGTATGTAGAGGCATCCTGAGATTACTTGCAGTGTCTCCCTGTAAGCAGGGAAGAGAGCAGGTGCTTTGGAGGCTTGAGAGACTCTCAAGACCCCAAAACATCTGCCCATGGTTGCTGGAGGATACGGCCGCCTGTACTCTCCCATACAGAGCTAATAGACATCTCATCATATAGCAGCAGAGTCTATACTTGATCTTAGCCCTCAAGAGGCCAAGAAGTGAGAACTTTTTGTTGTGCCACTGATTTTTGTTTTAATGTGTGGCAAAGGCCAGCACCATCTATTGGCTCACAATTTGTGCCACTCTAAAAATTCTCTTAGGCAATCACCTCTTTCTACGTAATGGAACTCCTGATCTCCAGCTCTTCTCCACTCTACCCCCATCCTCCCCATTCTGTCACTTTTCTGACAACACCAACAACCTCCCACACACTTACAGCCATAACTGTCATTTTTAATTTCTTCCCTTTACCCTAAATGTCTCAGGCTGTGTCCAAATTCTCCCACTTCTTCCTCTGTAATTTTTCTAAGCTCTTTTCCCTTTATGACAGGCAACCCTGTCATCCTAGTAATCTCCACATCCCATATTAATTATTATAATCTCCTCCTTTCCAGACTTCTGAATACCCTCAGATCTGCTTTAGCATTACTAAGACGTTTTCTTCTGACTGTTCTGATAATACCACTTTGCTGGCTACCACAGGCCTACTGCATCAAGGTCTAGGTGCTTTTTCTCACCACCAGTACCTTTCACAATTTTGCCCGTACCTATGAGTCTGTTTGTTTAATTGCCTCCCACTAAAATTCCTTCAGCTCCTTTACTTTGCCAACATCAGCATCATTTGCTGGCTTCTGCACACACCTTCCTGCTCCTTCTCCCTCTTGGGCATGCTACACCAATCCTGGAGTGACTATCAGAGCCACTACCCTCTTGTCCTTCAAATTTATCTTCAAGACGCATCTTTTGTTGAGAGAGATGGCTGTAAGAAATCAGACAGTTCATAGTGGCTTGAGGGGAAGTTGGGATTAGTTGTGCTTTCTTTGTTAGTGTTTTTAAGGTGAGCAGATGTACCTGTGTCCCTCGTTTCTGCCAATTACCATCTTAGTTTGTAAACTCTTTGAGCAGAGGCCAGGTGTTTCTATATGTTTGTAGAGAATCTTGGATATCTAGGCCTCTTCACTCTACTAAATATTTAATCCTATTAATAAATAGGGGATCATCCACTAAATCAGTGCAGCCTTCTTTGCAGTGAAAAGTTGGAGTTCTTTAACTGTGGTTAAGTGTAGCAGATTTAGGAATGGGGCAAGGGGGAATTGGTGTACCTGGCTAGTGGTGGAACACTCTGCATAAGCATGGAGCTCTGACCACGCCAGAAGGTGAACACTGCTGTTGTTAGCCTTTCCCCTCCCTCTCTACTTCTCACTGAATTCAACATGAGGGAAAAGGAGGGAATGAGCAGCACTTGGACCCTTGGCTCATGAAAGCAGAGTCCCTGACCAGACTCTACACTGAGAACACGGCCAAAGGGGGTGCAACCATGACACCACACTGCCTCTGGATCCACCCCTGGTGGATAGTAGCACAGTAAAACTGTTTAGGGTGGGAATTAAAGAAGACTGTGCCCACCTGAGGTAACTGGAATGCAGTTCACCGAGTGGAATTTGGACACAATACATGGTTTGTATTTCTGTTACTGGGAAAACTTGCATGTGGTTGCTAGGGACCACAAATGATCAGGACCTCTATTTTATGTTGAATCGAAAATGTAGCACATTTAATGCCATGCTTTCCCTTTACACTGTATGAAAGGCATTGGCTCAGTACCGATTCAAAGGAAAGAGTATTACCCACTGATCCAGAAATGCCACTTCCTGTAGCATATGCTATTTTCTTAGGCTTTCTCCCAGATCTTACCTAACTGCTGGTTTTGTGAGAGCTGACCAGATCATAGCCACTATGGTGTGGGATTGGTCTGGTGTTTGGGAGACATCCCTCCTTAACCATGAATTGGGTTGGCTACACAAGTAGTGAGACTTGGAGAAAAATAACCACCCAACCACAAATATTTAACAACCTTGTAAAGTAATGCATTTCCTTTATTTATTTGGTTATTTTTAACTGCCGCTTTCTAGGCTTAGTGTTTCTTTCTGGTTTAATTTCTGCTCCATATTAAATCAAATAGTACAACTGAGCAGTGAAGGTAAAGTCCCACCTATATATTCTTTGTGAAATGGATGGGCAGAAAGTTTTATTTCATGAATCACTTATATCTTGCTACAATGATTCCTGTAAATCTGTAAAGCTTAAAAAACCTGATAACTGGATGTCTAAAGCAGACTTCCTTCCCTGTCTTCCCTCACCTTTATTTTTGAAAGAACTGAAGTTTCCAGAGTATGCCACATAGTTGTTTATATTGGACAATTTGTTTCATTTTTACTGCTCTGTATTGATGGGTGGGGGGGGGGAAATCCATTCTTCCTGTTATACCTCTGTAGTTGCAGGGGCTAGGTTCAGTGAACAATATGTACAATATGCACGTGTCATGTTGTAGCATGATCCCATATAGTTTGGAGGATAGCTTGGGAGGTGCTAAAGTAGTGCTGTGTGAATAATGATTTTTTTCAGTTTGGCATATGAACCCAAAACAGTAGTAATCATTATATGGATTAATCAATTTGGGTCAATCCTAGATTAAAATATTGGTGTGCTTTTTTCTTGCCAAAATTAAGAGCCAAAACATTGTGCTTTGTGTTAAGCCAAACAGAATGTTTTGTTTTGGGGCTCATAAGAAAAGCAGAGGAAATAGAAAGGCAGATTTACACAGCTGTCTGAGGAAGAGGCAAGTTAGTACACTCAGTGTACGTATCAAGGATGCACAATTCCCTCTTCTGCCCCAGGATTTGAACCCATGTCACCCATCTCCCAAGCATGAGGTGATGAAGTCATCTCAGGTGTGGTGTTCTAAATCTCTCCTGTTAACACTGTTCCACTTTTGCAGATGATTATTAATAAATAAAGACCCATTAATTGGAGCACTGACTGGAACCCAGGTGTTGTCTAATCAGGAGGTTAGAGTCATTGTTGCTCTCTTGCTTAATGACTGCTTAAATATTTTGCACAACAGGAGGAACTGCAGATACTCCACACTGACATGTCCTGTAGCTTGATGGCTAGGACACTCACCTGAGAGCTGGGAGTCCCAGAGTCAAAGCTCTGCCCTGAACCCAGAGATTGGTTGCAAAGAGCTGATTTGAACATGGCTCTCTCTCTCACCTCTTGGGTGAGTGCCCTAACTGCAAAGGTATTCTGAGGTGGTGCATTTTTGCTATGAATTTGCAACTATTCACATAAAAATATGCCTAATTCTAATCTGGACTGCTCTGAGCTCCCATGGGGGGAGTTCAGGGAACTCAGCAACTGCGGCTTAAACAAAAATATTTCTGTTTCGGTTAGACTTTAATGGACACAGAGCTGTGAGATCAAAAGTGCCTGCATTTTTACAGGGGCACATGAATATATTGGTTCTGATGTTGTGAAGTAAAGGCCACACTTTTAGAAGATGTGTTACCTAGCAGCATTTATTCAAAATTCAGTTAGCTTGAATCAAGGTATAAGGATGGTCAAACCAAAGGCTTTGATGTGGCTCATTAAAAACATGGAAGATCTTAGCATGAAATTTCAAACTGGGTTTGAAATTTGAAGACCCTCCACTATTCCAGTGTTTGGCAAAAGTTCCATTCTCTGATTTCCCAGTGAGCATTTCTCTATCTGCACATTTTCTAGTCTCTGGCTCCCAGGGCACAGGATTTGTTTCGCTGCATAGCAAGCTGTCTGGGCCTCACTGAGCATTCTGTGAGGTGAGTTCCAATGGAGGTTTACTGGAAAAGGTGTCCCATTAGATGTGTTGAAGAATAACTGAGAACTAGACCAGTCCTACTTAAGGCTGTCACCCCCATCCATTTCCTGTGGCTGTTCCCAAAAGCTCCCTGAGGAGGAGGAGTTGCAGTTTACATGTGCTGCTGTAAACTGTAAGCTCCAGATAAACTTTTGCAGTGATACTGTGGTAACGTGCAGGTTGGGCTCTTCCAGGTCATGCATGTAAGCAGGGAAATCTGCCTTTTGAGAAGTCTCAAGGAGAAACTGCTTCACAGTGGGCATGTTTACACGTTGCCCTAAGGCAATGTAGCAATACGTTACATCACTGCGTGGCACACTATGGCAATGTAGCAATCACATGGGCCAACACGTGATCACCAAGTACATCACCAGAATGGTGTGCTCTCCCAGTATAGCGTGCCACTATAGCGAGGTAGCTGGGAAATTTACTCAAGCACCATGCACATGGCACAATAACAGCTCGTACCGCACCACGCTTTAGTACTTCCAAAACGAAGTACTTAAGTACAGTGCCATAGCAACATTGCTGTATGGTGACGTGTAGATGTGCCTAGTGATTATCATCCAGTTGGGGTTCACTTCAAGTGCAGATTTCTTGGGTCAAGGGGGAGTAGCAGTGGAAAAAGGTACTCACATTCACACATCTTGGTGAGTGTATGCAACACAGTGTCTACATCCAAGTGGTAACAAAGGTATCTAAGATTGTGTGATAACATCTGACAAATATTGACCTTTTAGGCTAGGGACAGACATTACACAGAAACTGGTTTAAGTGATCAGAAACTGGTTTAAACCTGTAACAGAACAGATGTTCAGTGCATATAAACCAGTTTGAAAATGGCTGAAACCTGTTTGAGAAAAACCTGGTTGAATGTAGTATCAGACAGTGGCAAGGCATAGGGGGTGCATGGGGGTGTACGTGCACCCCCTGAGAGTGCTGGTACCCCTCTTGTAAGGCCGTGCTCCCTGTTTAGGCGATGGGCAGGCAGGAGCACCTGTGCCGGCCAGGGAGCAGGGCCACCAGCAAAAGCAGCTGTGCCACTTCTGGAAGTCCCACGGTCACTTCTAAAAGTGGCGTGGCCACTGTTTGGTGAGTGCAATCAGCTGCTGCCCCCCCTACCTCCCTGGTTAGCGTGATTGGGGCACGTGCCCCCCGACTCAAGAGGAGGCACCAGTCACCCATGGTATCAGACTTAACTAATTTGGGTCAAACCGGTTTATGCAATGTCTGTCCCAGGCCACTTGCTGGTTTAAGATGAACCAGACACCTGGCATGCTGGGCATGCTCTCTAGGTTGGGGGAATTCTCTGCTTCACAGCAAGGCTGGCCCCTCGCCTCTGCTCCCTGGCCATAGCTCCTCTGGCATAGACTGGCAGATGCAGCAGGGTCTGCTGGCTTCCCTGTGCCTCCCTTCCCTTCCCCTCTCACCTACTTGCTGCTTCAGCAGGGATCCCTTCCTCCCCGCTCCCACACCACGGACCATAGCCATCATGTGATATGCTAGTTAGTACTAGTATAAGGCTCTGGCAGAGACTGCAGACACAGTAGGATCTGCTGTCTTCCCCCTGCCCTATCCCCCGCGCTGCTCAAGCAGGAAATCCCACCCCCCTTCCTCCTTTCTCCTACATCATAGACCCCAGCCCCACAGATCCTAGGCATGCTAGCTAACGTGAGAAGTGTTTGTGTGCGTCTCTCCAGTTTCATTGGGACAGGCAGGCAGACAGAACAGGGCTTTTGGAGCTAATCAATAGATCACCCCAGTAAGCTGTGTAGGCAGAGTTTGAAGTAATGGAGGAGAGGCTATTGCTTTGCTAATTGGGTGATAAAGACTCTTAGCAGCTCTGGGCTACCTTGATTATCTGTCAGTTTGCTTCAGGCAGTCTGACAAGCAGGGAGGGAAATTGAAAGGCTCTGTATCATCAACAGATGCATGCACTGCACCCCCTTTTCCCCTAGTCTTAAAGTGCTAGC
The DNA here is from genome assembly GCF_001723895.1 of Crocodylus porosus. Taxonomy (NCBI): domain Eukaryota; kingdom Metazoa; phylum Chordata; order Crocodylia; family Crocodylidae; genus Crocodylus; species Crocodylus porosus. The sequence continues at coordinate 157,883,511 of NW_017728886.1, forward strand.
AGGGAAAAACCTGAGATGGTGCAGGCAGACCTCCCTAATGAGAAAGTCCTGCTGGGGCCTGGCCATGCCCCCCTCAGCTCAACTCTGTCCAAGGGAAGGGAGGGCTGCTCTAGTGTCCCCTGGCTTCTAGCCTGAGCCACTGCCGGCATGTGCCTGAATTTTCTCAGTCCAGAGGGATTGTCTGTATGGTTGGAAACTGGTTCAGACCTAGCCTGCATAGACTAACCTGCAAAGGTTGAATCAATTCAAGCTCACGCTTTTTGAATGTCTATCCCTAGCTCTAATGAAGATGAGTTAATAAGATTGTTAGTAATGGTTTTATGAGTTTACAGATTAGAGGAAAATTAGACAACATCAAGCTTTACTTGACTTTTAAGGTTACATAGAGATATGAGATCAAAATTGCCCATGTTTTTACAGGGGCACATGAACATATCGGGTCTGGCATTGTGAAGGAAATGATGCCACACTTTAAAAGACTTCTTACCTAGCAGCATTTATTCCTATTTTTGTAATTCAGTCGTGCTGCCTATGAATACACAAGGGCATGGATAACAAGTAGTTTAAATTTAGAATCACAGCAGTACAAGTATTGCTCAGCAAGGGCTTCCAGAAAAATATACCATTCCAGTCCATAAGCAAGAATACATTTTCTCATATAATTTTTTTCTGCAGGATGCTTTGAATGAGCAAAGCAATGCAAGTACACCTGTTCTTACTCTTCTAAATGTAGGTACAAGGTACTACCTGACAGAATCTGTCATTAACTTTTCACAGGCTTCCTGTGGTGAAAGGGGAGAGGTGTGTGTCTGATAGAGCTTCTTAAAATCTTGATAATGTTTACAGTGCAGCTGTCTTCACAAAATGCCCCATAGTCACAGTAAATCTGTAGAAAGATCTAAGATATAACATCCATGGAAATCAGAAGGAAAATTGCCAATGAGTATATGAGCAATGAAAGAGGACCTGTATGGACAGAGAAATGTTAGTAGGAGTGAAACAAGGGGTATATAATGGACTTAAACTTCTTGGTTTTCACATCTTTATTACATTTCAGAAGTTCATCTGGATCCAAACAGAATGTGGTGCCCTGATGCTGACTGCCAGACTGTGTGCTATGTTGAATTGAATGATTTGGGACAAGCAGTGCCGGTAGAATGCCAGGCATGTCACCTGAAGTTCTGTTCATCTTGCAAGGAAGCATGGCACCCAGAAAGCTTGTGCCAAGAAAACCAACCCATTGTAATGCCAACTGAGCATGGGTAAGAACAGAGTTCAACATAGGTTTGCAATTGTTCAGCTTTACTAGTGGTACAAAATGAGTGTTGGATGCTTCATTTGCCTTATGAATCCACATCCTCTACTTTTATGAAACATCTTTCTAGTACAGCACAGATCTGCAAGTGTTTATCAATCTAATTCAGATGCTGCTGTAATTACTGCATTAAGGAGTAATGTTCTATGTGGGGGCTTTTTTAGGGTTTTGACCTCCGTTGGTCCTCAAGGAAGATTGGGTTATCCAGCATTGTGAACATCCATGTGTCATTTAAGGCCTTGTTTACTCTGTAGAGTTCATTGCTATAACAGTAAAAAAACAAAACAAAACACTGGTATACTGATATAACAGCATCCATACCACTGGTAATGTTGAGTCTAGTAGAAAAATTGCCGTTGTTGAATAATATTTAATAATAATATAAAAGCACTTGTAGGTCAGGCCTAAATTTTGTATTAAGTGGATGTAGAATGTTTTCATCTGTGTGATTTAAACAAGTCTGATACAGTAATCTTTTGTACACATGCACAGGAGTTGTTTTTTGCAACACTCTGCTCATTGTACTGGAAATGGCTGTGTAGTGCTTTAGTAACTGACATACCTTAAGTGTTCCTGCTTTTACATTATGTAAGGTCTGTAGCTAATTTGTGCTTTCAGAAATGACTACGTTCTCAGTGGCATGTACGGTATAATCTGTAAACTGTCTGTTGTGCTCAAAAGATTGCTACAATTTTTGCAAGAACTAAAAGAGTTAAAACTAAACAGTTTGATAGGCCTGGAGACTTTATCAAACTCAAGGCAAGCTGTGAAGTGGTTGTTGTTGTTGTTTTTTTTAATCTCCAAGTTTGTTCTTCAACAGCAAGGGCAGTACATTGAAATACATAGTCCAGTCGTTTTAATAAATTACATAAGCTTTTTTCCATAATGTAGAAGACCAGTTCTTTTAATGCTGTGGTTTGATGACAGAGCAATTACAACAGCCTACTACATCTTCAGAGGCATGAATTTGAGCCCTGCTCTAGACTTGTTACAAAAGCTGTTCCCAGTTGATGCAGCTGTAAATGGGTACCTGGCTATGCAGACTGGGCAAAGGCAGTTGGACATGATTCTGGCAGCATCTCTTCCTTGAGTGCCATTAACTATAGACAGAATCTGTGTGCCTTAACCTTGGTACCCAGCTATCCAGCCATCCAGCTCAGGCAGCCCTTTGAATTTGGCTTTTGATCCTTTTAATGCTGAATATGAGCCATGCAATATGAGTATGTCTTCTGGGTACCTATTTTATGTAGTATGAAAGGTTAATGGAACTGAAAGTTTAATTTGTCACTCTGCTTTTTTCTACTCAAGTCATATATGTTTTAATGTATTCTAGGATGCGTACTGGACTTTACACTTCCAGTGCATTAAGACTAAGACTGTAGGCAATCAGGAAACTCAGCACAGGGCATATCAAGCCACAGAGCTGGGTGTGAATTAGAGATCATGACCGTGTAATGATGTACCTACTGCTTGACGTTGTTGTACCTTTGAGACTCCCAGCCACAATTCTTTTGATTTCCTCTTTTTAAATATTTCTTTACTCTTCTAGAGCGCTTATCAGAACTGACACAGAGGCTTCAATTAAACAGTGTCCAGTGTGCCGGATCTATATTGAACGAAATGAAGGCTGTGCTCAAATGATGTGTAAGAACTGCAAGCATACATTTTGCTGGTACTGTCTACAGAACTTGGACGTAAGTTCCATGTGCTAGACACTCTTAAGGAAAGGGTTTTGGGGGATTCAGGGGCCAAGTCCCTCATGCCTGTTAAAACCAGAATCATTTATGCCATTGTTGTGTCCTTTATATGAAGGATAGAGGGGATGTGGTTGGGTTTGGGGTTTTGTTTTTTTTTGTTTTTTTTTTACTTGAAGATATGTCTTAGATACTAAGTGGATCTTGGAGGGGCCAAAATATATTTTGGTTTTGGTGGGTAAGGAAGACTAGAAGCTTTTTCTATATCTTATCATCTTGTTGGGAGCTCCTTAATTTTACAAGGTTTTGTTTCAGGCTACCTCGCACTCTTTTAATGCCTAGGTCGAATTACTGTATTTACTCACATACCACACATGAATTTTCCAAAAAGCGGGGATGCTGATTTTTCTTCCTGGAATAGAAAAATTCTGCTTTGATTTCTGCTTCAGCTTTGATTCTAGCTCACAGCACCGATGGCATTTTATATCCAGGCAGCTGAGGGAATCAGTTGACTTAGTGGCACTGCATTCCTCAACAGGGGAAGTTTAGGTTGGTTATTAGGAAAAGCTTTCTCACTAGGAAGGTGATGAAGCACTGGGAATGGATTACCTAGAGACCTAAGGACCAACTTTTATTTTTGCTGGGGGGGTGGGCTAAGATGATGGACATGTGCTCCCCATCCCCATCCCCCACAGTGTG
>NW_017728886.1:157887318-157898723 GCF_001723895.1 Crocodylus porosus
AGGAAGGGGCACAGGCAATGCAGCTGGGGAGTGGGAGGCCGTGCCTCCGCAAGATTTCTGTGCCTACAGTGGGTCTCATGGCTGCAGTGGGCCAGATCAGCTCTGTAGGCCAGTTGGCAGGACCTGGCACAGGAAGGAGAACCATGCTGCTATGGCTGCCAAGGTGAGATGCTCCCTGCCCATCCTGCAACAGCAAGGGCACAACTGCACCACTGCTGCTGACATACCTCAGACTGGCCACTGCAAGAGCAGTGTTGCTACCTGTGCAGGGTCCTGTCCACTGGGATGTGGAGGCAGCTCCTGCCCAAAGCTGGTCTGGCCCAGCTGCAGCCCCACATGGCCAGCTGTGGGTGCAGAAATCTCAGGGGGCCTGTGCTCTCTCTGCCACGTTGCCTTGGCCCCTCTGTCATGTTGCCTATCTCTCCACCCCACCTCTCCCCCAGTGCATCTCTTGAGCCCCCTGTGCCTCTATAAACATACCTGGAGGAAGCTGCTCTCCACCGCTGCTTGGCTGCCATGTGCATGTGCATGTGCACACGCATGTGGTGCCCCTTGCCTCCAATCACCCTCTCCGCTCCCCCCAGCTAAAGCAGCTCCTTGTAGGCTGGAACTCTGCCAACCTGTGAGGGGAAACCTGCAGTTTCCCACATTTTTTCTCAGTTAAAAGAGAAAATCCACATTTTTCCACAGTGAATGGAAAACCTGGATCCCTAGCTTCAGTCATCATTCCTAAGAGAGATGATATAATTTTCCTCAGGTTTGTCACTTATGGAGACCAGTCTTCAGCAGTAGCTAGTATTTCAACTTCTGGTTAAGGAGAAAAGAGAGGAGAAGTGAGCTGAAGATTATTCTCCATCCCTGTTTTGTGCAGTCATAACCATAGAAAAAACTTTTTATTTTTCATTCCAGTTTTGCCAGAACAAGGTGCATGTCTTATGTGTGCGTGTGTGAAAGGCCAGGGCATGCATGAAAATGTGGTATCTCCGTATTCCTCAACTCTTTCTTGGACAATGATATATTAATGTTGATTCCCTGGGATTCTTTAATGGTTAAAGAGTACATTTTAAAAAGTCTGAGGTTACTATTTAAGTGGTCCCACACTCCCTTATCTTCTGATAAGTTTCTTGATCCATTTCTTTACCTTCACGTGTTTTTTGTTTCACTCATCCAAACCTATCGTTTATACTAGTGGTACTCAGCCTCTGACTGATGGGCCAGACCTCATGCATGAGGCCATGTCATCCAGCCCAGGGGCCCCCCATAGGTCCAGAAATTTGGTGGTGGGGGAAGGGTGGCAGCATTACCTGCCACTCCCTTGCTGCCAAAGAGAGAAGTGGAATATATCAAAGCCCCTTTGTCCATGATAACTTCTTCTGGGGAAAATGGATACTGTCTTAGTGTAGTGAGATGGACTTGTGGCTGAGATTCCAGCCATGCATTTCTAAGATAATCTCTGTTGGTGTCCTAGCTAAAGATAAATGGGAGAAGAGCTAAAGAGGGAAAAGTGGTTGATGTCTTCTCCCTGCTTCCAATACCAACTTATCCAAAACCTTTGCTTGGTTCTAGGTGAAGAATACAATTCAAAATACAGTCGGTGTTGAGTTCATTTTAAGTCTCTCCTTCATAGACAGTCTTTTGTGCTGTTTGCTGAGGTTAATAAGCTTAATGGTGGAAGAAAATATTTTCCATGTTTAGAATTTTATTATGTATATAAACTGCTCAAGGGCGTGCAAGTATGGGGAGTCTGAACTCAGTTGGCGTGTTACCATAAAAATGGCCCAAATTTGCAACTTGCCAACCACCTCCTACACAAGATCAAATAAACTCAACTCCCTTTGGTTTGAGGATTCCTTGTAGGAGTAAGTCCAAAAGAAGCAATGCATTGGTGTACAGTGATGCATCAGTTTGGCATAGTCACTAGTAATGCTTGTGGGAGGTGAGAAAAAAAGAACTTCTTGTACCAGTACTTGAGATAAAATGATGGATTTTGTTTTTGCTACGTGGCTTGTAAATTATGAAACCTCCTCTTCTCGAGCCTTCCCTTTTTCAACACATTAAGTAGGGTTTGCTCAACTTTCTGTTCAGGCCATTTATTTATGTAAGCATGCTGTTTTTTCAAGCCTGTTTCGTAGGCTGTCTCTGGGTACATACAGTACGCAATGATCACTTAATGCTCTGCTGAATTGGAAGGATGTCAAATTTCCATATCATCTGTAGAAATGCCCTTATCTGGATTTAATCAGCTCAAGAAAAACCTATTAAATTATTTCTCAACAAAGTGTAGCAATTAAATGGTTACAATAAAGCATTTGTAAAACACACAAGGTTATAAGTGCTCATAGTTTTAGAATGCTGGTATAGCAACCAGGTTGCTATACAGGTTGAGAAATAAAAGGAAATGCAAGGCTTTGACAGTAGGGGACCTGTCTGGCAGAAGACTGAACACTATCGGTTTTATTATGATAAAATAGTTTAATAGACATTACGAAAGAAGAAAATGGAAGTGGGGAGTTCCCATTTTGATGAGCACCCCATTAAGCATCTGAATGAACTGACTAGAAAATATAGCAATATTAGAACTGAAGATTAACCATCCCCCCCCTCCCCCGAAAAGATCAGAAGTAACTTAAAAAGTGTGTCTGATATTTTTCCAGGCAGGCAGGTGAGCTTGCTTGCCAGAAGCAGTTAATATTACAGTGCTCATGGAAAAGTGGTATTTCTAGTTCTGTCCTGGGCATCTTCCCATATTATTATGATCAGCTCAGTACAAGCTTTCCTTTGTCTTTCAGAATGATATCTTCCTAAGACATTATGACAAAGGCCCCTGCAGAAATAAACTGGGCCACTCCCGAGCCTCTGTTATGTGGAACAGAACACAGGTAGGCTGACACAGAACTGAAACAGAGCAGTGTCACAAATATCTGGGGAAGGGAGATTTCATCCTTTGGTTAATGAACCAAATCATTAATCAGGACTTCAGGGCTAGGGACAGAAATGATACATAAACTGGTACAAGTGATCAGAAACTAGTTCAAGTCTGTAACACAACAGAAGTTCAGTGCACATAAACTGCTTTCAAAATGGCTGAAATGGGTTTAAGACAAACCGGGATGGATATAGTATCAACCTAACTGATTTTAGGTTAAATCAGTTTTATTGAACTTCTGTTCTAGGTTCCTCCATATTTGAGTTAACTCACAGTCCCCCAGCATCCCAGGATGGTTTTTCACCTCCCTCGCAACCCTCCCCCACCCACCTCTTCCTCACCTTGCAGGGTGGGTGGGCTAGCCTTGGCCCAAGCTGTTTGCTCCAGTCAAGTAGGGAGGTGTGCTCTAGTGCCCCCCGGCTTCTGGCTTGGGCCACTGCAGGCATGTGGCTGTATTTCTGGAATTAAAATTGAGGATCTGCTCACTTGCTCGTTGGTTTAATCCACACATCTTAGACTAACCAGTGAGGATGTAGTCAATTCAGCCACATACTTTTTGACTGTTTTGTACTTAGACCAGCTGCATTTGTTTGGCTTGTGATTTGCACATAAAATTCACTTTATTTCTTGTTTTGTTAAATATCATAATTTTCTTTTGTTTTTCAGGTTGTGGGCATCCTGGTGGGTCTGGGCATCATAGCATTGGTGACATCTCCTTTGCTGCTTGTAGCATCTCCGTGTATTATCTGCTGCATCTGCAAATCATGCCGAGGCAAAAAGAAAAAGCACAACCCACCCACAACCTAAAACTCGGTGTGCGTCTTTGCATCTGGCTATATAGTATCTGTGTGAGAGAGAAAGCACAAAGGTTGCATTTTGGTGCCATCCCTACCAAATACTTTTCCCTCTTCTTGCCAACTTTTGGGATAAGTGCCTCTACTTTACAGGCCACTATATCATTTGCAAGTCACAGTGCAGGAAAAGACTAGGAATCTGTGGTGTGTATATATGGTTATGTCAAAAAGATGGTCAGGTAGTTTAGGCTCCATATATGTTCCACCTTTGAACATGATAGACGCGCTAAGAATGAGAGAACTTCCTACAGTCAGAATGTGTGTTGTTCCTGTAGTATTGTTCTTCTGCCTTAGCAGAACCACTCATTCAACCGAGGGAGTATGTATAAACATATAAGACTTCCTCTTAAAACTCTGCTAATACATCAAGATTTTGATTTTTTTTTTTTTTTTTTAAAAAGAAATTAATTACTGTTACCTGTTGGTCTGTTCTTACCATTTTGTTAAACAAAATGTATTTGCTAGTTTCCGTGTATCCAGATGCAATGAAGTTTCCTTCTTCTGTATCTGAAAATGTCTGTTGGGAGGGATGCTTGAAAAATTATGAAGTGAATAAGTTACCAAGAATGCAATTCAGGTAACTCATATTTTGTAACTAAACTATTGAATTATATGGATTATTTCCATATAATTTGCATACACACACATACAGAATTGTTTATGCTGGTAATGTTTTAGGAGTATTATACCCTTATTGATGGTTGATATTTGTGTTATAAATCATGTTAAAAGATACTGTTTGGTGTATTATTTAACTGTGAAACTAATATGCACATCTCACAGTTGGTACTATATATAACCAGACTTGAAAACTTCTATAAAGTGTCATCTAAATTGGATATCTATTACTACAATAAGGTTCTAAAAATGTCCCAAATTTGCTGCTTTTCAAGTTGATGGGGCTTTCACTGGAGTGGAAAAGTAGCAAATTCTTTCTTAAAAAATAATATTGGTTCAAGTCAAATGTGGCATGGTTTTCTTGAAATATTAGGTTTATCTGCACTTCTGCTGCATTGGGCTGATCTACTATTGGCTGCCTGTTGTGAATAATGAGGATGTTATGAACTTGTGTAAATCTAATACATTATGAAAAGCCACGATCTATCTCCAAGAGAGCATAAAGTACACCATGGAGAATGTGTGTGTGGATGTATATTGTGCAGGTGCGTGAATACATACGTATATTTGAAAAAATGGAACACATGCACACAAAGTACACAGTACATTTTGTATGTACTCAGACAGTATGTAATATATGTACATCATAATGTTGCAGCAGCTCAAATAAAGTAGTAACAAGAATCTTGGAAAAATTATTACTTGGTTAGATATGTGGCTAAGCCAAGTAACCCTTAAAGAATTGTTACAAATAATTCTTAAAAAATCCTATGTAAATATTAACTCTGTTCATTTGGTCATCTTCACTTCTGTCCCCCACATAGGTAAATAGCACTATTACTAATGATTTATTTTTGGTTATTTTGTATCTAAAAGGCTGTCATTTAATGCTCTCTTAATTTGGTGCCTCACTACAGTGTTTCAAATCCTGATCTCAGCTACCCCAATGCATAATTCAGAGTAACTCCACTGAAACTAGTGGGTTTACTTCGCGTGGGACTACCAAGATTGGATCTGGATTCCCTAGCAATTATAATATCATTGGCTGGTGTTCATACCAGCATTGGCCAGCGTTTGCTTTTGTGCCTGGTTTCTGTTTGTGCATTTTCATAACATGTGGGAATTGGTATGATTTTGCACTACAATCAGTAGTGATTCCAAGTCCTTTTGCTAAGGACTGTTGAAGATAGATATGTGGTGAACGTGATGCAAAGTCAGAAATAAACACATCGGACAATATCTTTTAGCTTACCTTTTTGCTTATTATATGTGAGGCTAGAGAAAAACTGATAAAGTGAACATTCTTTTAATTTTGTTTAGCTAAGCCTCAGGAACCTTGCCTTCTTGGCAGTAAATGTGATCTTTTTTTACTTCTCTTTTTGGTTACTGTAACACAAGTGGTAAATGTTCTTATTTTAAGGAAGTATAGTCTGTAGAGTAGACTAGCAGGGACAAAGGCCTTAAATATTGTCTGCTTTACTTTTTAGTTGATTTCTTTTTTTAAATGCTGAATGAATTTGCTACCAATAATGACTGGAAGGCAGTCAGCATGTACTTGTTTGAAAATTTATATTTATTGTCCATCCACTGCTTCTGAGGAAAGCAGGAAGATAGTAAGTGCATTCTAAATATGAAGTGCAATGCAGGCAACTGATTTATTATACATTGAAATTATTTTATGTACATGTTTTCTTTAAGAGCAGTAATGATAGTGCTCAGGGTTAGTTGTGACAGATTAAAATGTCTAGCCCTTGGCTTTGCACTATTCTTTTCTATCTACAGTTTGTCACTACTGTCATTTCCATGTTTATGAATTTCTAGTAGAGTCTCATTTGAGGGAAGCTCCAAGGATAAAGTAATGGTAGACTCTCTCTAACTCATTGTAGATTCTCTGTAACTATAACTGGTACTATGAGACTGTACCATTTGCCAGTTAAATTTAATGAGTTTTTCATAAATGTCATGCTTTAATTCTGTCTAAAAGACTGTCCAGTAGCTCTGTGGGACTGGGTGCAATCTATCCATTCCCTACCCCAACTTTTTTTTCCCCTTTGAAGTCAGTGTTGCCAAATAAATTGAAGATATTTCTTTATAAGTATAATGGTTTTGTTTATATTTCAGTTACAAACTGGGAGCATCTACATGTCTATTAAATTTAGTATCTCTAGGGTGAGGTAGTAATAAATGTGCATTGGGCTGTCCTAATGTGCAGGAATGAAAGCACACACTTTTTTAGTGATGCTTAATGCGCAGTAGTCTTTCTTTTACTGTGCATTAGCTTATTAGTGTGGTTTTTGATGTGACACTTAATGTGTAGTAAAATAAGCTACTGTGCATTAAAGCGCACATGTAGACATCCCCTCTGTATACCAAATTCAGTTGAACAGAAGTAACCGAGGAGAATTTTGCTCAGTACACATGAACAGATATAAAGTCTGTGTATGCCTCAGTTTATTATAATGTAATGTAAAATCCTACGCTTGTTCAGCACTTTAAGATGATCTAAACTGAAAATCTCTAGTTAGTAGAGTCTGATTTTTTTTTTTTTTTAAATATTTGAAATCTGACTATTAGTTGATAAAGTATATATGTGTTTTATATAACAGCATTTTTGCTAAGAAACCAGTTTATTGAAATGATAAAATATCTTTTCACTCTTGGTATGTTGTTCTACAATCAAGCTATCTTCTTTCCAAAGCTGTGTCTATATGTATGTGGCCATACCTTAAGAGAAGTATTTTACACAATATTTTAAGTGCTCAAATCAAAAATCTTTTAAAAGTGCTTTTAAAACTGAAACTATATATCAGACCAAAATGGTTTTCCATTAATTGGGCATATTAATTGCATCAACTTATCTTGTTTTTTTCAAAGTACAATATATCTGAGCATTTGCAGTAACTTGGGCCTTTAGGTGTGTACAAAAGTGCTCCGGGCATGAGCCTCCCTGCACTTTCAAGGCTAAGGCTAGGATGCAGGGGTCTCTGCAGCCCAGAACCAGAAATTTGACAAGCATGCAAAAGTTATTTAAAGCACTGTAGGTTGTGAAAGTGCTGTAAAATACAGCACTTCAAATTTTAATATCTCATTTAACAATGGTTAATTTAAAGTGCTGTGCTCATTTTTAAAGTGCTGTAAAGCCATGCGCTTCTAAGTCACAGCAATATAGAGCTTTGAATGGTGAAAAAGCAACTTCTCTACACAACTTAGCAGCTTCTGTTTGGCATCTTAGGTGGCCAGATCTTAAGTACATAGTAACTTTGCATGGCTGAACTTACACATGCGCTTAAGTGTAGGTAGCATGAGGTCCATACTACTTGATGGAGCTATTGCTTGATTCTTCTGGGACACCGTACAGAAAACTGTCCACACTAAGTCTGTTCTGGCATTCCTAAGAAATAATTTAAAGAAGAATCCAATTAAAAAGGCTTTATTTATGAGACAAATGATAAATTACAAGTGATACAAGTTGTGCAAGCAAGATAGTAGGGCCAAAAGGTCTGGAGACGCAGAGTATTTATGACCCCTTTAAATTAATGTCACTGAGGATCCACACTCGTGTAGTTTCAAAATCTCTCAATGAGCACCAGCTATTGATACTACATTTGAACTATGCTATAGTAATTCCATTCTACTCTTATTACTGTCACTGTACCATCTTTCACCAGTTTTATGGTGACTAGTATGAAGGCTAGTTAGAGGTATTATGGCCTATGATTGGGAGGATAATTTAGTGGGATAAGGCTGGGTTTCACTGAGCCCTTCTCATTTCCAGTCTCAGCTGTAACAGTGATATGGTGGTGACCTTAGTTAAGTCAGTCAGGCCTTTGGAGCGTGATCAGACATGATGGTTTGTCACACGATCAGCCACTGAAAGTGCTCTATAGCCATGCGCTGACAGAAGTGCATGGGTGCAAAGTGCTTTAAAAATGCCCATTCTCATGACAGTCTGAACCCTCATTACATGAGGGTTTAGATGAAGGTACTCTGAAGTGGAGTACCTTCATCAACATCTTTCAGCACCTGCCTGGAGCTGGGCTGAGCTAACACAACCCAGCCCTGCTGTGGGTGCTGTTAGAATGGGACGGGGAGAAGAGAAGGGAGGGAGTTCAGTCTGGGGCTTGTTCAGTCCACACTGGAGGATGGGGTGGGTAGACTGGAGCCCCTGCAAGGTGGGGATCCAATCCATCCACACTCCCACTCTTAAAATGATTAAATATAAACAACAGTATGTAGCACTTAATAGCTTTAAAATGCTATACTAATATTAACTACTATTATTCCTCATGCATTTCTGTGAGGTAAATAGCACATGCACCATTAATTAATTGTCAATTACTGCATTTCAGTATTGATAGTGTCTCTCCAAGAGTTACGGTTAATACTTCAGAGAAGCAATTGTGCCATAACCTATAAAATAAATGCATCAAAATAAAGAGAATAATGCATTTTTCTCCATAGTTGATGTGGAAGCATGTAAATGAGCAAGACCAGTTCCACTTCTATTTTCAGTGGAACTGGACAGTGAAAACAGCATCAACATTTGTTTGCTGTTTTTCTGTGTACCATAATGGATGATTGTGCTGTAGTGCCTGCTACTTTTGAGTTCCAGTCTCTATTGCAATTACCGCTTTTAACTTGTTTTGTGAATGGTAAGAAGATATAAAGTTCTGTTATTGACTGTACAAATATCAGAGATAGAGATATCAGGGGATGGAGCTTATGAGCTAGATGAGAGAAACTTTTTTGTATGGTGAAGGACTCCAGTCTTTGGGAAATGTTGCTGAAAAAAATAATGTACATATTTTAATTATTTCCATCAAAATATATTCCTTAATGTATCCATATTCCTTAGATGCACATTATAAGGAGTCCAAATGTATTTGGAGTTAGGGTACGTCTTTCCAGAAAAAAAGATTAGGATCTCATAAATTGTATATTTATGCAATGGAGTAACATTTTTTTGCAAAAAATATCATAACATACTCTATCACACTGTCCGATTGGAGACCTACAGGCCACATGTGGCTGGCAAGTGATTAACGTGTGGTCTGCAAGCTCCTGCAGCCGTCTCTACCACTGGCGCATAGTGTGGGAGGGTCAGGGAAGAGGTAAGACCTTGTGGCACTAGTAATGCCTGTATAGGGTGGGGCAGGAGGCTTCGTGCTATCTGCACAGTGGAGGGATTCAAGGTGCCTGCCACCTTAGCAGACGGCTTGTGCAGTGTGTCCTAGGGATCATGGGCCAGCGCTGCAGGCAGTCCCTAGCCATGGCAAATTTGCTCTATCTATCAGCTCTAAGACTGTATTCTACTGCACATAAACATTTCTCTCTAGACTAGTGCGAGGGTTGATGCTTCCAAGGACCACTGTAAAATAAACTTACCACTAAGATTGTGGAAAACTTCACCATGCATTTTATTTTTAAATAATTTGGGCTTCTGATTTGCAAAGCATTTCAGCATGCACTTTGCTCAATGGAATGCATGGATGAAGTAAGGCCTCAGAAGATTTATTGGGTTTTGGCATAGAGCTCAGTTGTCCATGATGAACAGAAAGTAAAGATCTGGTTCAACATACTTCTTACAATATGATGTTTACTTTAATTGTGTTTGTCATGGAAAAACTTTGTAATTTTCTATTGAAATGTCATTACAGTACATTTTATAGCAAGCCTGAATACTCAAGATTATGCTGAAACCTACTGTAAACATGTTTAGGTACAATGAATAAAAAAAATATGTAGTATGTAAACATGTCTTGTTATACTCCCCAAAATCATGTCACATTGAGTAAACTTTACTGATTTCTGTTGTTAGACAACTTCACTTTTCCTTAGCAATGAATTTCTCTATGACCATACAATTGACTATACATAGTAATATTGGTTCATGTAGTACCAACAAGTTTCAAACAGAATTCACCACTAATTTTGGTAGAGAGTTGTGCTTAAAAACCTATGGCATCTTTTCTCTCTTTAGTATGCCTCTTCTAATAAAAATAATCAGCAAGTGCAAAAGCTAAAGTTCACAGCAAAATATCATATCCCATAACTTTGAAGTCTGTTGTTTGATACCTGTCTGTTTGCTCTGAAAAGCAAGACTGATTCAATTCTTTACAAATAGTTGTTAAAGCATGTTCTTTTTAAAGGAATACATTGCAAAATGAACAAAGCAGTTGTTAGCATCACAAACACCAAGTGACATTTATACTTTGACAGTTGTTGTTGAGATGCCAGGCAGTATTATGTATTTTTAATGATTTTATTTTCAAAAGTGTAATTAAATGTAAACACCCAAATATAGCAAGAGGTTGCAGTTCCACCTAATAACACAAATTGGCACTAGTCATGGGCCCCAATCCTGCAAAAACTTAGGCTTGTTCTAAGTTTCACACTTTGTGTGTAGTACCAGAAACATCAACTAGGCTACTCACAGTGCAGGAAGTTAATAATGTGCATAATTCTTCACAGGACTGAGGGACACAAAACATGATACCCTATTTTCATAGGCATTTTGATTTAAATTAATGTATCAGTTGAAAAGGACAAAAAAAGGGGAACATTACTGTACCTGATAAGTAGGGTGGTAAAGAGTAGTTCTGTTTCAGACCGATCTTCAGAGGGCCAACATTTCTGGTTTAGGAGGAAGTAAGTGGAGTATTAGCTTTTTTGTTGGCTTTCTGCCAAGGGTGAAATCTATCTTTACAATGTGCCCCAATTATGTTACCTGTTTAGGCTTATTTTATTTGTTTGTTTCCTGTTGATATACTTTCTTCACCCTTCTTAACCAGGTGAAGGGGAAAAAGACTTTGATCTTTGTAAGATTTGTTAAACTATTTTTGAGTTTTTAAAAAAGAAGGTTGACATGTATAAAGAAATAATAAGTGTTTTTGTACATTTTGTTTTATGATTCAGCATTTACAAATTTACAAATGCAATTTTGGCACTGTGCATATACTCCTATAGTATATATTTATTTTCTGCCTCTAAGGTTACTTTATTTTTTT
>NW_017728886.1:157898953-157966931 GCF_001723895.1 Crocodylus porosus
GGGGGGGGTGGATAAGACAAAGGATGAAAGAAATGAGATCCCATGTAATTTCTGAATTTCATCTGGTTTCTTTAAAAGAAAATAAAAAGGTACATATTGCCGTAGGGACTCTTTGTTGGACCCTAGAACAACCTTTCAGGGCTTTGAGATTGCAAAATATACACACAGAGAAGGACCCAATGAGACTCAGCCCTTGTATGCTGCTGCAGTGGCATACAAAAGCCAGGATTATGATGCATGTGTTCTCTGTTCAGAAAAGTTTAGCATTGCTACACATGGCCCCCTCATAGCTACTCAAGCCATTGAAAGAAGTTCATTTAAAACTAGATGGGATCTGATCCCTACCCCAACAGTTGCACATCCTGCCATGCTATATGTTCATGGGCAGGACATGCAATTTTGGAATGGGTGTCAGATTCCAAGTGTGCCCTGCTGATCAGTGCAGGGGAAGCCTGGGCTCATTATCTTGGGCTCCCCTTGTACCAGCAAGTTGAAAGCTGAGTGCCCAACAATCAACTAATTATCTACCAGTTCCAGGACTACACCAGGGCTCAAGCCAACTCCAACGTGATCCCCAGAGCTGGCTGACAGCTTATCAGGTGGATTGGGAGTGCACTGGAGCTTGAACTAGCCCCACTGTGTTCCCTGGAGCCAGCCAATAATCAGACAATCGCTGGCTGGATCAGGACCATGCCAGGGTTCCAGGTCTTATTCAAGACAAAGTGTGGTCCTGGAACCAGCTGATCATCAGTGGGCAGGAACTACATGAGGCATAGTTGGAAACCCTGGTCCTAACCCTGCCACGTGTTCAATTTATGGTGTGATAGAAACCAGCCACAAATATATTGCACATTTTTTGTGTAACCTTTTTGTGGCTGGTTTCCTTCTTTATGGTGCTATTAATTGCCTGAACACATGGCCAGTTGCTATTTAAGATGTGTTTAATGGACTAATTGCATCTTAAATGTAATGCCTGCTGGGGCCTCAATGCAGTGGAGTATGCATTTGCATTCAACCATGGGATGGTTTAGTCAGGGACAATTCTGCCTTGAGCCAGGGGCTGGAATAGATGACCTTGTGTGGTCCCTTCCAGCCCTATTTTCCATTATCCTATGTGATCACAGGTTTTTGTTACTTTTTAATGCTGGCCTTACACTACACAACCAGATACCCTCTTACAGCTTGTCTTAAATATATTTATGGACAAGTATCAGGTAGTAGAACATACACACATTGGCTTCTTTGTGTTCGTATCTGTAGCTATCCATTGCTATCCAAACATTAAAACAGGATTTTATCCTATTTGCTGTTCATCTTGGTGAAATAACGTGAAAATACAACTTGGTGTTTGGAGTCTTCTCAGTATGTAACCTGACAAATCTTGGGATTTTCTGACTGTGGAAAACACATGGGAAGAGATTGAGAGGGGTTGTACACCTGTACATTTCTGGATAACTGTGTTACCAAATTCCCATTGCCCACTTTCTTTTGCATCCCCCCAGCTACATTGGTTTCCCTGGCTCAGAGGCTTCTTGAAAATTCAATCACTAGATTCTGTTGTTGACTGAGTCTTTTTAAGGATACATAGATATCTGTAACTACCATTAAAGCACAGAAGTTTGGCAAATTAACCATGCCTGATATTAGCGGCCACTCACCTATGAGACTATAAGATATTTTACAGCAAGTTTGATGTCTCTGTTTTAAGAATGTGTAACAAAACAACAGTGGCACATGGCAAGGGTATACAGAAACATATAAAACATTTTAAATAGAAAATTTTCCAGAGGGAATGGTTTTCTGTTGGAAAATGTTGATTCAGTGGAATTGACATGTTCTGTTGGAAGTGTCAATCCTGTCAAAATTTGAATGGAAACCATGCAAGCATGCAGTCACGCCTGGTTTTCCACTAGGCTACCAGCAGCTGCTTGGCAAACTTGCTGCCTGGCTTCCCACCTGGTTGGTGGGTGGGCTGCCTGGCTTGCTTCCAGGTATTTGTTAGGGGAGAAAAGTCAGCTATGTTTTAAATATATACATTTTCCAGAATGGGGGAAAATCAATATTTGAAATGTTCTGCAAGATGGACATTCCATTTGCTACTCTAACTGGCACCTTCCTCAATTCAGGTCTATTCTTCATGACAGATGGGAACTAATCAGTGCGTCTGATATAATTACCCATGTGACTCCAGGGAAAATGTTATTTACCTATGTCACTCCCAATGTTTTCTGACCAGTTCTAGGGAAATTGGGGTTTTAAATCCACTTTGATCCAAGCTTCTATATATATATATATATATTATATATATATATAAGCTAATATTGAAGCAAATATATATTGAAGCTTGGATCAAAGTGGAGAGATGTAAAAAAAAATTTTTTCCAGTTTCTTTCTCTGATTTGGATGGATGGATTTAATTAATTTTAGTTTCTGCCTGCAGTGCTTTTTTTCAAGAGATACTTATCTCCTGGATACTCTTTTTCAAGAGATACTCTTACGTCCTGGAGATGTAAGATTGGCTTTTGTTGTATTCCTAGTTTTTATGGGTATGACAATATAACCTTGTGTTTATATCTCTGTACAGCTTGGTACCTTCAGGACTTATGGAACTTTATTGGTGGAAACTTAGATGCCTTCATAGGCAGGGGGACAAAGTTTGAAGATCTAAATTTTGAAATTAGGTTCCCAAGTCCCTTTGAATCTTTGTGGACCTAAGTGCTTTCAGGCCTGGAGTTAAAAACAGTGTTCTCTTTCTCACTTTAAAACCAAGGTTTTTTTTAAAGGCAAAACCAAGAGGATGTCTTTCATCTCCCTTTCAATTGATGTATGGCAGATACAGCCAGTAAAATATTTTTGAAGTGCAGTACTAGTCTGAAAAATGGCTGTGCAAAAAATAGCACCTCCCCGCCCCCAACTAGTCCTTGTATCTATTAAATTTCTTTAGTGACTCTCTCTCATAAAACTGTGCCACATTTTAAACAAGGCCAAGCATTCAAAAGTTGCAAATGTCTCCATCCTGGAGATGTAAGATATTCCTAATAAAAAGCATTAGGGAACCATAACTAGTTTTTAAACAAAAATTGCTATCTCATTTAAAACAAAAAATTTTTTTCTGAAAAGTTATTTTTAATGTAAAAACCACTGCATTTAACAACTTTTCAGCTTTTTAAAACCACAAACATACGGGGAAAATCAATTTCTATGTTTCCATCAGGAATCCCTGAAAACTTGGTGGAATTTTTAAATCCTTTTTATAGAGATACTTTCCATTTCTTGCCAATTCTAATTCACTGTAGAATATATTTCAGCTGCAGAGCCAGATTACATGCCACTTGCATCTGTTCATCTCCCCAAAAAACGATTAGTTATACAACCTGATTGGATGCAATGGTTGATACCTGACTGAAAGCAGCTGGTGAAACTAAAGGCATAATTAAGTAATGGGGTTGCATGGGTTTAACTAAAGGTAAACTTAAGTCTTCAAAACCTTGTTAGTAGCGGTAAAGTGACAAGGAAAAAGCCCACTTGATCCTTCCTTCCTAAACTGAGTTTCTAGAGGACTGATGATTCAAATAGATGTTTTAAAGCAAGCAGATATGCTTAACTAGATATGGTAGTGGATCTGGTGAGTAAGAGTTCTGTTTCCTTCTGTCCAAAAGGTAGCTGCCCATGTTTACCTGAAAAATGAAATCATTATTAACTCTGCTGTCTAAAATGAATGTTTCGAAATATTTCTTCTGGACAAGAATTCAATGAAACCTTTTGGTAATACAGCTTCATGTCTTTTTTCACCTTGCACCTTTCTCAATGCTGTCACGTGTTTCATTCAGAATTTGAAATGTTGTGATCGGCTCCAGTTAGGAACCAGAAGTAGTGGAGTATTTTAGGTGAAATAACTAACCTTGGGATAGGAAATAGAGTGTGTATTCAGGAAGATCTGGGTTAAGCTTTTTTTATTCTTTTTAGGGGTCTAGCAGTTCCAGTGGTGGGTTGGGTAGATCCTCTTCAACTCACCGCAGTGGGAAGGAGCTTATTACACAATCTGAATCAGCCTGGTAAACGTCTTGCTTTGCAGATTTGTTTATGTTGCTGGGCAGGGGCAGAGTTTTTGAAGTGGGAAAGCATCCACTAAACTGGGGAAGCTGAGGTCACACATTTCCAAGATAGAAAGCAATAAAGCATCCTTTGGATTTAAAAAAAATATATTTAGTCAACATGGAAGTGAAAACTACTGTCTCTACCTGGGTCAGCACATATGTAACATGAACAAGATCCTGTCAAAACAAATTAGCCTAAGGTACTCATTACTTTCTTACTACTTTTGTAAATGTGCCTTGGACCAGGAGCAGCTTGGACTTATGCTGCCTTTGTCCATGTAAAAAAGGGTCCAAGGACTCACTGGCCAGGAAAAGGACAATGCAATGCACTGAGTTAGTCTGTCTTCAGCAGTCTCTGCAATTGGGTGCCAAGAAATCTTTTAGGCTGCCCTCCTGACACAAAATGTATGGAAGGGTTAAAATAATGCAACCTTTTCGATTTATGGAACAATAAATGGATAATATCATACAGTTAAGGGAGAAAATATTTATGCCCAGTTAGGGATGCCCTTTGTAACTTGGAGACAAGTGAGAGACTGAGATGAAGGCCTGCACTGAAATAAAAGAAAATCAAAATCCTCTGGTACCTGGTTTCAGTGCTCCTAAAACTTAGGGTTGTTTCAGGTTAATTTTTTTTAGTATGTAGCATTATTCTTCAGTGGCACTGCACTTTGCTTGCTTCTACACCTCTCATTCTGCTCCAGTTTTTTTCTAGTCACTTCATTGTTTTTGTGAGCGATTAAATATATATACATTATATGAGTGGATAGGATATTTCTGAGTAGCAAAATCCATTTACTAAATCTGCAGACTTCAAGTGTTTATATTGGTTGGGAGAATGGAGTTAATGTCTTGATTCAGTATGTTAATCCTTCAGAGGGAAATATAGCATTTTCCTGAACCCTGTGTTTGCTTACGGGTGGATTTTTCTGTTGTCTGATGTTCTGCTGAAGCAAGTCAAGGGGAGGAGAGTACTGAACTTGAGTGTGATCAGGACTGGAGAAATGCCAGCTGTGAAGAGTTTAAAACTTGCAGTACTTCACGATTATTTGGGCTTGGCACAAAACTCTCTGCTGGTGCATTACTTCAGAAATCCAGTCTGCATAAGCATGACAAAAGGTCATAAATATACCATCCTCAGTGGTAATGCTTTTACGTGGGAGCTATGCTGGGACCCACATATCATTTGCACAGAGTTCTGACAAAGGCCTCCCATGGAGAAGCCAAAGGAAAGAGAGAACTTTATTATGCAGTCACTACCTATCACCTCCCTCTTGTCATCAGAAGTACTGGTTTAGTAAAGCAAAACTCAGCTACAGTAGGCAGCCCACAATGCTATCTTTATGTCAGCCCTGCAGTCTTCAAGGCATGTTTCCTACCCATAGGTGAAGACATTCTGCACGAAATCCTGCCTTTGGTACTCAGGATTTGCATCAAGTTTATCTCACATGACTACCTTCGTGGTGTACTGTGCCCAATCACATGTGCAGGTCATCCTCTCCAAGGCTAAGTACAGACATTCAAAAAGCCCAACCAAATTTGGGGCCAGGCCTGCTCCCCCTTTCCTCCCCTCTGCTGCAGGGCCAGGCTCGCCCTGCACCCCAACCCTCCCCACCATTGTTGTGGGGCTGGGCCAGGCTTGGGCATAAACTTTTATATGTCAGCATCTAACAACTTTAGGAGCCCCCCACCTGCATCAAGCAATTTTTCCTATGACTGAGGCAGAAACAGGAAGGAAGAGACAGACACTATTACTGTCATAGCCATTTTAAATGCTTTGAACACATTCAGATCTGTGATGGGGGGCCATACTGATATAGAGGGATAATAGAACACATGCCGAAATATCTGCAAGGGGAACATTATGGACATGTATACATGTGATGGACCTCTGCTCTGACATGTACTAATTAGCATGCACTGGAGTAGACTTGATTAATTGAGTCTGCTTGAGAGTGCTAATTAGAGTGCTCCAACAGCCTCTGTGTCGCATGTATTCAGCACTCCCACATTTCAAAATGGAGGTGGGGTCACTTTAACTAAAGGTCATTGACAATGTCCCCCTGCCCCAGCAACAGGGAGCTTCTGGTCCCTGCTCCCCAACTGGGGGCAGGGGACTTGAAAAGAGCTGCAGGGGTGGGGCAGGTCCCAGACCCCTGCCTTGATCCACTCGTGTGGCAGGTAGGCAGGGCACACCTGCAGCTCTTTCCAAACCTCACACCTTGATTTGCCCTATTGGGGCATGGGGCTGGGTGGGATCTTCCCCTGACCAGGACAGTTTCCAGTCCCCACTCTGTGATCACAATTGAGGAGCTGGGTGGGGGAACAGGCTGGGTGAGGGAACAGGCCTGCTCCCCCACCTAGCTCCATAATTGCAGAGCTGGGCAGGGAAGAGGTTCTCCAGCCTCCACCAGCAGGGAGCTCCCAGTGCCTCGTGCTCCCCGTGCTCTCTGTGAGCACGGGGCCAGCAGTAGGAGATCCTTATCTCCTAGCCCAAACTCCACAGTCATGGGGCCAGTGCTGGGAGATCCTTCTCTCTCAGCCCAAGCTCCATGGTTACGGTGCTCAGGCTGGGAGATAAGGATCTCCTAGCCCCCTGTTCCCCAGTAGTGATAGTGAAGTGATCATTATCTTTCAGCCCCCACTCCCCAATTGCAATCTTGGAACGGGTGGCTTGGAGCAACCTGTTTTTGGGGCAGGGGAACATAGTCCTTGCCTAGGCTCCAGTGGCAGAGACTGCCCCGGCAGCAGGCAGCTCCTGGGGGCAGGGAACAATTTCCTTCCCACTGATAGCTGGCTGACGGGGAGCAGATTTGCTCCTGGTGAGGTGTCTACATAAGCGTTACTGCACAGTAAGTAATTGCAAGTAAATTTGATACTTGTATTTGCATGTAGCAAATTTGCTCGCAATTAGCAAGGTTTACTGTGCAGTAAGCATGTGTACTTGTAGACGCGCACACTTAATGTGCAGTAAACTATGCTACTACACAGTAAAGCGTGTCACGTAGATGCACCTTTTGAGCCCAGCAATCTAGCCAAATCACTTCATGTTCCAGTTAAATAATTTCCAAAACAAAGTAAAAAATTATAGAAATAATTTTATTACATATTAAGAAGTACACCAGAGTCTTCTGTGGCCCACGGGAAAAAAGTATTTTTTTTCCACAATCCCAAAATGAAGGCTGCTTTAAAGAAATTCTAGTGAAATGACAACTACTGTAGGGATGAAAATGATAACACTATCCAACTCCAGATTTTTGTTAAACTTTAGATATATTTTCTAAGGTTTTTTAAATAGACACAGAAAAACATCCGTTGAGAATCTGATATACAGATATAATCTTTGTTAGTCTAATTAAACACACAAACAGACAAGTGTTTACTTGAAGATTTGGCAACTTGGTAGTTATAAATAATGATACTATCATTATTTATATAAAGCTACACATATACACGGTGCTTTCAAAACAACTGGGACACTAGGTCCTGCCCTGAAGAGGCTATGCTCTAAGAACAGGCAAAACCAGAACATGTGGCCACCATCCAGGGACAGAAGGGTGGGGAGACAGTCAGACGTTGTTGGTATGCTATAAATGCACACTGAGCACCTATGTTAAGAAACTAGGTGCTCAGGTGCTAGAAAATCAAGCACTTAAAGTCAGGAAATTCTAGAATTACAGTATTTGGGTGCATTATTAGGTGAAATTTCAGGACCCTGATTAAAAGCTTGGGGGAGGAGGGGGATGATGCTCTCCAGTGCCACCAGACTTTTTAACATTCTAAAATGATATATTTTCCCATAGACCTTTTTCAGACATTGAGGAGGCATTTTGTCTGAAATTCAAAAAAATCAAGAGAATATTTTCTCTATCAAGTGAAAACTGGCCTAAATGGAGAGCTTTTCTAAACCTGACATATAAAGGACAATTTTAATATAGCTGCTGATGAACCACAGTATTTCCAGAGTCTGAGGCAGTGAAGTCTGGGGACAGAAGGCAGAGAAGAGCCTCTTTTATATTCTGTAAGGACTGCATAGGTCTGCATTTAATTTTCCAAAAATATTTGTCATAAAAAGCAGAAGCTAAGCCATTAAAAGGAAGCAGGCTGTTTAAACAGTATTTCCTAAAAATCCTGCTCGAGGTCTCTCAGGATTTGTTTCATCTCATATGCTAAACAAAAGCAATCAGTAAAAGATGTACGTAGGTAATTAAAAGCTACTGAGCAGTGTGACATAAACTCAGTATAAGAAATCCATGGTCACTGAAGAGTTCACAGTTGGCACTACATCGTGTACTACGGTCCTTTGGAACTGGGGACACTGAAAATAGAAAGCACAACCCTGTACCATTTGAGCTGAAGAAGGATCTTTGTATCCAGTACCAGCATGGGGTCAATGACACACAGTTCAGTAGTTCTGAGTCTGTTCAGTAAAAGGCACAGGAACAGCTTCACACTAACTAGTTCAGTGTGACGGCAACATACCCTATGGCAGGAAGGTAGGGAAGAGGAGAGAAGCAGAAGCATTGGTGAGTGCTTGAGTGATTTCAGGTTCCACTGACTAATACTAATAATGCCTGAAAACCTTTTGGATGTTCTACTACAGGGAGGCCAGCACAACAGAAAACAGCTCTTCTGCACATGTAAGCAGTGCTATATAGTGCCATGGCATGTCATTAGCACAAGTCATTCTAAATCATCTAAACTTCCAGAAAATGACTGGGTTACTAGAAATGCTTTACACTTGGGATATTGATTGCTGGCTGAGCTCATGTCCATGAAACTGCTCCCTACTTTCATCGTTTGAAATCAGATTTTGGATGAATAAATGATAGACTGATGCCTGGAGAAATGAGAAGTAGGTTGTAAAAGGCATGAGGCTGGGAGGAAAAATAGCAACCCTGAGGCTATTGAGTTGATTTCATTAGGGCTAGGAACAGAAATTACACATAAAATGTATAAGTGATTAGAAGCTGGTTCAGATTTGTAACACAACAGAAGTTCAGTGTATATAAACTGCTTTCAAAATGGCCAAAACTGGTTTAAGATAAAGCTGGATAGATGTTATATCAGACTCAACTGATTTAGGTTAAATTGGTTTATTAAACTTCTGTTTCAGATTCTCTCCAGATTCAAATTAACTCGTAGTGTCCCAGGATGCTTTGCACCTCCTCTGTAGGGATGAAAATGATAGCCCTCTTTGTGGGATAGCCTTGGCCCAAGCTATCTAGAGGCATGGTTTCACAGGGCTGTGCCAGATTCCTCCCACTGGGCACAGGCCCCCAGATCTGCATGCAGGATTACACCAGGGTGCCACTGTTGGCTGGGACTGGCGCTGGGTGCAGCCCGTGCTGAGCACAGGGAAGCCTAGTGTTGCTGCTGGTCCCAGCTGGCAATGGCAGCATGCTGTTATCCCGTGCACAGATCCAGGAGCCTGTGCCCCCTGGGAGGAGTCTGGCACAGCTCCACAGCTCTCCTGGGGGGTGTGGGCTGCCGCTGCCAGCAAGTGATACCAGTACTAGTTTAGTTTTGCTTCGAACAGTTTGAGGTGCAGTTTCCCAGAAGAAACTCCTGCACCTATCTCCCTGAAACTTGGCTGGCTTCATGGCCTGAGAAGGGGATACCACGCTTGCAAGTTTAATCTGAATCAGGCAAGAAATTACAAGTTATAGGCAGTTTTGTGATTCCTCATTATAACCTATGACCAAAACACCTAAACACCATCGACATTCCGAAACAGTTTCAGTTGAAACCAAACAGGACAATGATTTGAAATGCTGAAATGAAACACTTTCTCTCCCAAATACCGAATCAGAAACCAAAATGAAATGCAGGCGTTTCACACAGCCCTAACAGGATCGTGTTGGTGGCATGGCAGCAGTCAGATATTGGCACTGTCCCCATGTGTTTCAGCTGCCCTGGTTGCTTGACTGTGTTGTTACACACTAACAACAGCTTATCGTGCTGGGGTTTATTACTCCCAGGTGCCATGTTTACACATGCACCTAGGACCACAACATGCTGAGTCAGCTTGGAGCAGCCTCAGCTGGCAGAGGGCCCTGGGGGGTGGGGGAAGGTAAACCTGCAAGCCCAGGTCTTCTCTAACCCGACTGAATGTGCAGAAGTGGGTTTGGCTGGGGCAAAGAGTGTTTTAAGTGTGAGGCTAGATAACAGGTAGCCCCCACACTGAATCATCCTCATGCCTAAGCCAGCCAAGTCAGCGTCTATATGTGCTTTGCTGTACACAGAAAAAAAACCCTCCACAGCAGGGTAGTACTTGTATTTACAAGTGCTAACCTGCTTCAGAGTTTATTACTTTTTGTGGCCTAATAGGGCTGCACTCATAGAGACTGCAGAGCTAAATAGACAACTCAGCAGTAAATGTCCCACGTAGACACACTCACTGAGATGCAAGGAGAGAATAGGGCTAGAGACAGAATGTCCTGCATACACAGAGGAGGGACCAGATAGTGATAGATTATGCAGTGTTTCTATTCCTAACAGAATTACATATGTCACCAAGTTGGGTGACTGGACAGATTTTATGGAAAGCGAGATCATTTTATCATTCTCCTTACAAAGATCCTGCTCTATATCCAGTGAGATCATTATCAGTTTGGGCTGTGAGGTTCTATCCCTCTTCTCACATCTTCATGGCTCTGGTGAAATAACAAAAGGCTCAGCACTGAGTGTGGCACTACATGTTTTTTTCCTTTTGATTTTTCTGATGATGCTTTGCAGAGAGACGTATCAGAACTGCACATGGTTACCTTGAACCACCTCAAAAGAGCATCCCCCATAGACAAGGCTTCACAAAAACAGATTTTTCAGCTTCAAGCTTTATTTTCATGGGAAATGATGTTAATTCCCTCCTCACCCCTCCCAATCTAGGTCTTTTTGCTCATCCTTTTTTCTGCCCTGGCCAGTCACATTGCTCCCACCTTCCACAGAGCACTTTCCACAGGAGTAGATGGAAGGGACAGCTGATACAGTTGTCACAGCTGAGGTCCTCACTTTCATAATGGGTAGAAAGTTGTATTGATGTACAGAGCTGAGGTAGCACAATCCCATTACTCTACAATATTATGTGTTATGCTTGTCAACACAATTTGAGCTAAAATCAAAGAATACTGACCTTGACATGGAGGTCTTTTCATACCAACTGGACTTTGCAAGGAGGCCCTTTGGGAACAATTGTGAGAAGTTTCTGTCAGTCTTGTTGCATGGAAAGTCTGCTGCAGTCTTGGCTGGTACTTGCTGCAGCAATGAACAGAAGAATATTCTTCTTTTTAGTTCATAAAATGCCATCTGTTTTCTGCAGGCAGGCAGCGGGGTAGATGAGTAGATAATAGGGGACATGAGTAGATATCAGGGCACATTGGCTTTCATTGCAAAACTGAAAGACTGTGTTGACAACTGATGAACATCAGTCACACTCTTTCTTCGTAAGTCCTCCACAAGTGGCGTGGAGAAACTGCGTGAATTCTGTGCATATAGTGACTCAGCAATAAGGATGTCTATTACTCCTGAAGTCAAGAGAGGAATAAATCCTGGCTCATTCCAAAGCCAATTTCATATCCCACCTCATTTCACCAAGTGCATTATGATGGGAGATTTGTATACAACTGAATAAGTCATAATCTCAAAGTCTATTGTCTGAGCATGTAAATAATAGTCTGAGTTATTAGCTTGAGGCAGATTCCATTTAAGTGAGACCAGTTGCTATTGTCATGAACCCGTTGATCTTGTAAAATATTTACCTCAGTAAAGTGAAACAAAATTCATTCTAATTCTTAATTTCCCATACTTAAAGGGACACACTTAAAAATATTTCATACATTGTTTCATTTTTGGCCTTCCTCCATTGTTTGCAGGAATGGGCTCTTTAAAAGAGTGAAAATAATTTTCCTTTCCCATCGGTGTGTTTTCCTTCTGCATTTCCAGGTTCTTATTATTTTTCTTTTTTCTTCCTTTGCATTTCTGGAATGCTAGAAAGTATGAAAATGGCTTGCAGGGCAACAGTGATTATCCAAAGATCTTGTAGGTATTCTTCTTCAACACAAGAGCAGAGAACACTTTAATTTGAGATTTTCAGTTCAGCAGCGCTTTATAAGGAGGGACCTACTCAAACAGCAATTTCACGATTTTCATGGAAACTGCAAAAAATGGTGGTTTCTATGAACATCATGAAAAATGGTGGTTTCTGTGATTTTGCATGGAATCACTGGGAAAAATAAGAAAAAACTTACTAAAAATAAAATGTTGGCATCCCAGTGGGAGCCAGCAGCCATTGTGGTCCAGCCTCATGGCCCGCTAGGGGCAGGGAAGCCACCGACAGGAGGGGGAGCAGCCAAGATAATGTCTTCTCCCTCCACCACAGATTTGCTGAGAGAGCTGTGGTCCTACCCCTCTTTGCCAATCAGTGATAAGGGCCAGGGCCTCTTAACCAATCAGCTGGTGGGGGGGTCAATAAGCCCACAAAATTGCTACCTTGATTTGGGTAGATTGCCATTTATAGCCAAATTTCAAGTCTTTCCAAAAAGGTGCTATATCTTATCCAATGCACCAGATGCACTCATAGCAAATGTGGGTGATACTAAACAGAAACTATACACCAGGATGGACCTATAGAAAAAAAAGGACAGCAGCGCACATACACTATTATAAGCACATTTCTTACAGAAAAACCACGCCTTCTCTGACCTCACTATCCTCATGCTTAAGGGAAATCTACCTGACACCTTTAAAAGGTAAACATGAGAACAAAAGTTTGTACATTAGCTGGATACTAAAACCCTAGGACTAAACATCGATATTGGTTTTATGGCACCTTATAACATACATGATTTCTGAATTCTTCCCATATATGATAATGGCCCTCTTCCCTTTTGATAGGCCTTTCTCTCCCAGTAATCATCTTCTCTTTTGCTAATTGTTTGACTGCTACCCCTAGGCATTTCTCTCCCCTTACATTTCACAGCGCTACAAAAATGGTTTTCTACTATCACTGGCTTGCCTTTCCCCTCAGACCTAAAGAAGAATGTCTTGCATTCAAAAGCTTGTCTAACTCCATCCCAACTATGCAGTTGGTCCATTAAAAGATATAACCCAAGAAATCTTTGCTTCTCTAAAGTATGATGTTATTTTAGGTACCTCATTCTTTGCATACCTGGTATTAGACATGAGGGTGTGGCGTGGATGCTTTAATTAGAGTGGCTCTGAGAGCTGCTTTAATTAAAGTGTCCACAGCATCTCACGTATCAGCATCTCCACGGTTCAAAATGGCAGTGGGGCAGTTTAACTAGCTTTAGTTAAAATGCCCCCACCGCCATTTTGAAGTGCAGGGATGCTGATACACGAGACACGGAGACTGGCCGGAGTGCTGCAGCAAATTCAGTTAATCAGGTCTGTTTCGATACATTGTAATTTTAGTACCTTGGAGCAGTATCCCAGCATGTCTACAGGCATGAGAGAAATTGTGTTTTAGATGTGATGAACTTACAAATTCCTAAATGAAATCAAGGGAAGTTACCATTATTTAGCGCCTCAGTGACTACATGCCCCACGTTGGGCATTCAAACCTCAGACACCCAAATACTGGAACAAAATATTATTAAAATGTAACTTAAGGGAGATTGTTTTGCCTGTCAAAATAGTAAAATATGGAAAAGCACAACTGGAGTTTTCTCATCGTCAGCAAGCACAAGTAAATATCAATAGGCTAAAGCTGCAGCAGAGGATATTTAAAGTTAAGCAATAGGAAAAAGCTCCCCCCAACCTGAAGGCACCAGAAATTTGCCACTGATTTCGAAGGAGCTTGAATTTCACCTGTTACTTTAAGTCAATGGAAAATTCCCATTGATTTCAATAAGATCATGATTTCACCCAATAAGAACAATTAAGACAAATGAAAAAAACTATCAAGGGAGATGATGGAATTGTTGTCAATAGCCAGTACTGGGAATACCCTCGGGCTAATAAAATGTATCCTGGCATGCAACAAGGCTGGATTAAATGCCTTACATCAACAGAGGTCATCTTCAAATTGTATTATTTTCTAAATAAAAAATCAAGACTTCAGTGACAGTAAAGATCCACTGCAGTACCCATGTCCATAAATAAATGTTCTTAATTGTCTTTGGGACCCAACATCAATAGCTGCTTTGGTATATGTAAAACCAAAGACAGAAGTCACTGTTTCCCCGAGCACCGCCAGGAGTGACCAGGAATAACAGTCACAAGCTGGCAGAGGGTAGGGTTTAGGTTAGATATCAGGAGGCGATACTTCACAGTCAGGGCGGCTAGGATCTGGAACCAACTTCCAAGAGAAGTGGTGCAGGCTCCTACCCTGGGGGTGTTTAAGAGGAGGTTAGATGAACACCTTGCTGGGGTCGTTTGACCCCAGTACTCTTTCCTGCCATGGCAGGGGGTCGGACTAGATGATATGCTCAAGTCCCTTCCGACCCTAGAAACTATGAAACTATGAAGATGGAATTCTCTGCTCTCTTTAGTGAGGAGACAAAGAAAAGACAGTTTGGGACAGCTCTGTTAAATCAAGAATAACTAGAGTTGGTTGAAAAATTTCCAACAGAACTGTTTTCTCTCAGAAAATGTCAGTTCATGAAAATCACAGCAAATGATGGGGACATGAAATAGGAAATGGAGTAAAGAACAGGCCAGAAGCCCTATTAGGTGCAAAGGTGGTGTAAAAATGCTTGATTACAAATATTACAGCGTGAGGAACAGTAAGTGTTAAGGAAAGGCTGGAGCAACTGGGATTATTTAGTCTAAGGAAAAGAAGACCAAACGGGAATATAGTAGCAGCCTTCAAAAAAAAATAAAAAGGTTTGTTGTACAGAAAGATCCATTGACACATGCAGGTATGATTAGATCTAATGTCTGATCTATATTACTACGCCTGGTGCCCTGCCACACATGACTGTGGGATTATGCATTCGATCCAATCGCACCTTATTGCCAGTGTAGAGGGAGCCCAATCCTGATTTGTGATTGTTCCATGCTTTCTTGACATTGGTAATACTATGTTAAGACACATGTCATTTACAGGAAACATTCTCCAGTATGTACAAAACCATCTCCCCTTTCCCACCCAATTAAAACAATTTGGTCACCTTATCCTGTCTATTTTCCTCTCTCACCCTCCTTATCCAATATTCCTCATACTCATCCCAGGTTCATCCAGTCTATCCTCATCATCCAACATCCTTTCCCTTGCCCAGATCAACCAACTGCCTCTCCACTTTGTTCCACGTAGGCACTCCATGTAACTCACCTTATGAACTCCTCCTTGCTCTCTCTGGTATTCAGTCCTCTCCCTTAGCATGGGTCCACCTGATTCCCCACCCCTCCTTTGTCTGTGTATCTGCTTTGGTGTTCAAGTAATGCAAAAATAACGAGGAAGGAGGAACTGATTTGTTACTTGTAGTACAGATAGATGTTTGAATACATTCCCTAAATTGTATAATCGGGGTCCTTAAAACAGATGTTCAACTGAACCAATGTGCTGTCATAATTCTAAGACAAAGGCAAAACAAGTTCTGTTGAAACAGGTATAATGTACGTTAACTGGATACTAAAAATGAAGGACTAACCATTGATATTGGTTTTATGACACCTTATAACCTACATGACTTCTGAAATCTTCCCACAGATGAAAGGTGATAATGGCTCTCTTCCCTTTTGATATCCTAAAAACTGATATCTGGTGTAAGAATATTATAGCATGCATGCAGGGGAAAAAAAGAGGCCAGGAAAATAAACCTGTGAAAAGCTGCTAATCCAAGTGCCACGTGAGACAGTTATCTAGCCCATTGTCATGATTTTTAAATAGCTCCATGCCTTGTTTCTATTTATGACACTGGATAGGATGTACAGAATGCATTAGCAAAGACAGGATGTATGAGAGGGCTCTCCACGACTGATGTAACCTTCACAGCTCTTCAGGAGAGATCTGTAATGGCATATCATTTGGGAAAACACTGCATTATGTATGGTCTCCCAGGCCCCAGAAGGCATCAATAAACACTGAAAATGCAGTCAAACAGAATGAATTCATTATCCTAATTATTTCCCTTCCCTTCTGTCACTTCCCCAATCCAGTGAGTTATTCAGACATATACCAGAAAGGTTTATTTCTCATCCTTAATTCCAGAGAAAACTCCTGAACTGAGGAGAACTAGAGCTAAACTAGGATGGGCAGGAGATGGTGTTAGGTTCAGGGCTGGGTTGATAAAAGAGGCGCAAGGCAATGTGGAATGGGGGAAAATGTCAGGCACAGTCCGATGACTATGAGAGAAAGTGGCTGATTGGCTAAGGGATAGGTTAGGGTGAAGGAAAGTCAGGTACAGTGCAGTGCACTGTAATCTGAAGAGGAAGGGGAAAGTCTAATGCAAAGAACAGGCCAGGGAGCAAAGGGAAAAAGCCATTCAAAATATATTTTGGTACAAAGTAAAGCACAGGGAATAGTCCAATGAAGGCAAAGGGAAATGGGGAGCTTGGGACAGGGCCAGGGCCTCTGAGAAGGGGATAAAGCCTGGAAGATACATAGGAGAGGGGAAGATAAAACTCTCGGTGTGAGGCATATAATGGGTTGGGCAGGAAAAGCCTGACACTATTGTTCAGAGGACGTGAAACAGAGTAGCAGCCTGCTAATTAATGCCATTTACTGTAAATGCGTGAACTCCTGTTTTCTTCTGCACACAGCATAGAAAAATAGTTAATCAAATGCATGCTGACTGTAGAAAATGTCTGTGGAGCTGCTTTTGGCAGGGGTTATATTGCTCTGAACTGGGGGAGGGGGAGGGGTTGGAGAGACTTCCTCCAGTTTACCCAGCTGCTGTCAAGGCTACAGCTGAAGAGCAGGTCCAGCAGGTGTTTCTGTTCCCTTTACAGTTCAAGTGCAATCATTCCTGTGCAGCCTGAGTGGATCCAGGAATTAATAAAAGGTGGTGTGGCACACTGCCCCTCAGACCATGGGTGTGTGGAGTGGCCGGAGCCTAAAGGTCAGAAGAGGATACTAGGAAGCAGGGCAGGGGGCTGGAGGGGACCTCTTCCCAGCTGACCTATGAAGGAGACAGGCAGAGCTGCTCCTGCCCCACTGCAGCCAGAGCTGTGGGGAGCTGGGACTGACTGGGACAATGGCAGTGACAGATTCTTTCTTCCATTGCCTGTGTATCAATGCATAGGCCTGTGCGGCATGAGCTATGGGTGACAAACAGTGCTATAACTTGAATTAAACATATCATCCAAAGCATAACCAAATTGTAGGGAAAATGTGGATGTCAGGCTTGGCCTTTTTCAGGGAAAAGCTGCAGAAATATGACTGAAGAGCAAGCTAAGGGCCTATATCCAAGATATTCTGGATTACAATTGCACCCTAAACCATTAATAACTAAGGTAACCAAATGTATGAATTATTTTGCTATAACGTTAGCAAAAAATACATGTTCAAATGATTATAGACACAAAGGCAGCCTTGAGGATGGAAAATGCAGAGTAGTCTTGTCAGACCACAGGCACAGTTAGTAAATAACTTACCAAAAGCCACAAGGCAAGCCATAGCAGAAGGACAGATTTCTTATTTTCTTTATCTCAAAAATATAACTTTTAATTGATTAACACAATCTTGATTAAAGCAAAGATTACTAGATAATTAAAAGACTGGGGTCAGACTCCTAAATATAAGGAACCTTAGCTAAGTTGATTCCTTGACCCCTTTTCCAGAGCCATTAAAATCTGGTTCCATCCAGTTTCAAAAGTTCCAGTAAAACAAAGAAATGTAAGTAAAACCACTCAGAGATCAACTATTAGCATGTCAAATCAACCAGCTATAAATATTGGGCCTGGAACAAGCAACAAATTGGACCTTTACCAAAGCTAAGCGGAAAAAACAACCCAGGAAGAGTCTCCAGGAAAGCTGATACACCTGGCCAACAAATCTGTTCTTCCTGAATCAAAGGCTACATAAGCATTGTCTTTATTAGTACCAATAAGACTTTGCTATTACATATCCTAATACTGTTTTCAAGTTGTTACTGGAACAGTCTCATTGATCAATTAATCTCACTCTTAACCACAAATCCAATCAAAAGGTAACACCTGCTCCCTGCTGCCCCCTTATCCCAGGGCTAGAGCCAGAAGTTACAGGTAAACTGGTTTAACTGATCAGAAACTGGTTTAAACCTGTACCAAAATAGAAATTCAGTGTACATAAATGAGTTTCAAAATGGCTGAAACTGGTTTAAGATAAACCTGGTTGAATGCAATATCAGATTTAACTGATTTTGGTAAAACCGATTTATGAAACTTCTAACCCAGACCGCTTCCTGGTTCAATTTAAATTAGAGTTTTCCAGCCCTAGATGGGGCAGAGCTGGTCCCACCCCTCTTCCCTAGCTGGAGCAGTAAGGGCTGGCTTACTGTCCCCACCCCAGCAAACTGCTGCTGGGGTCTGGGAGGACAGTTAAACTTCCTTTCCCACAGTACAGAGCTGCCCTGCCATGCTTGCTTAGTGCTGGCTCTGACTGTGGATTACAAAACCCAGATGCACCTGGAAACAGGAGGAGTAAGTAATGAGCAATCCTGCAGAGTCCTGCTGTTGTGACTGTGGACTTCAAATCCCAGAGAACTCGGGGGCAGTAGGAAGAGGAAGTGAACACACAAGCTATTCTGGCTATGTGCTAGAGATCTGTGCTTCAGTGCTCTCTGGCTTCTGACTTGAGCCACGGCAGGCATGTGGCTGCATTTCTTGAATCAACAGTGAATGTCTGTTCATTTGCTTATTGGTTCAATCTTTGCAGCTTTTGACTAACCTGCAAAGACTGAGTCAATTCAGCTTTGGGCTTTTTGACTGTATGTACTTAGCCCAGGGGTCTCCTGGGAGCAGCCACAGGAAGAAGAAACCTGTGCACCACCACCGTTATTCCTGGCTGAGCCTAGCTCCCAGCTCAGCTGCTCCCTGCAGCACAGGGCTGGAACAGGTCAGGAGCAGCTTTGGGACTCTCCCCATGCCTGTGCCAGTAAAAACATGCTGGCTCCTCCTTCTAATGCCTGCTTCTGTCAGTGGGAGACAACTGCAAGAAAAGGGTGGGCAGAGAACAGGCAAAGGAAGGAGGAACCTATGCACTGCTGTTTCTGTCCCTTGCCATGCCTGGACTGCACGCTGCTGGACTAGGGCAGGAGTGGCTTTGGGGCTCCCCCTGCAATTGGATCAGCAAGAGATAGCAGTGACAGTGGTGGAAAGGACATACATCCGTACTGCTGCACAATCCTGGATCTGCTCCTATGGAGCAGTGAAAGGATGAGGGACTCCGGGGGGCAGGATAACCGGATAGGAAGAGTGTAATAATGAAACAGGGCCTGATTCTCTCATCACTCATAGCAGCTGTATATAAGGGTGCCTCCATCAACTTAACAGAGTTTCTCTACACCTATACCAATACAAGTGAGAAGACAACTAGGCTCAGGGATTTTTATGGTTAGGAAACCATGTATTAAGTATAGAGAGAATGTGAAACTGTAGTCCTGAGCATCCTTGAGTGTTGCTGATTTTCAGAAGCTGAACGGAAACCTAAGCTGAGAACTTGGTCTATTCTGTAGATTGGATCTGTTTTTCCCTCCACTGCCTGAACTAGGAAGAATTTGAAACTGGATCCAAATGCTAGTGCCTTTAACTTAAACTTGATGTGCATGAAAGAAGCTATTCATTTGAGATGATGGACAGACTTCTGCATGTGTTAACTGACGGACTTTTTGAAGCATAGTTTCTTGCTGCCACCTAGTGATTTTTAGGGGTATCTGAAAACTGATTTTGTAGAATAAGTTACAGTATCAGTGATGGCATTTATAACACAGGCATCTGTGTTTAGGACTAGAGTACAGGCTAGGCCATTACATTTGCAGAACAAAGCAAGAAGGGGAAAGAATCTTAACATATCATCCTTGTTTTTCTTCTTCCCAACAGGAACTCTTGCAAAATAGTTCCAGTCTTATGCTTGGTTTAGGCCATATCTAAAGTAGAGGGGAAAAATAATAACAACATTCCACCTCTTCTAGAATTTGTTTTTCAAGTTGGAATGGATTAGTCTGGGGTCTTGTCCATTACTGGGCCATATGACTGTCTCCTTCTGTTAAAGCAGTGAGCTAGCTGCCCTACTGGTGGATTGGAGCAGGGGGCTGGGACCTGCCCCTCCCCTGCAGCTCTTTCCAAGTCCCCTGTCCCTGGGCCAAGAGCTCTGTACTACTGGGGCAAAGGGACATTGTCTTCACTCCAGCTGCAAGTAGCTTCCTGGGGCCAGGAGACATTTGGAGCTCCCTTCTGATGTCAGCAGGGGCCCAATGCAGGGCTGCAGGGAACTTGGTGCAAAGCACAGCAAATCTTCTCCCTAATCCCTGCATGTATAGACACCTGTCCAAAAGTCCTTACTCCAGAGTATCTTACACCAGAGTAAACTTTGGCCAGATCAAATGCATGTGTAGATGTGTCCAGAGGGTAGGAGGTATTGAAAATTATGGTTGGATACTGGTTTTAGTTGGTGGGCTTAGGGCCTGGCCTGGTGGATCAAGGTGAAATCAGGGGTCTAGTGTAGAAAGAAATTAGGAGAGTGAGGTGGCTGAGGCCACGGAAAAAGCAATACCTTGCTCAAGGCAGAAATTGGGCCAGACCAACAATGAAACTAGTAAGAGAGTGAAGGCTCATTCTGGTACTTGGAGGGCAGCACTCCCCCCCCCCCCCCACACACTTATATTTATCATCAAAAGGTATGGCAGGAAAGGACAGGGCAGCAGCCTGAGATACTAGAATGGGTAGGGCATGGTTAGTGTGGATGTCAGGGGTGCCACAGCCTTGGGGTTGGACTAGATGGCTGTTTTAGTATAGTAACAGCTTAGCTAGGCCTATATATAAAAATCTGTATAAAAAATTAAAATAACAGTTCATCTTGCACAAAAATGCAAAGTGACAGCTGGAACCATACAAAATAGAGTTACCCCAAATCATTTTATTCACTGTGCTAGATTATGCCAAATCAAGAAAACTGTCAACAAAGACCTAGCATACTCCTCACATGTGTGTGTCTAAGAGAGGCAATGAAGCTACATATGTATTTCAATTGACCTAACAGCTAAAGAAGACAAAAGGCTAAATATGCATATCAAGAGAAACTTGTAAAAGATACAGGAAAACGCCCTGTACATGATAAACACACCCTGCTCACATTTCTCCCAACAAACATCTAGTACATAGGGTGTTACAAATGTCTGAATCATTCAGTGTATGTCAGGAGTTTGGGAAACAGACCATCACCCATACCACCTATTGTGAATGTGCCCCATGGATATACAAATATCCCAAAACAGGTTTGGTGACACCTATAAGCATCCTGTCTGACTGCCCATCACCTGTAAAGTGACCTATAATTGCAAGGGCTGCAGAAATGCACACATCTTGACACCTAGATGATCCAGAACAGGAGTCAGGCAATTAACAGTTATGATATGATGATCAACCTTTTCTCTCTGTTTGTTTGGACTCTAATCAGCCAACCGTGAAGGAAAAATGCTTTGAAGTTATACAATTAAACAGTATAAGAACTAACAGAATTTGCTAGCAAAGTGTGCACTCCAGGAGAAGCAGAGGGAGATCACTGCTACATTGCACTCAGCTTATCCAGAAATAGATCCTGCTTGGTGAAAGCTGCAAGATTGGACCACCTTTCTTCACCAGCATTGGTGAGAAAACACTATTGCTACTTCATTTAGTTTTATAAGTTTGCTTGTGGTATTGTTATTAAAGCCTTTCTACAATTGATCAACCGGGTGTTGTGTCAATTCTTGGGGCACCAGGTTTAAAAACCTGCTTTCTATGTGCAACAATGACCTCTGGAGGTACTGTTCAGCCCTACTTCTCTATGATTCTATGATTACAGAAGGCAGCATCCTATCACAGGCAGTTTGATATCAATAAGGTTATGAATCCTCTGTATTAAACATATAAAGAAGTCTAACAATACAGACTGTCGCAGGACACGCTCGTGCCCTGCTCCTAGTGAGGTATGAACTTAAGGGGGGAGGTGTGTCGCAGTGTACTGAAGTGCCCTGCTCCTAGGAAAGGTACAGGTGCCGGTTGCTGGGGCAACCGCAATGGTCAGCTGACCGGAAGAGGGCAGGGGCTGGCCTATATAAACAGCCCAAGCTGAGGCCAAGCAGGCAGTTCTTTAACATCCCAGGGAGGAGGAGCTCTGTTAGAGTATGCAGCCTAAAGCAGCTTGGTAGCCTGAACAGCTTTGGTTCATGAAGACTGGGAGGAGAAACCCGTAGTAGGGATTTGAGGGAGGTTTAGCCAGAGGGCTAGAGTTTGTGTTTTAGCCAGGAGGCTGGGTTTTGAGTTGTAGCTGATTGGCTTATGGTTTTGCTTTGTTGTTACACCGAAGGACTGGGTGAGGCTATAAGGGGTTGGAGGAGACCCCGGTGCCAGAGAGGGCACAGCATTAAGGGGGTACTGACCCCAATCCCCCTTAATTGTATTGTAAACCCCAGAGGGTGCTTGGGTTAAGGCCCAAGGAGGGGATTTGGGGGCTAGGCACAGCTACAGCCACCTGATCCTCGGCGGGGGTTGTAGATCTGAGGAGGGGGTGCACTGACCCCGGCCCTGAGAAGGGGCACAGTGCATTGGGGGCCAGGCATGGCTATGGCCACCTGAGCCCCAATTGTGAGGAGCACCAGATGGGCACCAGAGAGAAGTCCAGAGGGTGCTTGCATTAAGCCCCAGGGAGGGCGCACAGGGATAGAAGCCCCAAGGAGGGGATTTGGGGGCCAGACACGGCTACGGCCACCTGAGCCCTGTTCGTGAGCCAGGGCCCCAGTGCGGGTGGGATTGTGAGAGTGCCCCGGTGGGGTACGGCTGCAAGAGTGGCCAGAAAGCGTCCATGGGGAACGTGGGCATCGGTGAGAGGAGAGAGAGACCAGGGAGTGCTTGTGAAAGAGTGCAGGCTAAACAGCCACGAGAGAGGCCAGGGAACCTGAGGGGGTGCAGGCAACTAAGATGAGCCCAGAGGACATCCGTGAGGATGTGGGCTATAGCGAGGCAAGCAAGGGGCTGCCTTGAGGGCGCAGCAAAGGATTTGCCTAGACAACGGCCGGTACATCTGCAAGGCTTGGGGCGTGGTATCAGGGGTGGTAGGAGCCACATGTAGCCCTTAAAGCTTTAATGCATGGGGTCAGCTGAGATGGGGCACTGACTGGGATACATCAGGGGTACCGTGTCCAAGGGGTTGACAAGGCAGCCTCCCATAACACTAATACCATCAAAGATGTGGCGGGCAAGAACGAGGGTGCATTTATACCAACTTGGCACGGTAGGGGGCGCTAGGAGAGATCACGGCCACTCCTAGACAGACAAATACAGTATACAGCAATTGTTCTAATGCCACAGTATACAGCAGTTGGTCTAATGCCACTGTATTCAGGCTTTTTAACCACGCTACCTTTACCAGAAATTAGTTTAAACTAAATGACTGTTCTCTGAACACTGGAACCTCCCAACTATCAATAAAGATTTTAGCCTTTTTCTGTTGCTGCTTAAAAGGATTCCCTAAAAAAACACTCCTATTGCCTTCACTTAGGTCAGGTTTTCATTTGGGTCTTTGATTTAAAATCTTTGACTCCCATTTGCATGTGTGCACTTACATGGGCAAATATAAATTCACTCTGGAATTATTGCAATATGCGGCACAAAACATTTGCCAGTGCCTCTTATTTTTCTCTATAGGACCTAATATTTCTTCATGCCCTAACTCCTGGCAGCCTTCTGTCTGTACACTTGCAACCAATGATTAAGTATATCTGTGACTTTCAGTAACAGTAATTAAAACAATTGCTACATATCATTATTTTGTTATGCTTCACCCTTTCATCTTCAGTGTTAGGTGTACCAAAGATGACCTCACCTGCTGAGAGCAATGGACTTGTAAATTAGGGCTGTGCAAAATTTTGCTGGGTGTTTTCATTTCAAAGTTGTTTCAATGCGTTTTGAGCTCAAAACAGTGAAATCAAAATGAAATAAGGGTGCTCAAAATGTTTTGAAAGTTTCAAAACATTTTGAGTTTTGAAGCCAGGGTTACTTGGCTTCAGCGCTGGTCCCAGGTGGCAGCTTCCTCTTATCTGACATGTAGATCTGGCGGCCTGCAACCCCAGGAGGGCTGCAGGGCTGTGCCAGACTCCTCCCAGGGGTGTGAGCCCCCCGATCTGTGTGCTGGAAGAGAGGAGGCTGCTGCTGCTGCTGCCGCCTGGGACCAGTAGCAGCATCAATCTACCCCAGTGCTAGTCCTAGGTGGCAGCCTGAGCCTCCTCTCATTTGGTGCACAGATCTGGGGGCTCAGACCCCCCGAAAGGCATCTGGCACAGCCCTGCAGCCCTCCTGGGGGTGTGAGCCCCTGGATCTGCACCCCAGATGAGAGGAGGCTCAGGCTGCCTCTCCCACCTGGGACTGGCACTGGGCACAGGCTCTGCCCAGCACTGGACAAGATTGCTGCTGCTGCAGCCTGAGCCTTCTCTCATCCAGCACAGATCTGGGGGCTCAGACCCCTGGGAGGAGTCCGGCACAGCTCCGCAGCCCTCCCAGGGGTGCAAGCCCCTGGATCTGCATGCTGGATGAGAGGAATCCCAGGCAGCAGCAGCAATCTTCTCTTGAGCTGGGTGCGGGCTGCATTGGTCCCAGGCGGCAGCGGCAGCCTCCTCTTATCCAGGGTGCAGATCCAGGGGTTCATACCACTGGGAGGAGTCTGGCACAGCCCCACAGCCCTCCTGGGGTTGCAGGCCCCTAGATCTGTGCACCAGATGAGGAGGCTGCCACTGACAGCAAGTATCAGGACTTTTGCTTTGAACAGTCTGAGGTACAGTTTCCCAGAAACCTCTGCGCCTATCTCCTTGAAACCTCAGAAGAGGCTATGATCCCTGCAAGTTTCATCCAAATTAGGCAAGAAATGACAACAGTTTAGGCATTTTCACGATTCCCCATTATAGCCTAAGGGTGGAACGTTGAAGCTTGTCAAAACAGCAAAACAGTTTCAACAAAACAAAACGGGACAGTGCTTCAAAACTAAATGAAACAAAACATTGTCCCTTTAAAATGGTGAAACAGACGTCGAAATGAAATGATGGTGTTTCACACAGCCCTACTGTAAATACCCTAAGATCTCCATTATTGCTGCTACTTTCTCATTTACATTCAATAGCACCCATGGACTTAATAGTGCCAGTGATAATAAATCACTCCTACATTTCCTTTTCTTTGGGGCAGTAGTTGTAATTATTTTGAGTGACCCTCATTTCCACCATCAGGGAAGTTTTGCCATAATCGCAGGACAGCTTAATATTTGATGGGGCATAAAAGACTGGCACTGAGGGCAGAGTACAGGTGCAGTAGGGTGTAGCACTCAGCCAATTGCTATGCTACCCAAATCTTTTTAGAACAAGGTTAAAGGATTTTTTGTTAAGGAACAAATGTGTAATTATCTTAAAAATATGGGGACATTTTAGCTGTTGGGTTTTGTTTCTGCCCACCCCCCTGACTATTACCTGGAAATCAATGAGGATTGTCCCTTTAGACAACTCTTCACTGGAGTCTAGCTTGCTTCAAATGGATGTTAGTTATATGCATGGTACACAGGGGAGTGTAGAAAGCACTTCAGTGGAACTGGGAATCATGTATCAGGCACATTCAGATTACCTCATAATAAGGCAGTAGTGCGATATTTCCTCCCTCTAAAGGTGAATCTGTCTTCTTCCTGACAGGTTTGCAGTATGTTTTGAATACTGGGGAAGCGCAACGATGAAGTGATTCAAAGTCAAAAAGCTCCTGAAGGCTTGTGGATCACCCTCAGGTGGTGAAAGTCAGATTAAAAATAGCAATGTCAATGTGGCCTCTCCAAAAATAATACATTTCCACAAGGTGAATGGCTTTGCTATTACCCTGTGCTCAGAAAGACCATACAGCACAACTTGTGGTTAACTCCTGTGGTATGCAGGCTGACTGCCCTTGTCATCCTTTGGTACATACACAATCATAAAGCCCATTTCTGTTTGATGAATTCTTGCTCTGCCCTGGACTTCTGGAAAAATCTGCAGCTGAGCTGGGATGTTTCCTAACAACGTTTTTGAAGGACAGCCAGTGCATTGCAAGATGCTCTCTGCAAAAACACTTGCGGAAAATACCATTTGCATGTGATTTTGAAGTGTTTTGCTGATATATGCAGAAATGCCACCTGCAGGGCTTGCTCATAGCACTTACATGTTTTCAAGCTCCATAGGTGAGAGCCTTGCATTCTCTATTTTGGTGGTGATATGGCCAGCTCAAACAGTTGATAGTCACAGTTGGATCGTATGAAGAAATCTAGCCTGTGAATGCTGAAGCCCTGGGCATCTGCTGCCCAGAATGTTTAATAACCATGAAAAGTCTGTTTCTAATATCATTCTTCACAAATACCACACGTGTTATTCATGCTACCTACTCAAACTAGAAATGAGATGCAAAATTTTTTATTTATTTATTTTTTTTTAAATCAGAAAGGGTAATTAAGTACTAGAACACCTAGCTTACCAAGTGATGTGGCAAGTGCTCTGTCACTTGGAGCCTTCAGATCAAAATTGGATGTCTTTCTAGAACATATGCAGTCATTTTTACACAAGTCTTTGAGTACAGGGCAGGAATCACTGGGTGAAATCTACATCCTTCATATGCAGGAAATCAGAGAAGGTGATCCCAAGTGGCTCAAAAAGCTATCGGTTAATTTTTGGCAATAGTGGTTGCAGGTAACTGAAGCTCATTAGCAGATAGTCCAGAAGTCCCGGCTGCTGATGTCAGATCCTATTGCTTGTAACATCTTCATAATAATTATTGAAGCTCTAAAACACTTTTGAATTTCAACGGCATTTCTTTTTTACCATTTAATGCTTTGTTCAATAAAGACCTTGGCCTAGAAGAGGTCATGCTTAACAACCACCAAAAAAACCCCACAAACAAAAAAACCCTCTTTACAACCTGATTGATATGTTAAGGGGCATAAATGTAGCAATCGGTGAATGCAATAATTAAATTCTATTCTAATCTTGTGATGACCTTGTTTACAGGGGTGGATCCAGGATTTGGTAAAGGGGAATGTAGCACTGCAGGGGTGGCAGCAGAAATGGATTCAGGATTTGGTGAAGGGGAGTGTAGTTGCAGAGGTGGCTGCACTCCCCACTCCCAGCCTCCTCCCCCTGCTCTCTCAACTGGGGCAGGCAAGCCCTTGGCTACTCTTCCTGCAGCCCTGTCTAAGTCCCAACGGTAGAAACACTTACCTACCCCTGTCCCCTCTATGCTCAGAGGCAGGTCCCCTTCCCCCTCTGTCCCTTCCCCTCCCATTCCTTTTGTCTCCTGCCTGACACTGCCCAGTGCTGCCCTGGGAATGAAATGAGCTGCTGCCCCTTCCAGCTAGGTTGCATGGGGGCTGTACTCATTGGAGATGGTGGCAGCAGCAGCATCAGTGGCAAGGAGGCATGTTCCCCTTCCCTGCACCAGCTCCTGGGCTGGCAGAGAACACCCATGGGAGCAGGCAGGGAGGGGGAATGCACTTGCCTGCTGCCACCACTGTCACAATCCCAGGCTACACAATCTACAGTCCCTGTGCTGCCCAGCTGGAGCAGGCAGGAGCTCCCCACCTCCAGCAGCAGGTGGAGAACAGAGGGCGAGGGAGAGGGGATGTTTCTCTGAGCATGGAGGGGAAGGTGAGGGGAAATGCTTACCTTCTTTGAGACTTTAATCCCTGGCTGTTTATCTGGGGGTATGATCAGAAAGGGGAACTGTAGGCACACCACTGCTCCCCCTCTGGATCCACCCCTGCTTTTTCACTAAATGAAATCACAGTGCAAGGAAAGAATAGCCATAAGCTTAGACTTGAATACCTACACACATCTTCCTTTGTTTGAAATCAAACACAAGAAAGGGTTTTTGAATATCTGGGGACAAGGTGGTATTAAATCTAAAATAAGGCTTTTAAATGAAGGAGGGGGAAAAAAAGAAAGAAAACCCTTCA
Organism: Crocodylus porosus; assembly: GCF_001723895.1. Classification (NCBI taxonomy): domain Eukaryota; kingdom Metazoa; phylum Chordata; order Crocodylia; family Crocodylidae; genus Crocodylus; species Crocodylus porosus. The sequence continues at coordinate 157,927,136 of NW_017728886.1, forward strand.
TCAGTAGATCCAGGATATTAAAAAGGAGGTGTAGCATAGGTGGCCTTGTGCCACAGATCAATCAATGGAGAGGGAAGGGGGTAGGATACCTGTGGGAGGGCACCAGGGATGGGCAGAGCAGGCACAGAAGGGGGGGTGGGGACTGCTTGCCACCACCACTGTCCCTGACCAAACTCAATACACCATGCTATTGCTCCCTACAGCCCCTGGCTAGAGCAAAGCAAGAGACAACCTGGGCTCCCCCTGCTCCTAGTTAAGCTAGTGACAGTAGTGGTTGCGTGTGGGTTTCCCCCTTCCTGCACCTGCTCTTGGAGACTCCAGCTGCAGAGTGTGGCTGTGTGGTGTGTTGGACTTGGCCAGGAACAGCAGTGGCAGATGGGCCCTGCTACCTGGCTGTCCCTCCACCCCCCAGGTTTCCTCAGCTGATGTCGGGGCTCCAGCTGTGGAGAACAGCTGCACAGGGTGCCAGGCTTGGCTGGAGATGGTGGGAGCAGCATCAGGCAGGTTGCCCTTTTCTGTGTCTAGCCGCCTTGGCTTCCCCCTCCAGCCCTGGGGTGGAGAGCTCACTGTACTACAGTGGATTGCGGGTGCAATTGTACCACTTCACCCTTCTTCTCCTAGATCCACAACTGAAAAGATGTTGAAAAACTTGAATGTCAGACAGGGAATCCTGTGTGTACTTGTGTGCACCTAGTAGTGGCAAAATATTATTCACTGAAATTCTTGCATTGAACCAGACAGAAGAAAAAAGCAGGTAGTTTGATTTTTTGCCTTTTTTTTTTTTAGAATCCTGCAACAAGACAAAAAATCAGGGGAGGAAAATTCCTTCCAGATGGCAAATACTATAAAAAACTAAGAAAAGGAAGTATCAGAGGGGAAAAGTTTCTGCCCTCCATTCTGCACAGATCGTTCGCCTCTGAAGATATCTAGCAGCAATGTTATTTGAAGATTCTTGTAATGTGGGTGTTGAAAGAACTGTATTATGACCTCTAGTGGTGAATACGTGCAAAGAGACAACATCATGCATGATTATGTAGACCCATGAAGCCTGTGATCAATTTACTCCATGGTACCATGTTCAGATAAGAAAAAGAGAGTTAAGACTTCTTCACAGTGACTGTGTGCACATTGATTCACTTCTGTATTCTGCTGATGGCGATGGGAAATCAACTAGGAGTTTGGAAGCTCAGCTCCCGGGACCTTCTGAATACTATCTTGTTTTAGAAATTGGAATGAAATGCTATACAAAAGAGCAAGGCTAGACAAATTTATGAAGGAAGCCTACCTGTATTTATTTCAAGTGACTCCAAGTAGTAGTAATTTTCTGAAATGGAGGAGAGGAAAGATATGGATAAAAAGGGTGTGAATTTAAACCATTCAAGGGACTCCCCATTTTTCTAGATTTTTCTAAAATTAACTAGGTTCCATTTAATGTAAACTAAGGGCAATAATATTTTAGTTTCATTAATATCATTCTGTACAGCATCTATGGCACAAAGGGTTGTGCATAAGCAGAGAAGTCAACACAATATATGTGGCCCATTTTCCCCCCAGTTAATATATTTACATATTATTTTCATGTAAACATGTTGGCATTCCGCTTTCAAGTAAATATGTTAATCAGATCAAATTTTTAAATAGTTTTCCTGGAAAAAGTTTCTATACCAGTGATTTTCAACCTTGATAGATGCAAGGCACCCCTCAACAAACTCAAAGCACCTCTCAGAAAATGTCATGTTGCAGTTTTGATAATCAAAAATCAAGTGAAAAAATAAGAGAGCAATTCTTCTGTTGCAAAAAACTTGGAAAGACCAGAGCAGGTCAGAAAGCTTTTAACATTATGAATTCATGGTTGAAATCTTTGGGTTTATTTTATAAATCATGGGGTGCGTCCAGACGAGCCTACATGTGCTCTTGCAGCATCTCAAAGCCTTTGAGACACTGCAAGAGGCCCATACTGCCCAGTAATTTCAGTTACTGCAGTAAACGCACACATGTAGATGCATGCTGTGAACCTGATCCTGTGTACCCCTTTGTCCAGGAAGGCCCAGAAAGTGTTTATATAAGTGGAGCTCTATGTGGCCACAAGGGTCCCAATGGCTTCATGATTTGTATATCTGCTTTCCATCTTGGCTGGCAATCAAAAGGTACAAAGGGGAATTAAAGGCAAGAACAAAGGGAAGAAATGTTACCCTAATTTATTTGAACTTCAGTAAGTATACGTGCTTTGAATACATTCAAGTTTATGGTACGAGTTCATTGAGGCATTATTTGTATCTTATACCAAATCTGTTTGCCTACCCCTACTGGACACGTGGGAACTACTAAAATACTTTTTTTTCCAGAGTCTGGCTGAAAACATAAGCAAAATGCTGAACTTGCCAAACTTTTTCCATTTTTCAGACTTTATAACAGACCTATTTTAAAACATTATTTTCATGAAAATTCCATCATTAACCTTATAAAAATGATTTATAAACAAAAAAATATTACATAGCTATCTTGATACATAGTTCAACTTTTTTGATGAAGACTTGGGGAAGAAATTGTGAAAACTGAACTTTAAAAAATTCATTCCTTGCAAAATGACTTTGTTCTTAGTTGAACATTACTTTCAATTCCCTTTTGTAGCAGATTGCCTTATGCTTGTTCTAATTTAAGTGCTTAAGGCTACCACTCTTCTGATTTCCTTGGCTAGACTATAGACCACCCTCCCATGATTATATAGATCAATCATAGGAAATACAGTCTAACAAAAGGGCCTTGACTATGGTCGGGGGGAGGGTATATAGAATCTGGTATGTTAACTGTGCCTTGACTATGGTGGGGGGAGGGTATGTAGAATCCAGTATGTTAACTGCAACTCAACCAAGGCAATGGCATACAGTAACATAACTGAGGGGTGAGAGAGGGAAAAAGGGGCAGCCACCCCAGATACCACCTTTGTGGAACAACGCAAAAATAGCCATAACTGCAGCAGTGGCTGATCTTGCCACTACTAACAGCACTATGGCAGATGGTGCTGCTCTGAAAGTGTTGCCCAGTTGCTCAGGGCATGAAGTTGCCCAGCTGTGCCTCTGATGGGGCACTCTAAGGAGACTCATTTAAAATCAGTTCAACTAACCAAAATGCTTTGATTTGAATGGACCCAGTCCAAAATGAAATGTTGCTTTTCAATCTTCCAAATGCAAAATGTAATTTTTAAAGGTAAAATTAATCATTTCCTGTGTTAGTTTTGGATTTTGCAATGACTACATGTTCTGTAGAAAAATCATTTTGACAAACTTCCTGCTCATCTCTGAAGTATCATATTTTCTGTTCAGTCAAAAAAGTAGTGACTCAAGGAGAAAACCAAAATTCAAAAACAAAGCTAGACTTTGGATATCTGGATACAAGTCAACCAAAGGCCTTTTTGTGAGACCTAATAAAGAAACAAGAACACACAGTTATAAAGTTTTCCAGTAAGTACTGAAACCAGTTAGCTCCACAGTGCAATGAAACTACCTTTGCCTTCTTTGGTCACTCCTTATTGCTTTGACCTTTTTTCTTTTATGGCCAATTAAATATGAATGCTCAGTAAATAAAACACACCTAAAAATAGTAACAAAATCATCCAATGTATAACAAAATGACCACCACGCTCCCATTTCATAGGTCTTGGGCCAGGTTAACATGCCCACTAGGGGTGTGCAAAATGGGCCCTATTCAGTTCAGATTCAGATTCAGCCTGAATCGTGGACACCGATTCAATTTGTTGATTCGGATCACTGTCCCTGATTTGATTTGGCCGAATCCAAATCTGAAGATTCGATGTTGATTCAGGAGAATCAGTGATTTGGATGTAGACACCACTTTAAATGCTTTTTCTACATACCTCAAGGTACTAGTGGGGCTCATAAACACTATGATGCCGGGGCGGATGGAGCATCCCACAGGAGTGTGGGGGGCTCTGTAGCAGGGCACTGAGGTGCCTGCTACTTGTGGAGTGATCAGTAAGGAATTCAGCTGCAGGTTGCCAGGGTAACCAGTGGGAGTCAGCTGATGGGAAGGGGCAGGGCCTGGCTCCCATATAACCCCAGGCTGAGGCCAGGCAGGGAGTTCCCCGCTGGCAGTCAAGGGAGAAGGAGCTCTGCCAGAAAAAACAGCGAGGAAAAGCCTGACTGCACAAGCAGCTCCTGATTGCTGTTATGGGGTGGAGAATTCCCTGGTAGGGATTGAATGTTGTTTAGCCAGATGGCATAGATTTTATGTTATAGCCCAGGGTCTTGTGTTTTGGGGTTTGCTGTTTAAACCGGAGGACTGGGTGAGGCTATTAGGGGTTGGAGGCAGCCCCATAGGGGGTCCATGGTAGCATGGGGATCCTGGCACCAGAGAGGGTGCTGCATTTGGGGTGCACTGACCCCAGTGCCAGAGAGGGCACGGCGTTTTGAGTGCACTGACCCTGGCACCAGAGTGGGCACAACATTTTGGAGTGCACTGACCCCAGCACCAGGGAGGGCGCAGCATTTGGTTACACTGACCCTGGCACCAAGGAAGGGGCCAGGCACGGCTACAGCCCCCTGAGACCTGAGGCTGAGAGAAGCCCCAGAGCAGAGGGGGTGACAATTGACAAGCCCCAGGGGGGCACAGTTGTGAGACAAGGCTACACAAAGCCCAAGCGCCAGAGGGTGCAGAGAGCAAGACTGAGCAAACAACATCCAGTACATCAGCAAGGCTTGGGCTGCAGTGTAAGGGGAGGAAAGGAGCCACAGATGGCACCCCCTGGCATCGGGGCAGAAAATGGGCAGCCTCCTGCTTAACTAACATCCTCTAATTAAGCAACTAATAACAAAGCATGGCAGGAGAGAAGGCAGGCGGTTGGCCCATAACAGGTGGGTGGTGTCACCAGTGGACAGACCCCGAAGAGACACCTGTCACAGGCCCCCCATGTGCTTGGCAATGAATCTGGAAGTGGACTGGAAGTACTTCTGGTGCACTTCTGGGTGTGCTGGGGAGCATATGGGGGGCTCTCCCTGCACCCACCCAGCTTGGTGATCAGCCACAGGAGCACCAGTTGCCAAGCTGGGGAGAGCATGGAGGCCCCCCAGCATGCTCTCCAGCAGACCCAGAAGTGGACCGGAAGTGCTTCTGGTCCACTTCCAGGTCTGCTGCCGAGTGTGCTGGGACACCCCCCACACACACACTCCTGTGGGACACTCCATCCGCCCCAGCATCATAGCATTCGTTAGCCATCCGGTACCTTGAGGTATGTAGAAAAAAAAAAAAACAAAAAACACTTAAAGCTGTGTCTATGTCCGCATTGTTGAATTTTTCTGAATAGATTCAGAAGGTTCCGATTTGATTTGGAAAGAATAAAGGGTCCTCTGATTCAATTCAGATTCAGACATCAAATCAGGCTGAGTCTCTTCCGGATTGAATCGGGGACCGAAGCTTCGCACAGCCCTAATGCCTATCTGTTTATCTGTTCCAACACAATGTTCTAGCTTACAACTATAGGGTCCATACACATGTACTAACTTTCTGACAGTTATGTCAATTTAAAAAGATTAAGTTAACTTAACTGTCTGAGTGTACACATATGTTGAGCAGAGTTGACCTAAATGCTGAGCAAGATAATACACCTCAGGTGTATTATCTTGAGTTGCATTAATTAAGTTGACTCTTAAAGTATGTGCGTCTATTCCAATGTGCCTTAAGTCAACTTAGTCAAATTTAAAATAAGGCAACTTAACTAAGATGTGTGTACACACCCATAAAATGTGGCATGATCTGCTATGAAATAAGACTCTCTTCAAGTATGTTGGGCATCTGTGAGTGCTTAGACTGCAGCATAGCTGGACGTGTCTTCTCCTCTCTTTTTATGTTGCCAGTTAGGAGAAACACAGTGATGATAACCTTCCTTTTTCCCCTACTTGAATTCTCAGCAGGTTTCAGATGGGCCAAATCACTTTTGTAGTGAGGCAGAATGATAACTTTTTCCAAGTGACTGTTCTGAAAGGACACTCTGAAATACATTACAAGATTTTTTCATCATTGCCCAGTTGCTCTGCTGTCCTGCCAGCTATATGCTCTCACCAGCAACCACCTTCTCCTGTTCTAAAATAAGCTGAAGCATATCATAAGATTTTTTTTCAACTTGATCATACTTCATGATACAGCTGTTGGCATAGCAAGTTGCTGCATGGTTGAAATAGAGTCAACAGGAGCCTGGTATAGTGAAGGTGACAAATATAGGTCATTACATTCTTGGCAAAGTCTACCACATTTTGCATGGGACTATGACTCTATGGAATAATAATTCTGCTGTGGTAGTCACTAACAATGAACAAATGTGAGATATTTTTCAGAGTGGAAAACTGACCGTGCTGGAGTGGGGAGACAATACATCTTCCAGTCATGATAGCTGTTGTTGAATATTAGTTCTAACATGGCCAGAAGCAACAACCTTTTCCTCAGTTTCTGTCTCTCTAAAATTGGTCCTCAGCATGAGAATATTACAAATTCACAAACAGTGGGAAAAACAACAGGAAAGGATAATAGATAGAATAAAGAAGGATAAAGCTATCACAGGAAGGGCAGCTAGGGAAAAAGGAAAGGTGGTGTTGCATTACATGTCAAGAATTAATATAATTACTTTGAAGGCAGGCAAGAGGAAAACTCATTCGATGTCTCTGTATGAAGATAAAGGGGAAAAGAACAAATGATGGAGGAGTACAACATGGGCTGGACATGCTAGGCACATGCCTTAGGTGCCACCTAAGGGAAGGGGTACCATAAAGATGAGAAGATGTGTCACCTTCCCATTCCCACTCCACCTGCTAATCTTCCCAGAGAAGAAAGATAGAAAGGATGTTAAAAGACCATATGGTTGTGTGGGGAGCACTTCAATTACCTGAAATCAAAAAGAGGTAGGAACAGAAACACAGCCCAGAATAGGAAAAAACAGGTCAAAGAATATTTAAATAAGGTAGATGCATTCAACTGAACAACTGAACTGAAATTAACTCTATAGTGCTTTAGAAACTAACTACTGTGATCTATGAATTATGAGCAATTGTCTTTGAGAACATTTGGAGGAGAGGGGAGGGAAAGATCCCAGAGGACTGGGGAAGGGTAAACATACTGTCCTTAGAAAAGGGCAAAAAGAAGACTTAGGCTAAGTACAGACAGCCAAAAAGCCCAAGGCTGAATAGACTCAGCCTTTGCAGTTTAGTTCAAGTTACAAAGATTAAACTGACTAAAAAGTGAACAGACATTTACCTTTTGCAGCCACATGCCTGCAGTGACACAGGCCAGGAGTTGGGGGGTGCTACAGCATGGCTCTCTGGCATTTAACCAGTATGGGCTGTGTGTTTACTGCTTCTTCCTGCTGCCCCTGAGGTCTTTGGGATTTCCAGTCCAGAATCACAGCAGAAGGACTCTGCAGGGTTGCTCATCACTTCCTCTTCCTGCTTCCAGGTGCCTCTGGTATTTGTAGTCCACAGTTGCTGTAAGCAGTATGTTTAGCAAAGCAGGATAGCTTTGTACTTGGGGGGGGGGGGGAAAAGGAGGTTTAAGCCCTCCCCCGACCCCAGCTGGGGTTTGTCTGGGGGGGCAGTCCTTGCCTCCTCCTCTCTCCCCACTCAACCCTTCTCTGCTGGAGCAGACTGCACTGCACTGCACAGCACAGCCCAGGGATGGAAAGCATGCTGGGGGGACTGTGATATAACTTGAACCAGGAAGGGGTCTGGGATAGAAGTGTGAGGGAGCGGGGCCTAGGAGTGGCCATGAACTCCCTAGCACCCCCTACCGTCACTCAAGGCTATACTCAGCACCCTCAAATCCTCGCCCACCACAACTTTGATGTTGAATAGGTAAATGGGAGGCTGCCTTTATTCCCCTAGTGAACGGTATGACGGTTCTTACCCCTACTCCAAATGGGGTGCCTCTGTGTGCCCTTCCCTTAAGGGGTATGTGTGCCTCCAAACCTCCCCTTTAGCATGCCCCCAAGCCTTGCAGCTGTTCTGTGGGACGTTGTATGGTCCCTCGCCCTCTGGTGCTCTCTCCCGTTACCGGTGGCCCCGGGCCTGGCTTGACACCGCTGCCCCCGTTACCGGCGCCCCCGGGCCTGGCTCGCCACCGCCGCCTTTCTCCGGGCCTCTACCGCGCCCGCGCTCTCTGCAGCCATTGCCCACCCTTTCTGGGCCCACTCCCGTGTTCCTCACATGCGCTCTGTCTCTCTCTGTCCCGCTCTGGGGCCTTGCCCTCTCTGGGGCCACTACCGCACTCCTCGCACTCTCTCTCCACCCGCTCTGGGGCCACTACCGCGCTCCGCATGCTGGGGCACAGGCGGCCGCCGCTATGCCTATCCCCCGGACCCTTCGCTGGGTCTGTTGCCCTCACTGGGCAAACACCGCCCTTATGGGCTGGGGTCCCTGACCCCACACCCCGCGCCTCTCCGGCACAACACCGCGCCTCTCTGGCACCAACAATAGTGCCCCACTGGCACCCTGCCCCTCCTGGGCACTGGGAACCCCAAGCTGCTGGGGAGCCCCTGTGAGGTCTCCTTACTCCCCTACAGCCTCACCCGGTCCTCCAGTGTAAACTGTAACATAAGCCAAGCCACCTGGCTATAACATAAATAACAAAGAGCCTTCCCACTCGTAATGCAAACTCCCAGCCCCAGCAGGGCTTCCACCCTACCTCCTTTCAGGGTTCTCTCCTCCCTAGCATCATTGCGGCCGGTCAGCAAGGTAAGGCTGCAATCACCAACTCTGGCCGCTCAGCTCAGCCGCAGAGCTCCTGTGGCTACCAGAAGGGAACTGCTAGTCAGGCTCCGGCCTGGGCTGTTTATAAAGGCCTGGCCCTGCTCCCTTCTGGCCACCTGACCCACCTAGTCGCCCTGGCAACTGGCACCTGAGCTGCCCTGGTGATTGGCAGCTCTGCCAATCTCACTCACAGTCACGGGGCACCTATGTGACTCCGTGACAAGAAGTTTCATAAACTGGTTTGATCCAAATCAGTTAAGTCTGATACTACATTCAACCAGGTTTATCTTAAATCAGTTCCAGTCATTTTGAAACTGACTTATATGCACTGAACTTCTGTTTTGTTACAGGTTTAAACTGGTTTCTATTTATCTAAACCAGTTTATGTGTAACTTCTATCCCTAGCCTTAGAGACTAATAAACCAGTCAGTCTAAATTCAGTACTCAGAAAGATGCCAGAACAAACAATTAAGTTATAATTAAAGTTTATAAGCACTAGGGCTGCGTGAAGCTTTGTTCCCTGATTCGATTTGGTTGAGATTTGGCTCAATTCGGTGGCTGAATCTTCAAGTCTGAATCAAATCAGGAGACCTTTTAATCTCTCTGAATCAAATTGGAACCCTCTGAATTGATTCGGAGAAATTTGAAAAGATTCCGAGATTCACACATAGACATAGCTTTAAAAGTTTTTTCACATACCTCAAGGTACCAAGCAGCTTATCAAGGCTGTGATGGTGGGGCAGATAAAATGTCCCACAGGAGTGCGGGAGGCAGTGGGGGAGGTCCCCAGCATGCTCGGCAGCAGACCCAGATGTGGACCAGAAGCACTTCCAGTCCACTTCCGGGTCTGCTGGGGAGCGCACATGGGGGGGGGGTCACCTGGATCACCCTAGCTCGGTGACTGGTGGTTCCTGGATCTGGCGGGCAGCTGGGGTCCCCCCTTGGCTGATTGCACACTCCCCAATGGACCCAGAAGCGGACCCAAAGTACTTCTGGTCCACTTCTGGGTTTGCCGTCAAGCATGCTGGGGTGTGGGGGGGGTGCTCCTGTGGGATGCTCCATCCACCCCAGTATTGTAGTGTTCATGAGCCATGCCTGGTACCTCAAGGCCTGTAGAAAAAAAAACTTTAAAAGCTGTCTCTGTGGCCAAATCGCTGATTCTCTGAATCAGCATCAAATCTTCAGATTCAGATTCAGCTCTATTGAATTGGGGACAGCAAACCAAAACAATTAATTGGATCATTGCCCCTGATTCAGGCCAAGTCTGAATTGAATACGGCCTGTTTTGCACACACCTAATAAGCACCTAGAGATAGTAAGGCGATAAAAAAAAACAGCCCCATGGATTTGTTCAGGACAAATCATGTTTAACCAAGCAATTTCCTTCTAAAATGGGAAACCTGGCCTTGCAGGTAACAGGGAAATGGTGCATGTGGCATGTCTTGTCTTTAGGCAGCTTTGGACACTATTCCATACAACATTTTCAGAAGCAAACTAAGGAATCACAATCTAGATGAAATAACCATACTAATCATTTAATATAAATTGGCAGCGCAATGATGTTGAAAAAAAAAAGGTAAGTCTCATTCTGGGATAAATTAATAGGCATGTTGTATACAAGACACAGGAGGTCATTATTTTGCTGTGCTTGGTGATTCTTAGCTGGATATGGCATCTAGTATCAGGGAATTGGCATTTTTCAGGAACTGGGAAGGAATGTTTGAGTCAGTTTTAATGTAGGAGATGTACTAACTGTACAATCTCTTGAAATCCTTTCCAGCCCTACATTTCCATGATTCTACACTTCATGTAACACTTAAGGCTTCTGTCCCTCAGGGCAGATTGTGGAATTTTAGGTTTACTCATAGCAAAATATCAAGAAATAAAATTATCACCTCACATTCACAAGATTTGTAGAGTATTTGTTCTGCTGTGCCAATGGGAACGCTGCAGCCAAATCAGCAGGTGCAGCTTTGAAAAATTACTGCAAAGTTGGAAAAGAAGCACCATGAAGAATTTGCTGAGTTCCCCATTTAACATATCTCTGCTAAGTTCAAGATCTACATGTTAACTATAAGTAAATTACCTAGTTGCTGGCTTCTCCAAATAGGCTTTGCTGCCTGTAGAGCTCTTTAGCCAGTCCTCCCAAATAAAGCACAGTCTGTCACAAGCAAGCAAACAAAACCAAACCTTTCAGTCTTGTCCTGGGACCTAGAATGGGAGCTGTTTGACTCCGGCCCCTTATGTAGCAAGATGTTGTGTTCCAACATGGTTCCTCCTCTCCTGATTACTCTTCTATCCTTGCAAGACACTCTGCCTATCTAAATTTCCTGCAGCTGGATTCTCATAACAGGGCTAACTATTCCCTCTTAAAGGAACAAACCACCTGGTTACAGCATCATTTCCTGTTTGACTGACCTTTGTGACTGTCCAGCCTGCTGATGTTGCATATAGCTTAAGAATTTCAACTGTTCAGAAAGAAACGTTGAAAGGGAAGGAGGACAATCTTTTGGCTATAGCACTTGACTTGAGGGATGTTCATTCAAATCTGGGTTCTATAATAGCCTTCTAGTGTAATCTTGAGCAAGTTCTTGAATTTCTTTGTGCCTCAGTTTCCCATCTGCTTCTTTTACTGTACTTTGTCTTTCTTCTCCACTAAGAAGATAATTTCAAGATAGAGATTGCTTCTTTCCCCCTGCTTGTAGCATAATGGGGCCCTGATCTTGGCTGGGGTGTCTAGATATTATTATAATATGAAAAAGTCATAGTAAGTGAAGGTTCCAATATAGCCTTGATTTCCTCCATGCTACACATGGAGGTGTAGCAACCTTACTTCTGGTCAGAGGAAATGCAAGCCAAATTCATTAGTGCAATAAGTAACTTGATCTTAGGGTAAGTCTGTAAAATAAAGAGCATGTATTAGATATAAAATAAAATTAGGATGGTATTATAAACTATATATCACTTGCATCATTTGTATCAGTGTGCTTTACAGATGCAAATACAATTCCTCCACCTTGTAGAGGAAGGAGCTCATTATTTCTTATTAATTAAGCCTTCAGTCACTAATCTGTTATGCACCTTCCCAACAACTGTTTACAGATAAGTGTTGGAGGATCTAATTGATGAGGGCTAATTAGCTCCTCCCTAATTAAAGTAAAGTGTTCTCCTTCCACTCAGTGGATTATTACTTATAGATGAAGGACCACAAAGGGAAGGCTCAGGATGCTCAATATGTTAGCGGCTAATTTGTTAAAAGTATTTTCAGATGGTTATTTAATAAATATTGTAATAACAAGTTTGTTTGTGCTTTTACCTGGCTTCACCCAGGAGCAAACAATTACCATGGGTTGTGCAGCTATCCATGATATAATTACCTGGGGCTGTATAAAGTTTAAGCACAAATCCATGCTAATCTGTGAAATTAAGTGAGGCCTTAAAAACTTAAATCAGAACATTTGGCTTCTGTGCCACAGCTCCATATTCTCATCCAGTCCTCTTTGGTCAGAAAAAGACCATGAGATCACAGTCTTCAGGAAGCTGTAGCCACTGCATATAGACCAAAGTTTTAAAAAAGGAATTAGTGATTTAATACCAAGTTTTAATATTCAAATAGAAAAACTTTAGAAGGGCCTTAATTGTCAGAAGGGAGATGCTTAGCATTTCCAGATAAGATCTAAGGTATGTCAAAGTAGGTGCCAAAGCTTCAGCCACACAAAATCACTTGTTACTAAAATAAAAATAAAAAATTTATCTCAGCATGGTTTCTGTCATTGCCATGAATATGGACCTCAGTCATGCCTTATCACTGTATTGTTAACAGTATAATGACTTCTCATCAGCAATATCAAATAAATGAATGTTTTCTTTTATATGATTGGGTGAGAACAGCATCTTGTTCACATGATATTCACTGCAAGAGGGAAGAACCAGGCCTTAATATTCTAATCTCATATTTTGAGGCTCACTCTTTGTTAACTAATCTTAGACAGCTGACAATCTGACACAGAGGATACAGAATTTTTGAGATCACAAATGGTCAACCAGGCAATGAACTCATTAAATTGTTTGTGGCCATAGCTACAGGCAGACATGTGGAAGTAGCAGGCACTGTGTATAACTAGAATTTATGAGTCTAATCTAGAAACATTAACATTAATAATAAGACTCTCATGTCATATTATCATGTCATATTATTATGTCTCCATATGTTTTGGATCATGTCTGAAAAGCATGTCTTCTTCCTTAGTACATGGAGTTTGGGTGGCCCTAATTTCCCTTCCCCACATCCCTTGAGAGGATCCCACCAACTCAGTTTTAGAAACTCTCACTCTACTGCCTTGGCAAATCCATTTCACTTCCATTTTCCTAATCTGCCTATAGCACATCCAGAGTGGAAAGAAAAATGCTAGTCACATTTCAGAAGCTGACTGAATGGTCCTGAGGCAGCCCAGAGAAACATTCACATCAGGATCAGGGATGTGATGCTGTGCAGTGGGAGCATCTACATGAGATGTTTACTGAGGAGTAGACTAAGTACTATTCTGCTGTGGAGTTTTTTACTCCGCAGCACCATGTGTGTAGATACTAATGTGGCTGGTTCAGGCTAGCCAGCTAGCCCTACACTAGATCACCCTCATGCCCCAGCCAGCCCCTCTGCAGCACATTGAGTCTGACCCTATGGGTCCCCTGCCAGCCAGGACTGCTCTGACCCAGCTGACTATGCTGCGGTCCCAGGTGCACATGTAAATGCAGCACCTAGGAGAAATAAAGTCTGGCACAAGAAGCTCAAAGAAACTCGAAGAAATTGCTTGGGTCTTATTATAAGATAAGGGTGAGTAAAGATGCCAATAAAAAGAAAACTCTTTTACACACTGAGCTTAAGAGCAAATTACTTTTCTAGCTTGGATTTTATAAGTAGAGAAAACAAAACAAAACTCATGCACAACAGATCTGCTTTGATATAGTAACAATTTTTTCATCCTCTTTTATCTCTATGACAGTTTCTAGACATGGTGGGGAGAGATTAGTGTCATAAAGTGGTGACCATAAGAGGGGCTTATGTTAGTTTATTGCAATGCTCTATTACTCTATGGAGTATTAGAACGTGGCAGCCTTAGAAGGAGTTGTTACCATACTTGATCCTAGTACGGTACTGTGTGGTTTCCAGGGCAATTTGTGCATGATGTGACACTGAAGTGTTTAGATTATCACCATACAGGTCAGTTTGCAAAGCAAGAAACAGATTCTAAAGGCAAAATCTGGTCCCTACTTTTCCCTTGCTGTGGGGTGGGATGGAGTAATCTATGACACATGTTTTCCTGCCACAGATCCTTGTTAGCTGTGATGTGTGGGCTGAAGTGCTGTTGGGTGCAGTCTTGGCTTCATCCACTCCTCATCCTTGCATGCCAGATTTCTATTTACTCCATATCTGTGCCAGTGGGAGAGATCTCAGCAGAGGCTACTGTCCTCCAGGCAGGCTCTGGTAATCCAGTCTCCTCCTTAGACCATAATACTCCACTTTTGGCCAGGTTTGAAACTAAGGTAGAGAGCGATTCCCAAATGATAATGATGTCAGAGTGTAAATAGAACTTATATAATATTGGTTTTATGCAAATATGACAGCACTGTATGACCTGTACCTCTAAAATCATAACTCATAATAAAACACCCTTTTGCTCACAATCTTGTAAATATTTTACCCTGGGAGATCTCTCTCTAGCTGCTGAGAGCACATTGCTGCCAAGCTGAATAGTTCAGTTTCATTCTGGGAAATGGCTAGTTTCCAGTCATTTCTGAAGCCAGAGTCCATTTTTTTTATTGTAATACTCTAACTAACTTTGACTAGTTACAGGATGTAAGTTTACAGAAATTAGATATGCCAATGGGGATGACAGTAAAAAAAATGCCCCATTTCCCTGACCCCATTAAAGAGAAACACAGCTGCCGCTGCTGTCCCCAACCTGTGAGCTCAAAGCATGTCCTAAACAAAGGAGAAGCCCAGATGGGAGTTCTTGTTTTTGTATTAAATAACTTACTGGCTTCTTCACAAAACCTTTGGGAGTCCCAGTGGTGAAATGCAAAACCTTTGTGCCCCTATCGGTCCCCCAGCCACAGCTGAGCAAGGGTATTTCTAAATACACAGCTTTCTCAAAGAAAACTGAAACATGCTAATTGGGGATGCTGTGAACTGCACACTTTTTTAACTTGAAAGTGTGGAGGGAATTTTGTTTTCAGCAAAGAACTGGACCAGAGGCAAGAGAGATGCTTTATTTATTAACCAAGTTTGCAAGGCCTTATATTCAGCTCAGTTACATTTCTCCATAGTTATGTCTATTCCATGATACCTTTAGGATACCATATATGATGTGTTCTGAAATATCAGAGGACGTTTCAGGCACCAGTGGGCAAAACTCCATTGGTTCTAGGGAAAAAGGGGTCAGAAAAGGGAAATACGTAAGTCTTTCATCATCTGTTTAGCAGATCTGTTGTTTCAAGTATCTCTGCAGCTGTCTGTAGATCAAAGTTGATATCCATTAATGTCTTCCATCATAATAACACCCAGTTTCAGCTCAGTCTGTCTCCTAATTGACTAGCAGGTTGACAGACTGAAGGACTACCAGATAGAAAGATAAATACTAGAGAGGGAGAAAGGTGGGGCATGAGGAGAAGAGGTTAATGGAGGCATACACACAGTCTGGAATAATGGACTCCAACATAGTGAGTAGGGAATACACAAAAATCCTTGGTGAAGAAGAAAGTGGGAATAGGGGCATTGAAGGTCTGATAGAGCCTCTAGTGTGGTGAGAGATGAAGGGAGGCCCTAGTATATGGCATAAGGAAAAGGGGACACACCAAATTCCTTGGAGAGACACTGAAAAAGCATGACATGGGGGAAAGGGGAAGGCAACACACAGAGTCATGGCATGAGGGGAAGAGAGAAAGGAGAGGCATTAAGGAATAGAGTACATAGAACCTGTGGCAGGGGGCAAAATGTGTGACCCTGATGTAAGGGGAAGGAGGAACGGTGTCGTATAGAAGCATGGGGAAGGCAGTTGAGTAGCTGCAGAAAAGACCTTAAATAGAAGGGGATGGAGGGTGATGCACAACTTAATGGAGGGCCTGAAGGAATATAAGGAACCTATAGTGAGTGCAGTAAGCTTGACTGGCAGGTGCTAAAAAACATGCAAACTTCAGGGTTATTGTTTTCTATTGAAGTATTATTATTATTTTCAGTTTATTAAATACTGCAAACTCCTGTTTGATCGCTGATTATTGTCAGGCAGAATACTAAGATGGGCTTGAACCAATCCCCTCTTCCATCAAACATCATTGGCATGCCCAGTCTTCTCTAACTGGCTTATTGGTGCCTCGTAGGGGGTGCATGTGCACTCCTTGAGCTTGGTGGTGCACCTCCTGCAAAAAGCACCGCTGACACTGCTGGCAGTGCCTGTGAGTGGTCACTGCTTGCCCCACCCACCGCTGACAGTGTCTGCAGGCAGTCCCTTATCACTGCTGGCCACTGCCGGCCGGCAGTGTCTGCGGGTGGTTGCTGACTGCCAGTTGGCGCTTGCCACTTTCCCTCCCCTACCACCAACACCACTGTGGCCACCTGCGGGAGCTCCCTGCTGCCAAGCCCCCTCCGCCTACACTGCCACTGTCTGCAGGCAGTTGCTGTGCCCCCGCAGCCTCTGGGGGCATGTGGCATTCATGAACTGGCTGCTTGCATGCAAGCAACTGGCTTCTGTCAGTGCAATTCCTGTGTACTGCCCGAGGATTTCAGATATTTTTCTAGTTCCCTATTAGGATGTAAAATAACAGTAATTAAAAAAAATGTTTGCAAACTGACAACCTCCCAAACATCTAGGCAAGCAATACATTTATTTTTAAAAGTGCAAGAACATTTTGTTTCAATTTTTATCATTCTTATCCTACTAATTTTGTTTTTACCTTACATTTCAGGACAAAAAGTATTTTCATACCAGAAACAATTAACAGTTTATTTAAAAAATGTTAAACTGAGACATTTCAAACATTACTTTGACATTATTTTAAGTCAAGGGATTACTCAAAATAGTGTGGAGCTTGATGAACCAACAAATTCATACAGAAAAATAGTTTAAAAATTCTTGATCATATCTACTCAGAACATCTCTATCTCCTAAACGCGAAAGGTCTCTGTCCTCTGAACTTGAACAAAGCTCTGTGTAGATGTACTTTATACGTTTGCAGGATCACACATCATATCCAGTCATGCCTTATTGCCTGCATTGGCTCCCTGAGTCCTGGGCTCCCCATGCATTAGTAAGAAGCAGGCACCCACACTGGGGAGGCCCCTTCACTGAGGGGGCTCCCAGCTGTGGGGGCCGTGTGCAGCTGGGCCTGAGACCTGGCAACCTATAGGGCTGTTTCCTGGCTGTACCGCTGTCACAGCCGCCATGCTACATGTGCAAATTAAACCTAGATAGCAACCAGCTATAAAGTTAGTACATATTTTCAAAGTCTAAATTTATAGATGGTTGAAGCTTTTTGTTGTGATATATCACTTCTTTGCATATGTACCTGGTCTCAAGGTAATTGCACAATTAGCCAGTTAATTGTGCAGTATCTGTAACATGTAGAAGAAGCCTCAGTCAAACTGATTTGACTGATTTTGTTGTTCAAGCTGGAAAAAATGCAAAACCTAAATCAAAAACACACCTTTCCAATATAATTATTATCCCTTTTATCTCAGGAGCTAGCAAAAAGTTTAATTTTTGTAGGTTATTCCACATAGGCAGAGAAACTGGTAAAGTCAGGTATCTTTAATGCAATCCTGGCAGATTGGGGGGGGGGGGGCGTGTTTTTGCTTTCTTGACCACAGGAAACAGCAAATGACTAGAAAATATTTTCTCTGCTCACAGCCCCCAGACTTCCTTCAGCCAACAGCTTATTCCCCAGGCTTCTCCTAGTGCCACACACAGTAGGCTAGTTCAACCCACAAGCTATTTCCTAGGCTTCTCCTAGGGCCTGTAAGTGCAGTTCAGGCTGTGTAGAAGCTTCCTTTCTCTGTGTGTTCCTGTATGCTGGCTCACTCATTCTAAACCAGAGACGTCTTATATCCCACATTTAAATTCTAGAACAGACTTGAATTTGCTTTTGCTTCGATGCAGAAAAATGAGCTTACCTGTCTCCTTGCAGATATTTTAAATGAAGGATGACAACCAGGTTTAACTCAACCTAAAACAGTATGTTAGACCCTTTATTCCAAGTAGTTTCACTAATCTTAGGGGAGAAAATCTATAGAATACATGTGTATGTACATTTCGAAGACAAGATTTTTCTTCTTGACAGTGGTCTTTTTGCCACTGCCACTAGGGGCAGAACAGATCTTGAATGTCTGTACGCTTGTGGTTTCTGCCAGGACTCTCACAATAGAAAATGAATGCCTGTGCCTGGCTATAGTTACCTTTCTCTGTAAAACACAGTTTATTGCACTAAGCAAATCTTATACCTCTCCACTACAATTTTTCCTGGCCATTTCTAAACTAAGTAATCAAGTCTTTCTAGATTTGATTTTCTTCCCTTGTTCATCATCCTGAGCTGTTAATATGCTTTATTACTTGTTGCACTGTATTTTAATGTAGTTAATCAATCTAGACTGTGCTTCAGGGTTTCTGCTGGTTACCTCTAGGCTGGGGACAGACATTACACATAAACTGGTTTAAGTGGTCAGAAACTGGTTTAAACCTGTAACAGAACATAAGTTCAGTGCATATAAACCAGTTTCAACATGGGAGAAACTGGTTTGAGATAAACCTGGTTGAATGTAGTATCGGACTTAACTGATTGAACTCAAACTGGTTTATGCAACATCTGTCCCACACCCCTTCCTGGTTTAAATTAAACCAGAGTCCTCCAGCATCCCAGTATGCTCTGTGGGTGGGGCTCTGCTCTCTGTTCTAGAGCGGGGATGGCCCCACTCCTCTGCTTTCTAGCCTGACCGGGGGTGGGACATGGCAAGACACCGGCCAGCAAGGCCCTGTTAAGGCAAAGTGAGCAGGGAAGGAGTTAATTCTTCCCTACTTCCCCTCCTCCCTCACCGCAGCTGGGGTCTACCTATTTGCAGGGAGCAGAGGGAACGGAGCTGCGACGGTGGCCCTTGGGGCTGGCAGGCCCCAGCTGCAGGACAGAGTGGACAGAGGGAGGAATTAACCCTTTTCCCTGCCCCCTTCACCTTAACATGCTGGGGCTCTGTTCTGTGTTGGCAGGGACTCTTCCCCCTGCTCCTTCTCCCTCTGGGAGGGGGGAGGCTCTGTGTGGTGCTGGTGGAGGGTGTCTCCTCCTCCCCCTCCCCCCCTGCCATGGGGTGGGGAGGGGGGCTCTGCAAGCCTGCCCAGCCCCAAATGAGGACTCTTTCTCCTGCTCCTCCCCCACTGCTGTAGGGTAGGGAAGGGGGCTAATATGCCAGGCTGCCCAGCCCCAGAGGGGGACTCATCCCCCCACTCCTCAATCCCTGCCACCATGGGGCAGGGAGCAGGGTTCTGTTCAGTGCAGGGGAGGGGGCTCTTCCCCCATCTCCTCTGGCTCCTCCCCTCACTGCCACAGGGTGGGGAAGGGGGGCTCTGTGCAGTGCTGCCTGCTCTGGCCCAGTTGGGGCATGGGGAGTGGCTATAACTGAGCCACAGCTGCCAGGAGTAGCCCCACTCCTGCAGCTGGGAGTGGCCCTGCCCCCATGGCCTGGGCTGGCCTCGCTCAGCCCTGGCCAAGGCAGCTGCATGGTGGGTCGGGCTGAGCTGCGGGGGCAGGACCACCCTGTTGGATGCAACTCAGTGACATGGATGCTGAGCCCTGAAAGCAGCCCAGCCTGGTCTGGTGTGCATGGCTGGTGGCTGGCCAAGCAGCAGGCTAGTAGGGCCAAGTCAGAGTCATTGCAGGGGCTCATGGGTCCATAGCCAGCCCCAGCAGTGGGTGGTTGCCAGGCTTTGGGCCTGCCAGTGCCTCTAAGCCAGCTTGGCTAGCCCTCTTCCTGGCCAGCCACCAGCCATGTGTGCTGGGCCAGGCCGGACTGTGATACTGACAGGGCTCAGCATCCTTGTCACCGAGCCACAGCTGTCACAGGTGACCCTACCCCCATGGCCCAGTTTGGCCCCACTGTGCAGCTGCCTTGGCTGGGGCTGGTCTGGGCCATGAGAGTGGGGTGGACCATCGGCAGCTGGGCCGGTCCAGGCAGTGCCGTAGAGAGCTCTCCTCCCCAGCCTGTGGTTGTGGGGGATGGGGGAAGGAGGAGGAGGAGGAGGAAGAAAAGTGGCCAGGCCTGGCCATGCCTTCCTCCCCCCAGGATCTCCCCCAGCTTAGCTTCCCTATGGAAATGAAGGACTGGGCTTTTTGAATGTCTGTCCCTAGCCCTAAAGAACAGAAAAACTCCCTCTGCTCCTTCCTAGGCTTGAATACATATTGGTTTCTCTTTATTCTTTCCTTTTTCTGAAGCATTAGAGATTAGCCACAGCTACAGACAGGAAATTATCTAGGATGCACCCATGCTTCTAGTGGTACACTGAAACCTCTTAGGCGCTTAGTTGGTAGGTCTTGCTCTCATAGTTAAAACAATTGCCACATGTAAGGTTTTGGGGTCAGACTAGTCAGACTTCTTTTGCTTTCCTCTGCTGGCTGGGACCTGTCCACTTCTTCATATTTTACCTAAAATTCCTTTCCACTGAAGGAAGCCAAGACACTCGTGGCTCTCTTTTCTGGTGGCTCATAGTTTTTAAGACTCCTGGTTTGTTGCACTGAAAATCCTAAATTTGTTAGAAGTGTTAGGTGGTGTTTTGTGACCATAGGGTATTTGAGGGTGAGGAGGGGGAAGGAGGCTGGAGTGGATGTTCTTGTGGATTTATTGCTTGTGATTTCAGGGGACAGCTGTGGGCTTGATGACCCAAGTGTCCCTTTCCAGTCCTGTCTTCCCATGCAGATGATTTCAGATGAGGCCTAATATCCTTGTAATATAATTGAAATATTCAGTCCTTTGATTACGCACAATTCACTTTCAGTATTTATACATTTAGTAGCCGGCATGCTTTCTGTTGAAGCCCATAGGCTAAGTATTGCTTATAGTAGGGAGGGGAGCCTGGTAGTGGGAGAAAAGGCAGGAGGCAGGTGAGGAGAGAATGTGTGAATGTTGTTAGCCTATAAATCCCACACATGCATTAGCCTTCCCAGTGGGGGTTGGAGTGGGCTAAGCTACACGGTTGACAGGTCAGAGGTTGCAAGTTTGAGGCCATAGCAGAAGCATTCATGGTGCGGCCCTGTCGGATACCTATGGATCTGTGAATTCTGCTAAATCCCTTGTCACAAGGACATGGAAAAGAAGGAAAATATTCCAGTAATCTCTATAACTTCAGATCATGACAGGCATGGGAATGTTATCTGATAGTTAAATGAATAATGACTTCTAAAAGGTGATGGGACTGACCGCAAGAATAGCCTTCAGCTGGGAGGCCTCTCTCTTTGGCGATGGCATATGACTATTTTCTAGATCTGTTGGTTTCTGTTGTTTTGTTTTTGAACACATGAGGAGCAAATGAAAGGCAAACAATATGGGTCAGGTGCTATAGTTTTAGATAATTAACAGCTGGAAATAATTACCTGCTACCAGAAAGAAGAATGATGGATGGAAGCACAGAACAGCTGCACAGCATCTGGTGGTACTTTGGCTTGCTGGAACAGGAGAAATGCCCTGAGAACATGCTGGAAGGGAAATTATTCTTGCAAGCTCTAGTGTGTATAGGCAGCACAGATGTGCAGGGCCTAGCAAATGGATTGTGGTGGGTCAAGATAGCAAACAGTCTTTGAGGAAACCCTTGGAGTATTGTTTCTCTTCTTGCAGTGAGGTATGCTTTGCTTCATTTGAGCAAAGCTACACTTAGGCCTGGCTTCCTGCCTAGAGTATAGTTTCTTAACAGACAGTAAGAAGCTGCTGCTGTTCTAGTCTTGTAATCCTGGTATTATGAGCTGAAATTCTTCATTGTCTTCTTCCTGGCAAGATAGGTGCACAGTGTGATATTTTACCTTTTCTCTGCTCAGAAAGAACTGATGGTGGATGATGGGAGACAGCAGAGAATTGGCTACTACCACTTTTAGCAAACAGAGGAGACCAAATCAGCAGAGTAGACTGAGGAAAGTGGTGCATCGGAGTCTAGCTGTGCTGGAAAGCCAGACCAAATTCTCATTAAAACTGCACTTGCCATGGGATGACCTTTCCTTACTCCCAAACAGCCAACTTCATCTCATTGCTATTTCCTCATGGGCAATGGGATGGGAAAAGAGGGAATTGCAGTTACAAAAATGTAGGAATTTCCATAGCCAGGAGGCTAGTGATGGTCCCAGGAAACGGTTCCCCTTAAATAGTTAAACGGCTGCATCTCAACTAGCACAATGTCACATTGAATTTGAAACAGGGAACTTTTTATATTTTCCCCCTGATTGTGCTGGCACCTGGCAGATGCCTATTTACCACAGGCATCAATACACATAGTAATCAAAGGAAATCAGAAGCGCAGATTAGCAACAGCTGCAAGTCATTAGTGGCAGACATGGGAAAGCGCAGCTCTGCACCCAACTTTGAAATAACCAATATGAGGATTTCAGAGCATGAGGGTTACCGCAGGGCACTTTGTGAACATGAGAGAAGGCAAACAATTGCTTTGCTTGTCTCTCAAGATAACTCCCTCCTTTCCCGAAGGCAGTTCCACACACTCTGGATCGATCAATCAATCAATTGCATGCTATTGGTCAATTGACTCTTTGCTCTTTGGAGAGTACGTTTGCTGCCCAAATGATGCTCCACCTGCATGAATCCCTTTCATTTCCTCATTTTTTCTCTGCATTATTGACTTTTAGGACCCCAGAAATCAACATAAAAATCATAGCCTTGAAATAAGATAGTGTTCTCCAAGGTTAAGGCTTCCCCCTTTCTGGCTCCCCTCACTAGTCTATTTTCTTCTCAAATATGAGAATTAATGTTAACTTTAAAGTAATTATGTATGTTTATTGTAGATCCTGACTAGTAACTAAAAAAATACTATTCAAATTTCAGATCTCTTTAAGCAATTCATTTTGAACCTGAATAGCTTTCAAGTTTTATTTAAAAACTTGCCATTAACTGAAATTTCCAATAGCAGATTTAGCAAGCTTAGATTTCTATTTTGGTCAGTCTCTGGAAAAACTGTTTTAATTTGCAATCCCAGAGACTAGCAGGAGCAGGAAGCTGATACCCTATTAATAGAGTGACCAGAATCCAGCCCCATAAAGCTATTATGGTTATCTGAATGTATCTCCATGTTTGTATGACACCTAGCATAATGGGGCTATCATCCTTGTTTGGGGACTCTAGCTGCTCTTGTAATATAGATAATAATAGCACAGAGACTGAATATTCATCATTACCATATCATTTATTTGTTTGTGGCTCAAGCTGTGTAATAAGTACTTCCCAGGCATACAAGAAAGGACAGTCCAAGTCTGAAGAGTTCACAGTCTCAGCTGTATTTTACTACCCTTAAATTTTCAACTGCCAGCTTTCTCTCTCTCTTTCTCTTTAAATAAATCTCTTTGAAAAAAGCTTCACAGTACTGAATGTGCAAAGAGAGGGCATCAAAGGTAGGAAAGGGTAATGCATTTTAAAGATGAAATATAAACACGTGATTTTAAATCAGCAAAAAATTTCACAATGTCCCTGTCATGATCCAGGGATCCTGGTTTTCTCTGATCTAAAAAAAATCCCCAATTTCTGGATAAAAAAAGTAACCCCAAATCCACATTTTTGTGTGATTAAAATGAAACACAATTATATAGATCTATAAATTGGTGGCATTTCATTTTATTTACAGGGAAATGTGGATTTGGGGTTACTTTTTTAATTCAAGAATTGGGGATTTTTTTAAATCAGAGAAAACCAGGATCCCTGGCAATAACAGGATGAAAGGTAGAAAACTGAGAGATGGAAAATGTAGAGAAGAGATGTGAAGACATCTTTGCTATGCCACCCTTTTATTTTTCCAACACACCCAAGTCTGTTTAAGGCTAGCTATTCCCCTATAACTTGGCCATTGTAGTATAACCAAACTATGTAGTAAAGAAGACACATTGGGTGCTTACAGCAGAATGTCCAAAGATGAGCATTTTTAGGAGAGCGTTTTCTGTCTGGCTGTCATACGCTTTCAGAGCCCTCCTGCTACTAACTCCATAGCAAAATTGCATGCCAATATTCTAAAAAAAATTTGAAGTTTCATTTTCTTTTCGTCAGGGGACTTTGTTTAGCTGATCTCTCTTCTGTCTGTTGCTTTCTTCAATAACACAAATAGAAGCTGTAGTTAGTTTGTTCTATAATGCCTGTTCTATCTGCCAAATTTCTCCTCCTCTGGTGCAGATCTATGGTACCTTGCTGACAGGCATTCAGTGAGCCATGTTCACCTGACCTATCCCTTTCTCTTTGACACCCTGAAGCATGCAGTTAAATACAGGCAAATGCACAATAAAACATCTATAAACAATGGATGCAGGGCAGCATGGGAGTCTTGGAATGCAATGACCTAGACAAGGACTTTGGAGGACTCGTCTCAGGTAATAGCCTAGTCATGAGCCCTCAGGGCAGTGCTGTGACAAAAGGGAGTATTGCACTGAAGGAGACAAGTGTTCTCACTTTTGTACACTGTTAGTAAGATAGCTATTAGGATACTATATCCAGTTCTGGAATCAAATACAAGTGAGTATATAAGTGCTTATATGTGGAAAAAGATGTATCTGATTAGTGATGGAGGGAGGGAGGAAGAGGGTTTCAACCTTTCTGAAAAAAGCGTAACAGGGAACACTGCCTGGGAGTTGGAATTAGACAAATTCAACCTTGAAAGGTTGAACAAAGGTGCAATTTCATAAGTAGTTTAGAGTAGGAGGTGGTAGATTCACCATTGCTTTGTCTTTTTAAAATGAAATTACTATATTTACCAAATCTAAGCAAGGTTTTTCCTCATTTAACATGGGTGAAAAAAAGCCCCTTTTTCTGTCTTGGATTCAAGTACAAGGTGAACAGGGGAGGAAGGGTGGGGGTGCAGGTGGCTGCTGCAGCTCTGAGTCCAGCCCTGACTTGGGATTGGAGTTGTAGCCGCTGCTTAGCCCCACTGCCACCTCTGCTCCCTGCCACCTGCCCCCAGAGCCTCTGTTCTCCTGCCTGCCTATCAGGTAATTTCTAGGATTAGAAACTAATTCCAGTTTAAGGTGTTACATTAATTTGCAGGCATGAGATCAGTGATGTTAGGGAGCATTAACCAACCTCCTAATCAACTTCATGTAACAGAGACGATTGGCAGCCTGCCTTCAAAAGGCCCCTGGAAAGAAGTTGTATGCTATCTGAACTGCTTCTCATCCGTGGAAGAGGATGTGTTTTCCTGTGTAAAACCTCTTCTAGGTCAGAAGTATGTGATTTTTGAGGAATGGCATGTTTCTGATGCCCAGCTGTACTTCAGTTGTAGATTTTTTAAATATTCTCTTTTTCCATCTCTGTCAATTCTTTTGCCAAAAACAAATACTCCAAAAATGCTATCTCATCCCTCCTAAACAACTGTAGCTGTAGTATCTTTGACAAATCACAGTTTTCTCCTTAAGTGAAGCCCTGGGGTGCTTTGCAAGAAGCTCTCTGTTCTGATTCAGTGTCTGTGTATATGCAGAGGGAAAGAGGCTATGTTTCTGGTAGCCCTAGAGGCCTCATTAAATTGTGATATGTGATATCACATTTCAAGCCTCTTTGCAGTTTTTGTTGTCCCTAGTTTAGAAGTAGATGCAAATTATAAGTAAATACGGTCTAGAGGTTGTCTTGACAAGGAAGGCAGAAGCATGAAGCATGAAGCATCCATTCATTTTGTATACTTTGTTTTCTAAGTGCCCAGCTTTGATAGCTTGTGCCATCTTTTCCAGACGCCTAGGGCTCCAAGATCCCAGGAACCTGAGACATCGACAATAAGCAAATTTTATAAAGATTTCTTGATGACTAACATGAGACTAGCTTGGTGATTGTGTAGTAATATCTATGAAATTGCATCTGCCAGTATTGCCCACCAAATATAATTGATGTAATCATGAATGCTATCACAGAAAAATGTGTCTGTCTTTTTTTTAACAAGGGTCAGTGTCTACCTATAATAATCTGACCAAATAAAATGTACCAGTAATGTCACTGTTGTTATTAGAAACAAGACATTAATTTGCGGCTAATAGTTCAGTGGTTCTCAACCTCACTAGACTCAAGGCACTCCTCGGAAATGCCAGCTCTTAATTGTCAGTTGTTATTTGACTACAGAAAAGTAATGGAGTAGTTCTTCTGTTGCAAAAGAACTTAGAAAAGCCACAACAGGTCAGGATGGTTTTCACGCTCTGGCTTCCTATTTGAAATTGTTGGGTTTATCTTGTAAATTATGTGTTTGCACACCTAGTACTGCATGGCATCCTGTGGCACCTTATAAGGATCTCAAGGCAACCTGGAGTTCTGTGGTCCCCTGGTTGAGAATCACTGTAATACTTTATCTGGATTGGAGGTTTTTTTCCATGAACAGATCATGACATTTGCCATGAGATTAACATGCAGCCTGTAGGCCCTGGTAGCTGCCTCACTCATTGATTTGTGACAGGTATGGGCCAAGGCAATTGCATGCTGCCTACACTGTAGTAGTGGGGGAAAGTAGAAGGCCATTTGCTACTGTCATTGTCCTCATAACCTGTGCAGTAGAGGGCAGGGGTCTGCTCGTGCAGCCCAGGTAGTGGTGGGGAAACCCAGGGAGTGCTGCCCCCATAGTGGGTGACTCATGTGGTATGTGGCCCAGGGGCCACATGCCAACATCATGTGAAATCCCTGGCCACACCAGAATTAGACAGCCTTATTTTAGAGCATTGTTTGGCCTGTTCTAATGTATGCCAAGAAACATAGTTGTCCATGGCTGACTAGGGATTGGGGGATCGAAGAGTTATCTTTCCTACCTGCTCTCCTCAGCTGTTCCAGGTCTAAACTGCACTGCTAAGAATCTAGAATTTGCTTAGCACAAGCGTAAATGTCATGCACAAGGTGCAAAGCAGTAGAATCATACCCTAGGTGTTCGTCCAGATGAAAGGGTTTCTTTGTCTATTCATTCAGGAGGATTCACTTGAGCTGGATCGTGGTTAAGGAAAAGCCAAAATAAACCAATCAACAAATAACATGGCATCTCTTTTATTTTGGAGAGTACATATACTATATGATGTCCTTGTATTTATTGTATGTTGCAAGCCCTGCATTGATTGCAGTATAATATATTCTTGCATGTTCAAGTACTTCAAGACAGC
Organism: Crocodylus porosus; assembly: GCF_001723895.1. Lineage (NCBI taxonomy): Eukaryota > Metazoa > Chordata > Crocodylia > Crocodylidae > Crocodylus > Crocodylus porosus. Next base: position 157,954,228 of record NW_017728886.1, read on the forward strand.
ACTGTGACTGTCCCTATAGTAACTCTTAAAAGGGATAACTACAGTATACACTCTCAGGTATTTTCTTCTATATAAATGCTGTTAGCACTAAAGCTGGAAACAATGCATACAAAGAAAGGGAAACATTATTATGGTAAGCAGAATGTGTTTTGTCAGATGGTTAGAGCCCTGAACTTGAGTCAAGATTTAAGATCTATCCCATAAAGCTTTGAAGTATGTGCTTCACTATAAGCATGTGAACAATGGGCTTTATAATAAAGATATGTAAACATTAGCTAGCTACGTATGAATTACTTAGACTCAAGTGTAAGTCCATATTTGTATAAAAAAATAATATAAAACAAGAATGTACTTTTGCTTTTTAAGCTACACATTCAGTACAAGATTCTCAAGAAGCTGCAATAAAAAGTATCTTGAAAAAAAGTATCTTGTAGTGAATTGATAAAACATGCTAATGCTAAGACTTGACACTTAAAAATATTCTTTAAAAGAAAACATTTAGATACCAAACTCAAGATAAAAGTTGTTAAAAACCCTTTTAGGGGCACAGTTAAGATTGTGTGTTATTGTGAATTATTCATTGATTTATGCTTCATGAGAATAACATATTTTGTGGGCAGTCCTATATTTTATAATTTCCTTAACCATTTGCTTGCTTTTAAAAGCTTTGGTTTTGTGGGTGTTCAGGTATTGTCACTTACCAGTTTTCCCTATTGTTTTTAAATTTTGCTTTGCTTTGGAACCTATTCAGGTGCTAGCATGCAAGGTATTTGCAGATAAGGAAGAGACAAGTCTCTTCCTATCTAATACAGGCTGAGTGCATCCAGGGGCGATAAAGACTATAGTGCAAACAGAGAAGGACAAGGGCTTGGAGAACTAAACAATTGATCACAAGTTATTTGGAATCAAGTGTTAGTTCTTTTCAGAATATGTTTGTTCATAAAAGATTATTCTCACTGAAAAGTAACCCTCCACCTGCATAAATGTCATTTAATTTAGTTTGCATACTTTATGCTGAAGTGGTTTTGAGATATCTTTGGAGTAATCTTGATGTGAAGAGGCTGCTGCACAATAAGAACAGTCTTTCCTCATTGGTCTACCCCCTCCCTAGCTCACAGAATCACTGCTAATTGATACTGTTTCAATTTTAATTACATATAATTTTTCTGTTTTGCTACCCAGGGAGCCAGGAGAAGAAAACAATACTCTGCCTACATGCAAATCTTCCAATCAACAGTTTAAAACCTTTTTGCTCCCAGATTCATTCTCTGTACTTTTTAAAATGGAAATGGAAATATTTATGCAGGTCCTTCATATGTTCCGAGCATTTGGGGCTCTTTATAGTTAAGTTTATAATTGTGTTTAGCGTAGGAAGCCCTCCTTTCCTTTCTCTCTGCTGGCTGGATTGCGTTAAGTGTATGAGTTTGGCACCTCTGGCAGTGCTTCCAGTTCCCAATTTTTAAAAATCTTTTCACTCAGAAAAAGGAAAGCAATCATGGCTTCTCTGCAACCTTGTCACGCATTGTTCTAAGGGGCTACTGTTTTTTATTAGCTACACCTCCCTGCCTGTCCTCTGGCTGGCTCCAGTGGTAAATACTGGCTTGAAAGTAAATAAGCAGAGCTATAAGACCCAAGTGTGTTGAAGGTGCCATTATCCCTTTAAATGGCCATGGGGCAGTTCCATTTTTTGTGCCCAAAGAAGACAGAGGCCGAGAACAAGAGTTCTATGTCCAGCTTTTGTGCCCCTATCCTAAGAAGGATGTGGAAAAGCTGGAGAAGATCCAGAACCAAGAAATTAAGAAGATGAAGTATTGAAATGCAAGCTGTTAAGGAACGGTTGAAATAACTAGGTAAATTTAGTTAGGGGAAAAGATAATTAAATGATGGGAGTTTTCAAATATTGGAAAGGCTCCCATGAAGAAGACAGAAAAACATTGTTCTCCCTTGCCACAGATGGCAGGATAAAAGGCACCGAATTTTAACTGTAGCAAGGCAAATTTAAACTGAATCTCTGGGAAAAATCCTGCTTATGAGAACGGTAAGACAAAGGGAATAAGCTTCCTAGGACATTTGTGGAGTCTCCTTCTCTGGTTTTCAAGAAGGACATAAGGAAGAACTTCTTTACTGTCTGAGCCCCCAAGGTTTAGAATAGACTGCTACTGGAGGCGGTTCAAGCACCCACTTTGAATGCCTTCAAGACACATTTGGATGTTTATCTTGCTGGGATCCTATGATCCCTGCTGGCTTCCTGCCCCTGGGGCAGGGGGCTGGACTCGATGATCCTTCGGGGTCCCTTCCAGCCCAAATGTCTATGAAATTTATTAACATCTGTTTAAGAGGGTTTAGGAATACAAATCCTTATCTGGGCAGGCACCTAGACAAGATAACCCTTGCGGGTTCTTTCCCGCCCGGTGAAATGAAGATTCTAACCAACCTGTCTGTAACAAACAGGAACGAAGGAATGATTTGACAACAAGGAAATAGGACTCAGTTCTCTTCAACTGAGATCAATATGAGGTTTTTTTTCGTCAGTTTGAATGGGATCAGGATTGAGTTATGTTGTAGGGAATATGTTCAGTCACTTTGGGGACTGGAATTCAATGTATTAAGAGTAGGGCTGTGCAAAGCTTTGGGTGCTGATTTGATTTGGAGGAGATTTGGCCCAATTCAGCAGCTGAATTTCTAAATCTGAATCAAATCAAGAGACCAGTAAAAAGGTCTGAATCAATTTGAAGCTCTCCAAATTGATTCTGAGAGGTCCAGAGATTTGGGCAGTCCCTGCTCGCTGCTGCAGGGAACTAGACCTGGACTCCATGCTGATAAGTGGGGGGAGGGGAGGGGGGGGCGCGGAGAGGGCCATGGGGGAACCCCTGCCTTGCTCCATCCTCCACCTGCTCTCCCAGCTCCCTGCCCCACCATGACTGCCCCATGTGGTCCCTGCTTCCGGCTCTTAAAAAAAAAAAAAGAAAGCGCCCCCATTCACTGGCTGCTGCCAGGCAGGGGGGCAATCCCTGCTGCCCCCCTCTACCCCACACTGAGGGGCTTTGCGATGAGCTCCTCTAATCCCCACCTGCTCTCCCAGCCCCGTTCCCCCTGTTTTTTTTTTAAAGAACCAGGAGCTGGAGCTGGAGCATGCAGGGCAGCCAGGGCAGGGTCTGGGAGAGCAGGCTGGGATTTCCCCTGCCTGGCAGGAACTGGTGAGGCCAGACCTTTTTTATTTTTTTTTTTTTAAAGAGCCAGGTGCTGGGGCCAGGCTGAACAGCCACTGACAGAGCTGGGAGAATGCATGGGGGACAGGGCCTGTCCAATTCGGAGATGGGGGGTGGAGCCCATCCCAAATCAATTCAGGACAGCGATTCAGATCACTGAATCGAATCACTGTCCCCCGAATAGGCCGTATCCAAATCCAAAGCAAATACTAGCTGCTTTGCACAGGCCTAGTTAAGAGCTATCAGCTGGCTCTGAACAGGGACCTATCAGTGCAGAGGGCCTCTAGATGAACAATGAATGATGTGGAGTGAGGAAGGGAAGAAGTAGGGAAGGGAGTTAGGATATAAGATGAAATATTTATGACTCCTTGAGCGATGAGCTGTGTTCACTACCATTTTTAGAAGAAAAAGTTGGATAAGACCTGGTGGTATCAAAGAGTCACCTTCCAATACATCTCCCTAAACAAAATGCAGCTCATACGCTAAGTGAAACATTATTAATAAACAGTTGGATTGCATCTTCATGGCCTGTGACCTAAAGCTGTTGCTTCCTCATGATGGAGTTTTGAGAGCTTAAAAGAACCTTTGTTTAAAATCACATGTGCTTCCCCTCATAAGAAAAGTATTTTAACTATCAATTAAGTGGTCATGAATGAAAAATCTGGGTTATTTGAAACAAAAATATGATCTCCAAAATCAATCTGTTCAGTGTATGGAGGGGAAAAAAGAACCCTTTCAGAATAAACCCAGTGCTCTGCTAGTCTGAAATGTCCTCCTGGATTTTGCTCACAGCATATATATGCCACAAAGTCAGGGCTCCTCTTTTTGGAAATCAAATATTTCCACCTCTCACTTTTCCGACAAAAGTAACTTCTTTTGTCCCGGTCAAGTGCCAGGATCTGTAGCGTGTCTTGTGTCACTTTGCTGTTTCAAGCATTACAAATCCATCTGTTCCTACCAGGCCTAGTGACTAATGTAGACACTCTTATTAGGTCAAAATAGCTGAAATCATACAGCAATTACACATATACACTCACGCATGCACACAGAGGGGTTTTTTTCTCCTTGGAACAAAACATTCCCTTACTGTTCACATGGCCAGAGCAGCTGTCCAGCTGGCAAAAGCAGAGATGTTAATGTTGTCAGTGAAAGGATGAGTCAGTCTGTAAAAGTTATTCAGGATAGTTCTCTTCCCCCTCCCTTTCTCACCCCAGTCTTTTTGGGTTCATCAGATTTTGGAGCTCTGCACTAACAACAGCCTCCTGGGAGATTACAATGAAGGCCTGTCAGGCCAAGAAGGCTGTAAATGGAAATCACAAAAATGACAAGTCCCATGCTCTACCATGCTATAGAACTTGTCCAAAGGCTTGCATGCATCCCTAAAGTCTGGGATGCTAAGCCCTATATTTACTTCAATTCAAAAAAAAAAACAAATATATATATATATATTAAAATATTAGTCCAAGGGGAAGTAAGGAAGAAAAGGAGAGAGAAAGAGATGATGGGAGAGAGGCCAATTATGTGCCACTTCTTTACAGTGTGCTTGTTTTTGACAAATGGGTATAGTATAGCCTCAAAAATCCGGCTTGCTCGGGACTGAGCATCTGCTGAAAATTTGAAAATTCTGGGTTTTTTAAACCAGAGTGGCTGCTGGTTGCAGAGTGGGAGGTGGGGGGGCAGGTGGAGGGGAGGGGGTAGTGGCAGCTGGTTCTGGAGCAGTAGCCACATGCAGAGCAGGGTGGTGAATGGTGGTGGCAGCTATTGTGTGCAACCTTCCCCCTCCACATCTGGTGGGGTGGGGGAGAATGGCGGCCAGTCCTGGAAAAGCAACTGCACACAGAGCAGCGACCGAGGGTGGTGGATGGCGACGGTGGCCGCCTCATGCAAGCTTCCCCCTCCACATCTGGAGAAATAGAGGGGGAAGCTTAAAAAGTTCCAGATCTGTGGGAATTTTCAAGATCCAGATTTATGAGGTTATACTGTACTCTTCTATGTTGTTAGCAGGTTGCTATCCAATATTCCTTTCCTCACTTCATGAGAATCTTGTTCCTTAAAGCTCCCAAATAGGATCTCTCTCTTCCATGTCAGCTGTCCTTTCTTTTTTCTTGCTTTCTTCCTATATAGTCTTCTCCTTTTCTGACCTCTGCCACTCTCCTCTTTGCTTGTGTTTGAATTTTACTACCACTTTAGGCCCCTGTGGGTCTGTTATAGTTTGTTATAGGAGCAAAACCTGAAACAGTTGCCAGCTTTCCTCCATGACCAAGGTTTGGCAGTGTGCTCCTGAGTCAGCTGTCAGCACCTGGTTTGTCACAGGCCAAACACAGCTGGCTCCAGCTTTTGACTGGCAGAAACACAGCTTCCTTCATCACTAAAATGACTGATTCCCTATGACCTCTCCACAGTCTGTTGAACTGTCTTTGAAATGATGTTCATCAAGTGTATGTGATAACAATTGGCGTTTTATTCAGACTCTTAGGCTAAGATTAAAAAGGTGATATTCTCTTTGTCAACCCAGCACCAAGTGCAGCCCTAGAGCAATAAAGCACAAGTCCAAGTGCACTCAGTGAAAATAGGTCTGAAATCAGTCCCTCGAGCTTGTGTCCTAGCCAGGGCCACTTTCAAAAGTATAAATCTGAAAAAAAAAATGGACCTTGTATCCTTAAGAAAGCTAACAATTGCTTCCTTAATTTTTTTAAATTGTAATTTTCTTCAGAAAAGGGCTGTTCTGTTCTGTGTTGCTACAGGTAATATCTTATATGGGTAATGAGTAGTGGCTGGGAGGGTGGAAGTAGCAGGCAAAAAGGAACCTGAATAGGGCTTTTATGTATTAATGGGTTGTTGGTTGTAGCTGTGTTGATCTAAGGACATGCAAGGTTCTTTGAGTCGATGCGATATTTTTTATTAGATGTGGTATCTTCTATTATCTTTATGTATTAATAGAATTCAAACATCAATAGTCAAAGCCACCAGATTTAAGCACATAATCTGGTCACTGTTAATCTATTTTTCAGTTCATTCCATTACAATAGATCTCACTGGCATCTACATGAGATGCTGACTGCGCACTTGTTACTGCACAGTCATCTAGAACTTGCATACACGAGTACTAAATGGCTGTGCAGTAACTGGTATTACTGCACAATAGTGTCTCCGAACAGTTTTTTTTGGTGACGCTGATTGTGCAGTAGCTCATTATTACTGTGCAGTAGCTCGTTACTACTGCAGAGTAGTGTCACATCACATTTCATGCCATATGAAGCTTCTGTTCAGTAGTATCAAGCTATTGCACAGTCAGCGTCTCGTGTATACGTGGCCACTAGCTATATGTTTTTGATGCATCACTTAAGTAATAATACCTTCCATGCAGTATGTTCATCAACCATGAGATGTCTCTAATACAGCAGAGAATTTCCAGCAAAGTAGGCCTTTGGTAAAGAAAGGAGAGCAAGCTGGAACTCAAATTCTGTGAATCCTTGTTTTGTTTTTTTTTTATTTGTGTTGCTGTAGTCTGTAGCTTCATTTGTTAAATGTCTCCTTGGTAAGATGAGCTATGATTCCATTCTTTGTAATAATTTTTAATGTTTTAAAATTACCTTTCTGAATCTGCAATAATTGAATGTAACTTCAGGGAGAGGGCTTTCTCTGTGGAGTAAAGGAAAGGAACTAATTTATCCAGAACCCTATGTAAAAGCTTAAAAATTCTGTTAGACAGCCAGACGTCCTGTTATACAGTAAATTGACTTTCTTTCCTAAGGACATTATTTTTTTCTTTCCCCTCTCTTTTCTTTCTCGGTTTAGCTTATTATCACCTAAAGTTTGTTTCCCTTCCCCCCCTGCTGCTTTCTATGGGATTTTTTTTTAAAGATTGCTTTTGAAGTTTCCCATGAAAATGTTTTGGTTTTTGAAAAGTGAAAGTAAAAGTTGTCATTTCTTTGAAATAAAAACACAGAAAATGCCAATAAATAAATGCATAAAATAAATAATGTTATTGTCTTCGGAGATTTTTATTTTATATGAAAAAAGCTTTCAAATAAACTTTGGTCCTTTCTAAGTAGAACTAAATGAAGGGAGGAAAAGCAGAAATATATTGGTTCTCAAAGTCCATGTATAATACAAGAAGAAGCATATATTTGTATGTTGGAAGTGTGCATTTTTGTTTCTGTATGCATATTCAGACACATTATTGCTCATCTTACATGTGCAAAAGTAACATTTATAAAGGTAAAAAGGATGTATTCTATAGTATAGGATGTGCAAGAAATTTAGAGAAGTTTAGCTTTTGGGGGGCGGGTTTCTTTGACATGTGCATGTGTGTATGAATTACGTACTGGTGAAAGTTGTTGGAAAGGTAGCCCTAAATACTGAAGGTGTTATAACAATGTCTTTGGAGAGCAGACTCTCAGAGATATTTTAGTGGAGATCTGCCTGAAAATGAATATTTAAAGGTATTGAGGTATTCTACCTACTTTTAACAAACAAAGCCCAGGAATTTCTCCTAAACTGAGTTTAAGTGGTTTTGACCTAATCTTAATCTTTGTTTTAACCAAAGTACCTCGAACTTAACAAACTAAACATTTTACTCCATGCTACAAAGCCCTTGTTTGGAATATCAGTAGGGTCAGTATCACAATCTAGTCTGGGGTTTGTCATAATCTCCTGTTTAATTTAGCATAAGTGGGATGCATCATGGGTGCAAGAACAAGGGAATATGATGTGTTTACTTGTAAGGGTCTTATGTAGGCATTACTTTTAACATAAAATATATCACTAATTAAAATAAAGATTCATGGCTGTGGTTGGTATAAAATAGGCATCATTGCCAAGGTTTTTTCAATCCCCTTTTATCCCTCAGCTTCTATTCTAATATGTCTATTGTACATGCAGTTTAGTACTAGTGATGCTCCTATTTTTATTATGTGAACAGTTGTACACTGGGAACTGGACTGGAATGACCTAACTTCCTAGCAGCACCATTGAGCATAAGAGCAAGCCAAACATGCAAACACATGTGAAGCCACACCATGAGATGTGGCTGGAAGCAGCCTGAATCTTTTCTGCTGGGAAATATGTGAAAACAGCAATGTTTACTAGATGATAAGTGAAAATTGTTAAACTCCATATATTATGGGAAGGGACTGAAACTGAAGCATGTTCTGCTATGAGTAAGCCTATCTTGATTGCAGTTTTCAACTTCTGTGGTCAGCAATGCATAAAATTGCCCTCAAAAATCATCTCATGGCCCCTTTGTATTCCAAAATACTTTGGATCTACAAAGAATGATACAGTTTGGGATGTGGGAAGAAACAAAGGGAAGTTTTTGAATGTGTGGTTGGAGAGGTTGATGGGAAACACTGTTATCAGCCACAGTATATTAACATTTTCTTTCACTGGTGAAACAAATATTAGAATACCTGTAGCATGCAGAATTCCAGGTAAGGTCATATATCCTGAAGATAATGGAATCTGTCGGGAGGGATGAGAAAAAAATAGTCAGACTTTTTTTGTTTGCTCTCAGTTTAAAAAATCATGTGAATTTTCTTTGATATTTTAGAAATTTTCCTATTCTCTTTAGCATGACCCTGTCAAGACAAATAGGTGTGACAGATAGGTGTCTCAGGTCATGCTTTATGAACTAAGAAAAATGCAGAATTAAACAGAGGCTTAAATTAGATACTTTTGCCTAATTTCCTGGTCCTTAGCTAGTATTTTAGGTATTATTCCAACAATTAATTTTTCCTTTTTGTTTTAGTTATTTTTCCTATTTAAATGGTCTGATATATTAAAAATTGTGTAATACTTGCACCTGGTTTAGCAGTGCAGCATTCAGAAACATATCTTCATCCCTGTTGTGTAATAATTTAAATATATAACTGAGGTTTCCACACTGGGAGTGACAAAACAACCTGTTTGTCTTTTAAGTTGACAAGGGGAAAATTACTCCTCAAAAGTATTTTCATTAGTTTCTCCATTTTATTTTTTTGACAAAATCTATCAGTAAGTTGACAATCAAATAAGTGACCAATTGTACTTGTAGAGCAATTACAAAATTAACATTCATTGATAGCTTCAGTGTTATGACATGTTGTGGGTGTCAGTTGGCCTAATGCAAAATATAAAAATAAGTCTGAATATTCAACTGAGAAAATTTTAATAGGCTCTTTGATAGTTTATTCCATTGTCTGATATTTTGTCCTGTTTTCAACCTCTACAGAGGTGATACCTCCCCATTTGATGTTACTGGCTGCTTATTGTCAGTCTGAAGTACTGATGCTCCATCTGTGTGTTCCAGCTAGCAGCAGGTAATGTAAGTCATAGAGATTCATGACGATGCTTTGAAGTTTTCTGAAGGACAGATTATAGTATATGCAGAAAAAACTGCTGTGTCTGGTGCCCAATCATGTCATTTGGTTTATGCACCACTATTGGGATCAAATAAATTTGAAAAGCAAAGCTAAGGAGAGGTGAGGTGAATATATAGAAACATGCATACACACTTTTGTGCTTTTTTTTACTCAAAACCTCACCTCACATTCTCAGATCCACTCGTCATAGGATTGGGACATTTTGGAGCTCAAGTCTCAGCTCTGATCTATGCCTGAGTTTCCTTTTGGCTGGAGAATTAGAAGTAGAAGGTCATGTGATCAAAAGTTATGTGTCAGGATGGTTATTTAAGGTTGCCTACAGCTCAGACAGAGAATAAGAGAAATCATGGTCTGTAGAGTGTCTCTTTCATGGTCCAAAAGAGGCTTGGGGATATAGCCCTGACTTGAGCTTGGCTTCGGTAGCACAAGGGCAGTCAAGAAATCCAAGGTCAACAGTAGCTGCTTCTGAGCGAGAGCTTTGGATGGAAACTAGCTGTGATTTCCTAAGGAAGGGGAGGAGAGGGAACTGTGCTAGAGAACATGCAGGTTTGTCTGAACAGATTCAGACAGAAGGGGAGGAGAAAGTGAACATTAAATGAACCCCATGTTTGCTTGCATATAAAGCAAAATCTACTTGTTCAAACCGGAAAAAAAACTGAAGCAGAGCAACACCAAATGTTAGAAGGTGAGCTACTTGAGATCCGTACATCCTTCTTCCTATCTTAGGGAAGCTGAGAGCACCATCTGTTTTTAAGGTTGCCTTAGGATTGTTAATGTTTCTATTCTAAGATTCTGTTTCAGTTGCTTTAGTGTTGCCAAGCTTTAACAATTTAGATGGGAATTTTTTATGCTAGATGGATGTTTGAAGCTGAACATTTTTGGAAAACTTCAATCAAATTGAATTAGTGGTTTCAAAAATCAAGGTAAGATGAAAATATATGTTTTGTACATCTTAAAAATATTTCTGGTAAACTTTTCTTCACGGTTTTCAAGCATTCTCATAATTTGGAGTATGACATTGAAACTTGGCTAAGAGGAGGCCCTTGCCTCTTGTTTCAGTGAAAATCCATCCATATTTGACCAAATTTTAAGCCTTTGAAACACCACATATTGCAGGCACTCTGTAGAATTGGTAGAGTTTTACAATTAAATTCCATAAAGATTCTGTTTTTGTGAGCATGCTCCAGGCCAGTAGTACAAGCATGCTACCCAGGCTCTCCAGCCCTCTGACTACTACCCCATGCTGCTCATCCATGTGGGCACCAATGATACTGCCAGGGGAGACCGTGAGCATATCAAAAGTGACTACAGGGCTCTGCTCTGAGTGCAAGAGTGAAGGGATCTGGGGCTCAGGTTGTGTTCTCATTGATCCTTCCAGTCAAGTGAAAGGGCCTGGGTAGGAGCAGCTGCATCCTGCAGATCAACACCTGGCTGCACAGGTGGTGTCACCAGCAAGGATTTGGCTTCTTTGACCATGAGATGTTGTTCCAAAAAGAAGGATTGCTGGGAAGAGATGGGATCCAACTGACAAAGAGAGGGAAAAGCATCTTTGCAGCCAGGATTGCTAACCTAGTGAGGAGGGCTTCAAACTAGGTTCGCTGGGGGATGGAGACCAAAGCCCTGAGATAAGTAGGGAAGTGGGAGACCTCAAGGAAGAGCAAGCAAGAGGGGGCAATAGGGGAGATACTCTCATATTTCCTAAGAAATCAGGGCAATCAACTAGTTACCTCAGGTGCCTGTACACAAATACATGGAGCTTGGGAAACAAGCCGGAAGATATGGAAGTCCTTGCACAATCATGGCACTATGATGTGATTGGAATAACAGAGACTTGGTGGGATAGCTCTCATGACCGGAGTACTGTCATGGATGGCTACAAATTGTTCAGGAAGGACAGGCAGGGGAGAAGAGGAGAAGGACTTGCACTTCTTGTAAAAGAGCCATAAGATTGCTCAGAGCTCCACTATGAAGCTGGAGATAGGCCTGTTGAGAGTCTCTGGGTTCTGGTCAGAGGGGAGGTAGTGTCCTAGGGTTTCTACAAGTAAGTAGGTAGCAAGAGGAGGATAAGGAAAAGTGTGGGACCCTTACTGAATGGGGGAGGCAACCTTGTGACAGAGGATGGAAAAAGGCTGAACTGCTCAATGCCTTTTTCACCTCCGTGTTCATCAGGCAATATCAGCTCCCAGACTACTGCACCAAGCAGCACAGTTTGGGAAGGAGAGGAACAGCCCTCAGTGGTAAAAGAACAGGTCAGGGACTACTTAGAAAAGCTGGATGTGTACAAGTCCATGGGGCTGGATGGGATACATCCGAGGGTGCTGAAGGAGTTGGCTGATGAGATCATAGAGCTGCTGGCCATTAGGGCTGTACAAAGCTTTGGTCCCTGATTTGATTCGGCAGAGATTTGGCCCAATTCAGTGGCCAAATCTCTGAATCTGAAATGAATCATGAGACCCTTTAATCTCTCCAAATCTAATTGGAAACCTCCAAATCAATTAGGAGAGATATAGAAAGATTTGATAATCCAGACATAGGCACAGCTTTAAATGTTTTTTTCTACATACCTCAAGGTACCAGGCGGCTCGTGAATGCTCTGATGGTGGGGTGGATGGAGCATCCCAAAGGAGCATGTGTTGGGGGGTCCCCCCGGGGCACTCAGCAGCACAGCAGACCCAAAAGTGGACCAAAAGGACTGCCAGCTCCACTGGGGACCATGCCGAGGCCCCACCCCCATGTTACCCCGTGTCACAACTGGTGCCTCTTGGGTCTGAGGGGGCACCTGGGGTCCCCCTGCAGTCAATTGCTGAGCCAAGGGTGGTGTGTGTGTGGGGGGCAAGTACTTCCGGTCCACTTCCAGGTTTGGCAATGAGCGCACGGGGGGCCCTCCCACACTCCATGTTATGCTCCATCCGCCCCAGCATTGCAGCGTTCATGAGCCACACCTGGTACTTCAAGGAATGTAGAAAAAACATTTAAAACTGTGTCTATGGCTGAATTGCTGATTCTCCAAATCAGTATCGACTCTTTGACTCAATGAGCATGAGCCTGCAATGCAATGCTGCGGCTAGTAAAGCGACCAAAACGCTGGCTTGCATCCATAGATGCTTCTCGAGCAAATCCCGGGACGTCATTC
>NW_017728886.1:157966942-157978099 GCF_001723895.1 Crocodylus porosus
GTTGTAATGGTTAGATGAACACCTTGCTGGGGTCGTTTGACCCCAGTATTCTTTCCTGCCATGGCAGGGGGTCGGACTAGATGATATGCTCAAGTCCCTTCCGACCCTAGAAACTATGAAACTATGAACTATGAAACAAATTGAATCACTGTCACAGATTTGGGCCGAATCAGAATCTGAATTGAATATAGCCTGCTTCGCACATCCCTACTGGCCATCATCTTTGAAAACTCTTGGCAATCAGGAGAGATCCTGGGTGATTGGAAGCAGACAAACGTAGTGCCCATATTTAAGAAAGAGAACAAGGAGGATCCCTTCCAACCCGAACTTTCTAAGATTCTGATTCTATGGTAAGTAGAGGTGGGCAAGAGGAGCACCAGCCCTGGCTACCAAGTCAGGAGGGACAGTGGAGTTGCTCCTCACTTCCATGGTGTCTGTACCCCAGCAGCCTGCCAATGCTGGGAGCTCTAAACAGTTTTCAGTTGCTGCTGGTTTAAGAGCAACAGCCAAGGTGGGCAGAGTATGTGCAGTGGCGGCAGCAGCAGCTCAGCTGGACTATGTAGGAGTCTCAACATGGGTAAGGCTGGTGCCCCCCAGCCACTGCTCTGAGAACCCGCAGAATCCTGAACGCATGTGCTAACCCCTCATCCTGCTTTCCTTCAGGGTTTACCCTGGGTGCCATCCTTGTTTGCTATGCTACCGCTTTAGGCTATGACTCATTAGGGCATTTCTTGCAATTGCAATTCCTAGCTTTTTGGGGCTAGGCCTGGTTCCATGCATTGGAATTTAATTCTGCAGTATCAATAACCCGTGCAGGGAGAAGGACCCTTCCTGATTTGATGTCAGAGACAACAAGTCAGATTAGAGTGTAAGTGGGGGAAAAAGGTTAAACTATAAGGTGGGAGGGGGGATGGACAGCTCAGACTGGTGATGGGGCGGGGGAAGAAGGGGATCAGCTGGGCAAGAGGACAGAGAAGGGATGGGATGTCTGGGACTCTGTAAAAAGGAATGGTGAACCAAAGAATGAGGATGGCATTTGGAGCCACTTGAGAGGTATAAATTGAGGCCAGACCAGGAGCTGATGTATGGTGGTGGTCCTACGTGAGAAATGATACAAGGAACTAGTACAATTGGGAAAGGAGAGTTTGGGGAATGGAAGAGGAGGAAGATCTTCCTATACATGTACATATGCATTATTATACAGTCTTGAACTACATTAATAAGTATTATTAATTATTAATGTGTATTATTGTATGAGCTAGTTTCCCATTCCCCCAGACCTGTCCTTGACATACACATATACATGTTCTCATTGTAAATTTACTCTCCTGTTTTTTCAAATGAAATCTCATGGCTCTTAAAGGATATTTACAAAGTTGTTTTGAAAAGAAAGCTTTGGTCCCTCTTTCTTTTTGCTTGTCTGCACATACTTCAGTTATAGTGACCAAGTAGGGTGCTAGTGCTTTAGCATGCATTACTATTGTTTATACAAATGACAAGTGTGGACATCACTTTACAACCAATCAAATGACATGCCTAGGTCCCAGAGGTTTACAACTTAGACACTACATATAGCTCGTGATGATGGTTAATGAAATGGAGGGGGGAAAGGGCATGAGAGGATAAAGGTTATGACTGTGAGAGTTCAGGAGATGAACCTGTACGCACCAAGTTGCTCTTTGGAGATTTGGGAAAAATCAGTTAAGTTAATACATAAACATTTGTGGGCAGTTTCTGGAATACCAGGCAGGGTGGAGGTCAGTGGTAAGTGTGGGCTCTTGGTAATTTATCATTGTTTCATTTTCATGGCTGGCCACTGTTATGCCAATTGGTAACCTTGGGAATCAAAGGGAATGTATAGAGCTGAGGTATAAAAATGATGAATGGGGTGCATGGATGTGTGTGGAATCTTCTCCTGACAAGTGATGGTGTTGGTATTCTGTGCGGACAGCTTTCTTGCGGAGTGAGTACATGCCCTTGGAATGACTGCTACAGTATTCTTGAAAACTGGAGGGATACATGGCTCCCTTGAATTTGGCATCAGTCCAAATTTCCTAGAATCGGAGACATACCCCATGGAGCTGACTCACCACCATTGAGTGTTGTTGTTCATTTTTTTGCCACAAACACATGTGCAGTAACCCCTCAACACACACACCAAAGAGCACAGAGGGGGACTTTAGAGGGGGGAAAAACCTTCCTTCTGCCAATACACATTCTTTTGCCTAGTCACTAACACATTGCTGCTGAGTTTTTCCATAGCCTGTAGAAATGCCCATAATAACAACACCTCTATTAAATTTGTTTCTCCTACTGTATAGAGTGTAAGAAATCTGCATGCTGATCCTTATTCAAGAAAGCATCCGTACCGAGCATCTTTGTGCCCAGAGTAAGGCTCAAATGTGGGTCTCTGGAATGTTGCGGAGGCATCTTAACCTATCTACAATACTGCTCTTAAATGGTTAATGGTGGCAAAGTTGGTAGACCTATATTTTCTCTGAATCTAACTGATGTAAATCAGGAGTGATTAGACTGAAAGTCACTGAGTCAAAGCAGTGAGAATGGAAAGGCCTGTGACTTCTTGATCATGCGTGCTAGTATATCTACAAGACCAATGTGAAGCTAGAGAGAGGTAGTTGGCGGTGTTATTCTGAAGTCAGGCAGAAGGCAGGGTAGAGATGCATCTTAGAGACTAACTGAATTATAGACTCACTAACTTATGTTTGCCTGGTGCACTTAGTATATAAGGTGAATCCCTACTTCCCTGCCTTCACTGTGGAGCTACCCATGGTTGAGCTATGCTTGCTGGAGGAAGTTCATGAAGAAGTGATGGAGCCCCAGATATGGCTTTGGTTTGGCATGCTACAGGGATAGGGAGTGCAAAAGTCTTTCCAGGGAGGTCATGGCTGCCAGGATGCTGAAAATGTCCCTACTCTATTTTTTTCTAAGCATAGTGGGGTGTGTGGCTGGGGCACAATACTGCCATAATGAGACAGAGCCCATTTTGTCCTGCCGCCAGCCCAGAATAAGGGGAAAAGTATGAAGTGTCTTTGCTTCCTTCCATTACCAATCAGGCACATGGAACAAAGCTCGGCATAACCTGGAACTGACCCAAGAGTGTGGGTCTGGTTTCATGTGCCCTGGTATACAGAGGAGAGTTGGCTGTGGAGCTCTCATCCACGAGTCCCCAATATGAGGGATCTCAAACTGCAGTTTTGCTCCCTGAAATTTTTTACCTGAAATGTGATAGGAGCCAAAATGACAGTACTTTTTGTAGAAAAGGGAATCATGTGTGATGTTTCCCACTAGCTGGCTTGATTTTTTTAAAAGAATTTTCTTCTTTATTTTAATGAATAATATAAGCAAAGCGAGTGCATGCAGTGTGGAATATGGGGCACCACATGACTTCAGTTTGTAAAAATGGGCATTTTCAACCCGGAGCCAAATGTTTCCTGTAATGACAGCATCCGAGACTCCCTGCAATCCTTTTTTCCCTGTTTCTGACTTTTAACACGAACTGAGAAGTCTTTCAGCGTTCTGACGGAGGGGTACTAAATAACAGGCAGAACAAGGGCGCCTCAGTCTCCTACACTCTATCTGGGGACCTACTGGACTATTATTAGCATGGGATACAAAATAGATTTTGTAAATATTTGAAAAGCTCTGCCAAGCTATGTTGTGAAGACACATGCTCTTTTGTAAGTTCTGTGATCATTAAGAGATGGCAAAATACCATGTAAGGGCTCATGCAATTGACATTTATCACTCTGTTTTGCCTTTGTCTGTATAGTAAGACATGTCCTTATATATCTTGAATCAAAATTTAAAAATGTTGCTTCTGAATCCCCACGAGGGAATTCTTTGCAAATGCAAATCAGATAAATGCATTCCTAAGTCTCCAATTTTAGTATGCAGAGGCCCCCTCAAAAACATAAACCTAAGTTTTACATATACAATTTTGAAGGTTAGTCTGAAAATTCAGCCCCTCTAATTTGAAATGCAGAAGTTTTATCGCAAAGGATTTCCCTAGCATCTCCTGAGCCTTGTACCAATCTATAAATAGTGAGGTGTAATCTTTATTTTAGTCACTAGAGGGAGGGCAACTACATGGAATTATAAGCTTCTTAACTTCTTCCTTATCTACCCATCTGTTTATCCACCTCAAACAGGAGGGGCAATGCTCTTTTGGTGTCTTTAGCGAGAGAACTATATTAAAGGTGTTTTATTAATAATATTGTCTCATAGCTTTTTAAAAAAATATTTATACATAAAACTTTTTTCCATGATTTTGTATGTGGCTGGGGAACATACCATAGAGGCATCTTTTGGAAAAGATCTGTGCATGTACTCCTTTATTGTAGCTGCTGATCTCCCTGATGAATAGAGAACATCAAGGGATAGGAAGATTATACCCTTAAGACATTAGAAGTAAAGACAGTCAAGAAGTACTACCCATGTTTTTTTCTGGGATATTTTTTGATAGCTGACCTTCTAGTTCAATGATTAAGAAACTGGGTGGCCTCAATAGTGTGTCACTAACCAGGTAGGTTGTGAACAAAATAATGTAATGTTTTTGTGTGTTGAAGGCCTGGCTGAAGTCCAGCTGTGTTATGCTTCTCATTTCTGAGAAGAAGGAAGGCAGCGTTGTCTTAGATATAAGATCCAGTAGCTCTTCTAAAAGGAAGATTGTGGGTTATCATCTACTTGAGACAACTTCTTCCTGTTAATGCAGTAAAGCCTAAGAAGCATACATTAGATACATTAGAAACCTTTTCACTCTTTCAGAAGAGTGTTTATTATATTCCATAGGGAAAGACTGTTTTGAGTCTTGTGTGCACCAAGAAACAGAAGTTTAACAAAATTCCACACTGACAGGAGGGTAGGGCGAGCCTTTTTTTTTCTTTTTTGGAGTAGGGATATAGTTAGCCATGTTAGTCTGAAATAAGCCAGAAGGCATTGTAGTTTTGAACCTCATAGACCAACTAAGTCGGAGATGTGTAAGATTTTGTAAACAGCAGCTTATTTCATCAGATGCTACGAAGGGACTGCAGGATGAAGGTCTATGTGAAGTGGCAAGTATTCGATTCAGATTCGTCTGATTCGGAGGGACAGGGATTTGATTTGGTGATTTGAATCACTGTCCCGATTTGATACTACTGATTCGAATCTGAAGCTTTGGTCATAGACTAAACAGGCAGCAGTCCTCACCACACTGGACACAGCTTCCTTTAGCTGGTAAGTCTGTTATGGTGGTTGGAGGGCATGGGCGAGTGATGCTGCCTTAGTCAGATGGGGCACATGCACCCCCTGTGGCCAGTTCCACTGACTGCAGGGGTCCCCCAGTGGCCAATCCCACCTCCCCCCTCCACCCACCATAACAGACTTACCAGCTGGAGACAGCTTTGTTCAGCATCCTGAAGGACTGCTGCCTGTTTAGTGTATGGCCAAATCTCTCCAAATCGATTTGGAGGCTTCCAATTTGATTCAGAGCTTTTAATGGGTCTCCCAATTTGATTTGGATTTGGAGATTCAGCCACCGAATCGGGCTAAATCTCCTCCGAATTGAACTGGCTACTGTAGTTTTGCATAACCCTATCAAGAAGAAAGCAGATTCTAAATAGAAAACAGTGATTAGAATACCAAGGGGACGGAAATGGAGGGAGCACTGCTGCTAGAGGCAAAACGGGTAGGTAGGAAAAAATTAAGTAGTTAACCCACTAAGGAAGCTAGGCATTATATGAATGGCATGTGGCACCCTAGTTTGTGGGCTTCCTAGTCTGTGGCTTGTATGGTGCATGGCCTCTAACCACCAAGAAGTTGGACAGCCCTGCTTTAGGTAATCCACAAGACTGAGTACAACACACTGAAGTAAGCGGCATGATTCATGATGGTAAAGAATATTTCAAACAACTGAAATTCTTTTCTAGTATGTCTGACACTATTTGTATGTGCTTATTGGAGTTGCAGTATTTCGCTATTCACCTGCATGTTGAACTGCAAAAATCATTGGCCAGGTTTGCAAGTATACTCCAGTGGCTACATGCCATACAAGGGATGCAAATCATCCATTAACTTGATTTTAAATAGTTAGGTAAGCCGAGTTTTCAGCCACCTGTATCTCACCAAAAGCGTACAAACTGGTTAGGGTACCTATGTGAACCTGGCAAGGAAAAGGGGGGTGGGATGTCATAGTTTGGAGTAGGAAAAAGAAGCCTGCCAGCATGAGCCATTGGGTCAACAGCAGAAGTGAGGGGTTGAACTGCATTCAAGTCTTACCTGTGATTGCAAGTGACAGGCAAATCGGAGGAAGAAGACATTGTGGGAACAAGTGGAGCGCTGGAGGGTTCAGGGTATGGTCCAGCTCAGTGGCTGCAGGTGGCTGGTGTCAGCTGATCCCAAAGCAGCTGCAGCAGGGGCTGGGGTGAGTGGGGCCCTGGCCTTACGGCCCCTTCCCCTCCCCCCATAGACTTGCCTGCTTGGGGGAGGGAGAAGTGCAGCTGTGCCGATTGCATAAGAGTGAATTTACCTCGTACATAATGAATTTGGGGTATAAAAAGGGTCATTGCATAAGAGCAAATTTCCATATATAGAACCTACATAAATCAAGAGCAGCCTGTCCCATAGCACTGAATTAATGCACAAGAGGGTGACACTAACCCTAAACAAACATGGAATAGACTCAGTTTTTGTTTTTGTTTTGCGTGGCTGGAGCAAGAGTCAATGTTTTGTTTTTTTTTAAAAAGGTGGAAAAGATTTGTGTGTGTGTGTGTGTATGTATGTATGTATGTGTATATATATCTATACAAAGAATCAAATGCAGTTAAGGGTTTTTTCTTTTAAATGATTATTTTATGTTTGCTCCTGTTGTAATGAGACAAAGTAAAACAAGACTGTTACCTATTGTTAACTCTGAAAAATTGGGATCAAACAACACAACAGTTTTTAGAAAAGCTCTAGGAGTCACAACTGTGTGATCCAGTCAGAGTATTTCTAATCTGGATCTTTGATAGGGAAGGATGAGAATGCATTATAGTGACATAGGGGAGATCCAGAGACCACTCATTTCTGTTGGAAGACAGTATCTGTAGCCATTATAGGCAGGCATGCTGAAAATACATAGTTTTACATGGAAATACCCAAGACAATAGGTGGAGAAGCAGTAGCAGAAGGATATGCAAACTGGGAGAAATGAAGGTTAGTGGAACAGCAGCACTGGATAGTGCTGCAAGGATTTAACATTCCCAATGCAAAGTCTACAACATCTGCAACACTCAGTGTGAGAAAAGTGGCAGAGAGGAATCTGAGACTGAAGATCTGCTTCCAGCTCAGCTTGGGTCTCAAGCAGAGACCTTGGGTCATAAGCACAGGTGGCAAGTGACTATAGTCTGTGATGGAAGAGAGGGCAGTCTACTTGGCAGGCAGCCTAAATGAATATTGCCAGTGGTTTGGAAGAGAGGATGGATTCTAAGAGAGAAAGAGTACTGGGATGAAGATGTGCCAAAAAGATCTTGCTGGCAGAAAAGCAGCTGGCTTCCACTGCTTGTACAGATTGGCTGGCCCATGAGGATCCTAATTACAATACAACTGCTGCCTCCATAATCACTGCGACAGGAACAGTGCAGGCCATCAGGCACTGAAAGGACCTGGATGCTGCATCAGAAGATATCAGAGGTACTGCACTCTGTCCTAGCTATTGGATGATAGAAAAACTGCCAGATGTCGGTGAGGAGGAAATGGGGCATCATCAGAGTACACAATAGTCCAATTGTCTGCTCATATGAGCAAGTTCTCATCAATGTAAAGGTTGCTCAGTTACACCAATATATTCTAGTGAGTATGATTATGGAGAAGCAATTGGAAATGTGGTGAGCTCTTTTTAGGCAGCAGGGCATGATTTGGCAAGCTCACACCACTTGTGTGGTTAGTATCTGACTTGAATAACATGAACCACTCTGATGGAATCCCAGCTAAGGAGTGATGCTGTAGGGGATGATGACTTGTTCCCAAAGGCAGCTTTTTCAGAAGTAGAGCAAAATGAGGGCAACAAATCAAAGCAACATGATTTCAAAGTTGTGGCACAGAGGTCCAAGACTAATCAAGACAATCAGTATTTTCACTTGGCTGCTTGTGTAATTCAGTCAGGAAAAGTCTGGTAGCTTTGCTGTATACTCTTTGCTTTTGCTTTTCTTATGCCTTCCTTTTTTCCATTTGGTCACTCTCCACTGAAGACCAGTCTTAAGTGGTGAGCAATGTGCTGAAACTTGGAAGAATAGCAAATCCATCTAATCATTGTCATATATCACTGAAACCAAGAAAAGATTTTCCACTTAGTATTAGTTTCTTACTGAAGGTGGTAAATCTTACGGTTCTGAAGAGTCCATGAAAGGATAAATATCTCAGGAGTACGGAGCACACCCTTATCAAATTTCTCTATGTAGCTATGCTTTGTAGAGTTTTTGTTTAAAGATGTCTAAAAAAATCATTAGTTAATGTTATGGTGGACATAATAGTTACTCCCATTTTATGAAATGCCTTGAGATCTTTGAAGAAAGCCACAAAGTATGTGTAAAAATTATTAATGTGCAAAGTATTAATTAAAAGTGCCTGTTTGAGCTCTTGGCCTGATAACAGCATAGTAAGGGTAAGTTGTTGGACAATTACTAATGTGCCTTTTTATATTTAGACTCTAGGGAAGGGAAGGAAACTCACTTTTGTAGTCCCTGCTGGAAAAAAGGATCAAGGATTATTACGAAATTTTGAAAGTAAATCCTAATAAAAGTATTGTGAGAGATTAAGCAAAGCCTTCAAGTGTCAATTGGAGTATTGTGGGGGAGGGGGAAAGGGCTTACAATTCTCCATTTTCTTGAATAGGGATGTGCTTCCCCTCATAGAAAGCCTGACTTAGTACCACCATAAATGAAAAATAGGTACATGCCCCAACTATGGAAACAGCATTACTGATGCCCCTGATTATAAGTATTTTAGCTTTTTCTTTGACTAGCACAGTTCTCCTTTCCTGTAAGACAGGTTTCAAAGTTCTACAAGATGTTAATTGTGTGATTTATCTGTCAGGTAGCCAAGGCAGTGAGATCCTAAACTTTGATGCCTGACTAACATTTAGGTATGTTCATACTGTTAAAGCTTTCTTTGGTAATGACAGTGTGGCAGAGAGACATGTAAATGGAAAGCATAAGGCCACGCCAAAATGACAAGCTATTTTGCACTGGCATCTGGTGATGTTAATCTGTAATGACATACTGTGCCAACCCTGTAACCCCAGAAACTGGCAAAAGAAGCAAGGGGGAGTTCCCACTTTTACCTAGAAACTCGTAAGGGTTAGGGTAACAAGCCAGTGGGCCAAAAGGAGAAAACAGGTTCTTCTTCTCATGGCTTTGTCATAAGTTAGATATTTTTTCCAGAATTGTGCACAAGCAATGGCTCTTTCCATTGCTGCAGCGAGGTCCTGCTTTCTACAGGTCTCACCACAAAGTCAGCAAACAGGTGTGCGCTCCATAATCTGCACTTGACTGAATTCACATATATTCATATAATTAGAATAGCCCCATTTGACCATATTTGTTTTTAATCTTCCAATTTTTTTTTGTGCAGGTTATTCAGGAATTGCCATGTTGGCCAACCTAGAACCACCCCTCTTGGAAGGTCCTCCTGGGGCTGCAGGTCCATTTCACAGCACCTGATTGCATGTAATCTTTCCTTCCATAATCTCAGTTGCACCCTGTCAGCCATTGAGTCCAGTAACAACATTGGTCACAATACCTTTTTGTGCTATGATGCACTGGAGATCTGGTGCATTGGAGCAGACTCAATTAATCGATTCTGCTACACATGCAAGCTGATGTGCCTGGCGCTGCGTCGCATGTGTTTGTATAAATGGTGAAATGTGCTAAGAAAATGGCACTGTTGCACTTTTGAACTAAAATACCTTCAATGTGTTTTAGTTCAAAAGCACACCCCCGTCATTTTCTCAGCACTGACATTCATTTCGCCATTTATACAAATACATGCGATGCAGCACCAGATGCTTTCAAAAGCACCTAGCACTGTATCGCACACACGTCTAAAGATGTCCAAAACTCTTCTGAATTTTAAGTCATTTAGTTACTTCTGTGTGACTGTAAATTGGATGCCTGGGGTCTTCCATCTGTCATTTCTTTTTGGTTCGCTACCTTTCTTACGATATCAGGTGGTACAATGCCAGCCAGTAAGTAAAAGCTATCCTTTGGTGTTGGCTTTGGATATCCTGTTATTTCATGATACCTGTCATTTAGAACTGGGTCTGTTTTTTTGGCAAGAGCAGTATCGTTCCCATACTGGACATGCATGCTCTGTAGTGGACTAACACAAGAGAATAGCAGTGGTTCATAATGTAGCTGGGTTCACTTCCCACCCAGAGGTGGCCAACTTTTGAAGTATGTTGTTGAAAGTATTTGTTTTCCCTTTTGTCTCTTCTACATGTTCTTTGAAGGTAAGTGTTTGGTCCAATGCAACCCTCAAGTACACATGGTTCTGGTGATTACTCAGCGGTATTCTATGCCAGATGATGTTTAACTTCCACTTAGCTTTGCTGTAGCATAAGTGAAAAGCTGTGATCTGCATCTTGGTTGGGTTGGCACAAAGCTGGTTCTTATTATAGTAATCTGAGTGGTTGTTCAGTGCATGTGTCAGTCTGTTCTTGACAGTGGCAAAGTCCTTCTCTTACAATATGATACATAGATAATCAGTATATATGAATTTCCTTGTATTATTCTGTATGGGTTGGTCATTGGCATACAGGTTAAAAAGGATCAGTGCTAGTGCACTAACTATGGGAGGCCATATTGTTTTAATCTCCAGTGCATCCGTTTCCTACACAGTTCTACAGAAAAATGTCTGCTCTCCAAAAGAGACTGGGTAAGCTGCACTGGGTGGTAGTTGTGTAGACTTTGGCAAGCAGGTTTTGGTGACCAGCTGTGTTGTATGCTATTGATATGTCTGCAAACACAGCATTTGTTATCCCTTTCTCATAGTTTCATAGTTGGTAGGGTTGGAAGGGACCTAAGCAGATCATCTAGTCCAACCCCTGCCATGGGCAGGAAAGGATGCTGGGGTCAAATGACCCCAGCTAGGTGGCTGTCTAGCCTCCTTTTGAAGACAGGA
>NW_017728886.1:157978110-157988635 GCF_001723895.1 Crocodylus porosus
GAATATTTCAAACAACTGAAATTCTTTTCTAGTATGTCTGACACTATTTGTATGTGCTTATTGGAGTTGCAGTATTTCGCTATTCACCTGCATGTTGAACTGCAAAAATCATTGGCCAGGTTTGCAAGTATACTCCAGTGGCTACATGCCATACAAGGGATGCAAATCATCCATTAACTTGATTTTAAATAGTTAGGTAAGCCGAGTTTTCAGCCACCTGTATCTCACCAAAAGCGTACAAACTGGTTAGGGTACCTATGTGAACCTGGCAAGGAAAAGGGGGGTGGGATGTCATAGTTTGGAGTAGGAAAAAGAAGCCTGCCAGCATGAGCCATTGGGTCAACAGCAGAAGTGAGGGGTTGAACTGCATTCAAGTCTTACCTGTGATTGCAAGTGACAGGCAAATCGGAGGAAGAAGACATTGTGGGAACAAGTGGAGCGCTGGAGGGTTCAGGGTATGGTCCAGCTCAGTGGCTGCAGGTGGCTGGTGTCAGCTGATCCCAAAGCAGCTGCAGCAGGGGCTGGGGTGAGTGGGGCCCTGGCCTTACGGCCCCTTCCCCTCCCCCCATAGACTTGCCTGCTTGGGGGAGGGAGAAGTGCAGCTGTGCCGATTGCATAAGAGTGAATTTACCTCGTACATAATGAATTTGGGGTATAAAAAGGGTCATTGCATAAGAGCAAATTTCCATATATAGAACCTACATAAATCAAGAGCAGCCTGTCCCATAGCACTGAATTAATGCACAAGAGGGTGACACTAACCCTAAACAAACATGGAATAGACTCAGTTTTTGTTTTTGTTTTGCGTGGCTGGAGCAAGAGTCAATGTTTTGTTTTTTTTTAAAAAGGTGGAAAAGATTTGTGTGTGTGTGTGTGTATGTATGTATGTATGTGTATATATATCTATACAAAGAATCAAATGCAGTTAAGGGTTTTTTCTTTTAAATGATTATTTTATGTTTGCTCCTGTTGTAATGAGACAAAGTAAAACAAGACTGTTACCTATTGTTAACTCTGAAAAATTGGGATCAAACAACACAACAGTTTTTAGAAAAGCTCTAGGAGTCACAACTGTGTGATCCAGTCAGAGTATTTCTAATCTGGATCTTTGATAGGGAAGGATGAGAATGCATTATAGTGACATAGGGGAGATCCAGAGACCACTCATTTCTGTTGGAAGACAGTATCTGTAGCCATTATAGGCAGGCATGCTGAAAATACATAGTTTTACATGGAAATACCCAAGACAATAGGTGGAGAAGCAGTAGCAGAAGGATATGCAAACTGGGAGAAATGAAGGTTAGTGGAACAGCAGCACTGGATAGTGCTGCAAGGATTTAACATTCCCAATGCAAAGTCTACAACATCTGCAACACTCAGTGTGAGAAAAGTGGCAGAGAGGAATCTGAGACTGAAGATCTGCTTCCAGCTCAGCTTGGGTCTCAAGCAGAGACCTTGGGTCATAAGCACAGGTGGCAAGTGACTATAGTCTGTGATGGAAGAGAGGGCAGTCTACTTGGCAGGCAGCCTAAATGAATATTGCCAGTGGTTTGGAAGAGAGGATGGATTCTAAGAGAGAAAGAGTACTGGGATGAAGATGTGCCAAAAAGATCTTGCTGGCAGAAAAGCAGCTGGCTTCCACTGCTTGTACAGATTGGCTGGCCCATGAGGATCCTAATTACAATACAACTGCTGCCTCCATAATCACTGCGACAGGAACAGTGCAGGCCATCAGGCACTGAAAGGACCTGGATGCTGCATCAGAAGATATCAGAGGTACTGCACTCTGTCCTAGCTATTGGATGATAGAAAAACTGCCAGATGTCGGTGAGGAGGAAATGGGGCATCATCAGAGTACACAATAGTCCAATTGTCTGCTCATATGAGCAAGTTCTCATCAATGTAAAGGTTGCTCAGTTACACCAATATATTCTAGTGAGTATGATTATGGAGAAGCAATTGGAAATGTGGTGAGCTCTTTTTAGGCAGCAGGGCATGATTTGGCAAGCTCACACCACTTGTGTGGTTAGTATCTGACTTGAATAACATGAACCACTCTGATGGAATCCCAGCTAAGGAGTGATGCTGTAGGGGATGATGACTTGTTCCCAAAGGCAGCTTTTTCAGAAGTAGAGCAAAATGAGGGCAACAAATCAAAGCAACATGATTTCAAAGTTGTGGCACAGAGGTCCAAGACTAATCAAGACAATCAGTATTTTCACTTGGCTGCTTGTGTAATTCAGTCAGGAAAAGTCTGGTAGCTTTGCTGTATACTCTTTGCTTTTGCTTTTCTTATGCCTTCCTTTTTTCCATTTGGTCACTCTCCACTGAAGACCAGTCTTAAGTGGTGAGCAATGTGCTGAAACTTGGAAGAATAGCAAATCCATCTAATCATTGTCATATATCACTGAAACCAAGAAAAGATTTTCCACTTAGTATTAGTTTCTTACTGAAGGTGGTAAATCTTACGGTTCTGAAGAGTCCATGAAAGGATAAATATCTCAGGAGTACGGAGCACACCCTTATCAAATTTCTCTATGTAGCTATGCTTTGTAGAGTTTTTGTTTAAAGATGTCTAAAAAAATCATTAGTTAATGTTATGGTGGACATAATAGTTACTCCCATTTTATGAAATGCCTTGAGATCTTTGAAGAAAGCCACAAAGTATGTGTAAAAATTATTAATGTGCAAAGTATTAATTAAAAGTGCCTGTTTGAGCTCTTGGCCTGATAACAGCATAGTAAGGGTAAGTTGTTGGACAATTACTAATGTGCCTTTTTATATTTAGACTCTAGGGAAGGGAAGGAAACTCACTTTTGTAGTCCCTGCTGGAAAAAAGGATCAAGGATTATTACGAAATTTTGAAAGTAAATCCTAATAAAAGTATTGTGAGAGATTAAGCAAAGCCTTCAAGTGTCAATTGGAGTATTGTGGGGGAGGGGGAAAGGGCTTACAATTCTCCATTTTCTTGAATAGGGATGTGCTTCCCCTCATAGAAAGCCTGACTTAGTACCACCATAAATGAAAAATAGGTACATGCCCCAACTATGGAAACAGCATTACTGATGCCCCTGATTATAAGTATTTTAGCTTTTTCTTTGACTAGCACAGTTCTCCTTTCCTGTAAGACAGGTTTCAAAGTTCTACAAGATGTTAATTGTGTGATTTATCTGTCAGGTAGCCAAGGCAGTGAGATCCTAAACTTTGATGCCTGACTAACATTTAGGTATGTTCATACTGTTAAAGCTTTCTTTGGTAATGACAGTGTGGCAGAGAGACATGTAAATGGAAAGCATAAGGCCACGCCAAAATGACAAGCTATTTTGCACTGGCATCTGGTGATGTTAATCTGTAATGACATACTGTGCCAACCCTGTAACCCCAGAAACTGGCAAAAGAAGCAAGGGGGAGTTCCCACTTTTACCTAGAAACTCGTAAGGGTTAGGGTAACAAGCCAGTGGGCCAAAAGGAGAAAACAGGTTCTTCTTCTCATGGCTTTGTCATAAGTTAGATATTTTTTCCAGAATTGTGCACAAGCAATGGCTCTTTCCATTGCTGCAGCGAGGTCCTGCTTTCTACAGGTCTCACCACAAAGTCAGCAAACAGGTGTGCGCTCCATAATCTGCACTTGACTGAATTCACATATATTCATATAATTAGAATAGCCCCATTTGACCATATTTGTTTTTAATCTTCCAATTTTTTTTTGTGCAGGTTATTCAGGAATTGCCATGTTGGCCAACCTAGAACCACCCCTCTTGGAAGGTCCTCCTGGGGCTGCAGGTCCATTTCACAGCACCTGATTGCATGTAATCTTTCCTTCCATAATCTCAGTTGCACCCTGTCAGCCATTGAGTCCAGTAACAACATTGGTCACAATACCTTTTTGTGCTATGATGCACTGGAGATCTGGTGCATTGGAGCAGACTCAATTAATCGATTCTGCTACACATGCAAGCTGATGTGCCTGGCGCTGCGTCGCATGTGTTTGTATAAATGGTGAAATGTGCTAAGAAAATGGCACTGTTGCACTTTTGAACTAAAATACCTTCAATGTGTTTTAGTTCAAAAGCACACCCCCGTCATTTTCTCAGCACTGACATTCATTTCGCCATTTATACAAATACATGCGATGCAGCACCAGATGCTTTCAAAAGCACCTAGCACTGTATCGCACACACGTCTAAAGATGTCCAAAACTCTTCTGAATTTTAAGTCATTTAGTTACTTCTGTGTGACTGTAAATTGGATGCCTGGGGTCTTCCATCTGTCATTTCTTTTTGGTTCGCTACCTTTCTTACGATATCAGGTGGTACAATGCCAGCCAGTAAGTAAAAGCTATCCTTTGGTGTTGGCTTTGGATATCCTGTTATTTCATGATACCTGTCATTTAGAACTGGGTCTGTTTTTTTGGCAAGAGCAGTATCGTTCCCATACTGGACATGCATGCTCTGTAGTGGACTAACACAAGAGAATAGCAGTGGTTCATAATGTAGCTGGGTTCACTTCCCACCCAGAGGTGGCCAACTTTTGAAGTATGTTGTTGAAAGTATTTGTTTTCCCTTTTGTCTCTTCTACATGTTCTTTGAAGGTAAGTGTTTGGTCCAATGCAACCCTCAAGTACACATGGTTCTGGTGATTACTCAGCGGTATTCTATGCCAGATGATGTTTAACTTCCACTTAGCTTTGCTGTAGCATAAGTGAAAAGCTGTGATCTGCATCTTGGTTGGGTTGGCACAAAGCTGGTTCTTATTATAGTAATCTGAGTGGTTGTTCAGTGCATGTGTCAGTCTGTTCTTGACAGTGGCAAAGTCCTTCTCTTACAATATGATACATAGATAATCAGTATATATGAATTTCCTTGTATTATTCTGTATGGGTTGGTCATTGGCATACAGGTTAAAAAGGATCAGTGCTAGTGCACTAACTATGGGAGGCCATATTGTTTTAATCTCCAGTGCATCCGTTTCCTACACAGTTCTACAGAAAAATGTCTGCTCTCCAAAAGAGACTGGGTAAGCTGCACTGGGTGGTAGTTGTGTAGACTTTGGCAAGCAGGTTTTGGTGACCAGCTGTGTTGTATGCTATTGATATGTCTGCAAACACAGCATTTGTTATCCCTTTCTCATAGTTTCATAGTTGGTAGGGTTGGAAGGGACCTAAGCAGATCATCTAGTCCAACCCCTGCCATGGGCAGGAAAGGATGCTGGGGTCAAATGACCCCAGCTAGGTGGCTGTCTAGCCTCCTTTTGAAGACCCCCAGGGTAGGGAAAGTTGGTTCCAGCTCCTAGTCACCCTGACTGTGAAATAGTGCCTCCTGATATCTAGCCTGAATCTACTCTCAGTCAATTTATGGCCATTGTTCCTTGTTACCCCTGGTAGTGCTCAGGGGAACAGGGACTCTCCCATTGCCTGCTGGTCCCCCTTGGCAAGTTTATAGGCGGCCACCAGGTCCCTTCTGGGCCTTCTTTTGTGGAGTCTGAACAGGTTCGGGTCCCGTAGCCTCTCCTCATAGGGCCTGCGCTGCTGCCCCCTAATCATGCGAGTGGCCCTCCTCTGGACCATCTCGTTGCTGTCCACATCCCTCCTGAAGTGCAGTACTCAGAACTGGACACAGTACTCCAACTGTGGCCCTACCAATGTTGCATAGAGGGGGAGGATCACCTCCTTGGACCTGCTGGTGATGCATCAATGGATGCATGACAAAGTGCGATTAGCCTTCCTGACTGTGTCTTCACATTGGCGGCCCATCTTCATCTTGAAATCAATAATGACTCCAAGATCCTTTTCTGCCTCTGTGCTGATGAGAATGGAGTTCCCCAGCCTGTAGGTATGATGCTGCTCCCCAGTTGCAACACCTTGTCCTTGCCCATATTGAAACCCATCCTATTTTCATTTGCCCACCTCTGTAACCTGTCGAGATCTAGTTGTAGCCTGTCCCTCACTTCTCGTGTGCTCATTTCTCCCCACATCTTAGTGTCATCTGCGAACTGGAATAAGGTACTTTTCACCCCCTCATCCAAATCGCTGATGAAGATATTGAACAGTGAGGGCCCGAGGACCAAGCCCTGGGGAACCCCACTGCCCACATCTCACCAGGTCAAAAATGATCTGTCCACCACCACTCTCTGGGTACGGCCCTCCAGCCAATTTGTGACTTATCTAACTGTATAGGCATCGACACCACAGACACCTAATTTTTTAATGAGGATGAGGTGAGAGACAGTGTTGAAGGCCTTCCTAAAGTCCAGGAAGACTACGTCCACTACAACACCTATGTCCAAGGCTTTTGTGACCTGGTCATAGAAGGCCACCAGGTTGGTCTGACAGGACATGCTTCTAATGAACCTGTGTTGATTGGTCCTAAGCATAACCTCCCCTGCTGGCCCCTCGCAGATGTGCTTCTGGATAATTTTCTCAAAGAGCTTCCCCCAGTACTAAAGTAAAACTAACTGGCCTAGTTAGTTTCCTGGGTCCTCTTTCCTCCCTTTTTTGAAAATGGGGACCACATTGGCCCTTTTCCAGTCCTCTGCCACCTCACCAGAAGTGCTCATAAAGCTGTGCCAGGGGTCCTTCAATAACCTCTGCCAGTTCCCTAAGCACTCTGGGGTGGAGATCGTCTGGACCTGTTGATTTTAACACATCTAGTCCTTCCAGAAGTTCCCTGACTAGGTCCTCACTGACCCTGGGCCTGGCTGCGCCTCCCCTGGGTCTGTCTGGAATCCCAGTAGGGGGGATGTCCCTGTTCCTGCTCAGAAAAATGGAAGCAAAGAATCTGTTAAAGAGATTAGCTTTGTCATCTGGTGCTACCACCAGATTACCAAGCATGTCCTGCAAAGGCCCCACATTATTTGGTACCTATGTATTTAAAAAATGACTTCTTGTTATCTGTGATCTGCATCGTTAGTCCCAGTTCCATCTCTGCCTTAGCCTTCCTAATAGCCCCCCTACAATCTCAAGCCTCCTTGGTGATGGCCCCTCCCTTCCATTGGGTGTACACCTCCTTTTTGGCTTTGAGATGTTTGTGGATGCTTTTGGTGAGCCATGGGAGCTTTTGAACACTCTTGCCCCCTTTGATCTGCATGGAGATTGTCATGTTTTGGGCTTGGAGGATCGTCTCCTTAAGGAACGACTACTCTTCTTGGACTCCCAGCTCCTCTCCCCTCCGGGACCTTAGTGCCTCCCTGACTAGTCTCCTTACTTCGTTGAAATCTGCCCTCCTGAAGTCCAGGGCTGCTGCCTTGCTGCAGGCCTTTGACACCATGCACTGGATGGTAAATTCCAGTAGGCGATTGTCACTATCGTCCAGGTGGTTGAGCACCTGCAGTCCCCTCACCAGTCATTGCCTGTGGCCAGAACCAGGTCCAACAAGGCATTTTCCCTGGTGGGACTGTGCAACTCCTGGGTTAGGTGGAAGTCCTGTAACTTAGCTAGGAACCTACGTGAGTGGTCAGACCTGGCTGACTGCTCTTCCCAGCAGATGTCTGGGCAGTTTAGGTCACCCATGATAAATCCATCTTCTGTATGCTAGGTGATGTTTAGTATTTGTCTGGTGAAGGACTTGGCTAGTCTAAATATGGCTTGTTCTGGTACTAGACGTAGTTCAATTTGGGGTGAAAGGTAATTGAGATAAGATGTTCATAAAGCTTAAAGATCCCTGGGCCAGAGGCATGCTTCCCTGGCTTTAGTAGAGATATTACATGGGTCTGTCTCCATAATTTCAGTATTCTACGGGTTGAAGAGCAATTGTTAAAATGGTATAATACCCATATCTTGATTGCAGGACCAGAGCGTTCCATCTGTTCCATGCACATGTCATTGAGTCCAGCTGTTCTGCCATTCTTCAAGTGACTTATTCTGATATCAAGTTCATCCATTGTGTGTGGTGTATTAAAATGAGTTTCCTTCAGACCAGTGTGCCATGTAATCCATATTTTAGGCTGTTGGTTTGAGGCTCTACCATTGACCAGAGGTTGGTGAGCCACCTGGTTGTGATGTTGTGCTGTGACTGTACTTCCTTCAAGTCATTACCCAGCTTGCAAATGATTACCCATGCTTTCCTGCTACTGTGGGTCATATATTTATTCCTCTGATCAATTCTTTCTAGTTCTGTTGTCTTTCCTCTTGGAGCTTGTTAGTTAGGGCTGTCCCTGCCTCAATAGTGTCTTCTAAGAAAGCATCCCTTTGAAACATTTACTGGTATTGT
This sequence comes from Crocodylus porosus, assembly GCF_001723895.1. Lineage (NCBI taxonomy): Eukaryota > Metazoa > Chordata > Crocodylia > Crocodylidae > Crocodylus > Crocodylus porosus. The sequence continues at coordinate 157,986,318 of NW_017728886.1, forward strand.
TTTGTATTTGGCTGCTAGTAGGGTAGTAAGCCCTGGTATACACTCATAGAATCATAGATGTAGGGTCGGAAGGGACCTTGTAGATCTTCAAGTCCGACCCCCTTTTTGGGCAGGAGAAAAAACTGGGCTCAAATGATTCCAGCCAGGTGGGCATCAAGACTCCTCTTAAAGATCCCCAGGGTAGGAGCCAACACCACTTCCCTCGGAAGTTGGTTCCAGATCCTAGCCACCCTAACTGTGAAGTAGTTCTTACGGATGTCAGAACTCAGTTCTGCATTCTCAGTGTATATAACCAGTGGAGATTTTTCACAGTGCATTCATGAAGAGGTCATAGTTATCCAAAACTGGTTCAATGTGTGTCACTCTTTTGTCAAAGTATTCAGAAAAGCCTCTCCAGTCTGCTTTCTTAAAATTGAAGCATCTAAGTATTGGCACTATATTTGGAGTTATGGCTGCTATGACATTGATAGCGATTGGTCTGTGCTGTGTGTGGGGAATGCATTCCAACTAGTCTTTTTTGCACATATCTTCTATATTGCTATCAACAAAGGTGTGGCCTGGATTATAGCTTCATCTCCATTGGAAGGTAGTCAGAAAGATCTAGGTAGCTTTGAGCTGTGGATCAGGTTTAGGCGGTATATCTCAGTCCACAACTCAACCAAGTTGTCATTCTCATTGTTTTCTCTGTAACCCCATGTGATGCTGTGGCTATTAAAGTCACCAATGATAACATGTGATTTTTTGTGGCCTAGGTTTCCTGGGCTCACAAAGGTGAAAGGCTTCCCTGGAAGCTTATAAATGGATGTTATTGAGATGTTGTCCATACTGATGGTCAAGGGAACAGGTAAAATGTTACATACATTGTGGTAACATATCCTCTGCTCCTTCATTTCCCCCCACACCTCCAGAGGTGTCCCAAACCAAGCCTTTAGCCCCTAGTGCGCTCAAACAGCAGCTTGCAATTGCTTCCAAGTCTGAGTCCAGCTCCTTCCATCTACAGTCCTGGCTAAATGAGCCAGTGAGTTCTCCAGCTCCACTGTGCAACCTGTGTAGGGCTGATTAGGTTCCACATGCATGCTGCTCTTTCTTCCCTTTATTTCAGCCTCAAGCTTCCTCTTCCTTTTCCCCCTGCCCCACCAATCCCTGGGGGTTTCTGGGAGTTGCAGTCCAAATTAACAGACATCATAGGTCTTCAGACTGCCCCCTGGTTCCACCTGCTGTTACACACATTACAGCCACATTACAATACTTTAGGAAGTGTCTTTGATAACATGCTTTAATTTAACCCTCCTCATATTTTGGATATATAATTTGTATGGTGATTACAAGCCAGATCTGTTTTGATGCCTCTGGTTTTTGACACAGCAGCAGCCTTTGAATCGGTGTGAGTCTGCTCTTGCTGCTTAATCTCTGAGGCAGCCAATTTAGGGACAGAAGGAATTTTTACTTTATCTGCTGCAAACACGCTTGTATTTTATTCCTTTGTATTGAAAATCAGAAAAAAACCCCCAAACCTGTGTGAGCGTGTGTGTGTGTGTGTGTGTGTGTGTGCGCGCATATATATGTGCACATGTTTATGTAGTATAGGAGACAGAGACAAAATTGAACAAGTGTGGGAGGGTGAGAACCTTTATTGTGCAACAAACTGATGGCACCAAATATGCTGCTTTTGTTGTGAGTTAAAAGGTTTGTACAAAGATTTTTCTTAGTAGTGTCTAAGATTTTAATAGGGTTATTAATCTTTCTAAGTGTTAGTGCCAGATTATGGGATCAGCTATTACCCCTGGCTACAGTGTACTCCATTGTAGGTTGCTATGAACAGGACTAAGAGATGAGACTACTCCATTTGCCAAACAAAGATATGGGTGCTGCTAGCTCTCTTATATTTTACTAGTGCAGTAAAAGAAGAAGGCACCGTTTCCTTGGGAATATTGGTATACTTTAAAGAGCTTTTTTAAGACAAGAAGGGGATGAGGCTTTATAAAATATGTAAAGCTGTTTTTTCAGTATATGGTAGGATTTTTTTTTTAATGACAGTGAGTTGGTTGGCTTCACTCCCATTTTTTAAGCAGCAGAAAAAATGTAGGTGCAATATGGAGCTGTGTGAATAAGAGCAAAAGACATCTACACTTAAAAGTTCTCAGGGAAGCAGGGGACAAGGGATATACTTTAAAAGAGAAATTAAAAGTTAAGTTTATTCCAGTAGGCCAAACAGGCAGGAAATAAAATTAAGTGAAAGAGTATTGTCAAAAAATATAAAATAGTTTTTAGAATCCATGATTCAATATGGTGAGTGTCAAGGGCTATAGGCTATACAG
>NW_017728886.1:157988646-157993580 GCF_001723895.1 Crocodylus porosus
GGAGTCCCTGTTCCCCCGTGCGCTGTCAGGAGTGACCAGGAATAACGGTCACAAGCTGGCGGAGGGTAAGTTTAGATTAGATATTAGGAGGCGCTCCTGCCAAGGCAGGGAGTCGGACTTGATGATCTACCTAGGTCCCTTCCGACTCTAGCTACTATGAAACTATGAAACTATGATTTATGATTATTTTAAAATAAGAGGAAGGATTTTTTCATGAAGTTAAGTAATTATAATAAACATATAGAGAAGATTGTATTACACTGGTGACATGACAGCCGAGTTTGGCATCACTGTGATAATTCCTATACTGCTGAGTGAACAACCTCTGAACAAGGTCAGAATAAACTACATTGTCTACACCATTTAGATGTAGCTGTCCATGGGTTGCTGGACACTGCTGCTTGTGTGAGGATTGGCTCAGGGGTCATGGGATAAACACCAATTTCTACAAGATCTATAGGGCCAGATTTTCCACAACCATTGGGTAGACCTTTACCTCTGAGGAAAGTAGGGTAGATACTATTCTCGTTTGGTATTTTATTTTCAGAAAAGCTTCCCCCACTCCTACTTGTTCTGTACAGAAGTAAAATGACATGAGATGCAAAGGAGAGGGGAATAAGACTTGGTAGCCCTTCATTTTAAATAATTAACACATGATGAAGTGATTCCCCATCAGGGTGGGGGGGAACAGTGACAACACTGTTTATTTGTCAGGTGTCCGTGAGCTTATAAACTAAGAATAGAACTTAATGGGTGTGTCAGTATGTGAATCTATGCACACCTAAACTTAATGTGCCTTAGCCTAAGGCACGTTCATGTGATTTAGGTGCGCGTCTACATGTGCACACCTTAAGGTACCTTAATGCGGCTCACTGGGTGAACGCATTTGCAGCCTGCACTGAGCAGCACCCTGGACAGCCTCCAACTTGCATGCACAGCTGCACCTTAAAAATGGCGATTTTGGCTGATCGTGCCTAAAAGAGGCATGTGTAGACATGCCCAATGGGCTTGATTCATTTGACTGCACTCCCATCTGTCTGTGTTTAACCCTCAGTCTATTAGGGGTTCTAGAGCTTGTCAGCTTCCCTAGCAATTCATGTAGACCCAATTGAAATTATGGCACATGGGGAAAATACTGATTTGGTTCATCTCTTAAGAGGCTTTTCGTGGCATGGATGTTGTAAGAACTTAAAAGGAATTTATAGTTTTCTCTCACTAGGATTAAATACCTAGTTATACTAAACACCAGGACTTTCCAAAGTCTAGCTGTCTATGTGGATACAAGGAATGGGGTTAATATTTACTCCAGGTGCATAGCTGAAGATTTTCAAATGTGCCAGAGGGGTTCAGGGCACAAGTCCCAATAACACTTTTCAAATGCAATTTTTTTCCTGAATTCTATACAGTATATTGATACTCTCTCTCAAAGAAAATAATACGTTCCTGGAATGATTTTTTTTCTTGGCCTTCTAGGATACTCAAATGCCTCAGAGAATACTGGTAGCAATCTAAATGTTTATTGATAAAGAACAGTATGAGCCCATGAACATGTCTCACTGTCCTGGTAGTTAAAACAGCACCAGAATACTTATCATTAGTAGCTTTCCAGTAACAGCTCAAGAAACGAAAGTCATTTAGCTGCAAATCTGTTTTCATTAATCAAGTTTAGTATGTTTGTGTGTCATATCTCACTGTCAGTTACTCTTTCAATTCAGGTTCTGTATTTTGCCATTATAAATGTATTGCATGAGAAATGGAAACCTTGCAAGAGAAGGACTCCAAGGCAATTACAGTAGTTGTAACACAAGGAAGCACGTAGCATTATGACAAAAAACACTTTGTTAACATAGAGTTTAGATTTCTTGGTGGCATCTTGTGCTGTTTCAAACCACTGAAAAATAGGAAATACAAAGTTAAGGTATGTGTCAGTGCAACATTAACTTGGCCCACTGAAGCTGGTGTAAGGATTATGCAATATTAAGAGTATATGCATATGTATATTGTATATTATATGTGTGTGTGTGTGTGTATAATTATGTATAGATTGTGCACTTAGTATTACATAACGTATCTGTCTGTCTATCTACAATGTGTGTACCAGGTAGGTGGGGGGGCGGGATATCCTAGGGTTGCCGTGCTCTCCCCTAGTGCCCCCTACCGTGCCAAATTTGGGTTAAAGCACCCTCATTCTTGCCTGCCACGTTTTGATCTTGTAACAATTAAAGGGAGGTCACCTCTTGTCCTCCCTGTCAAGGTTCCTGCTACCCCGACCCTTGTTTATATAATGAGGGTCTGAGCACCCAAGCTTTCTGGGCTATGCGTGGCTCCAACCACCCCTGTACCACGCTCCAAGCCTTGCAGATCTACCAGATGTTGTTTGGGCTTAATCACAGCCCTCGTCACTCTCGGCACCTTCTGGTGCTCAGGCTCCCTGAGGCCCTCATCACTATCGGCGCCCTCTGGCACTTGGGCTCCCTGTGGCCCTCGTCACTCTCGGCACCCTCTGGTGCTCGGGCTCCCTGCAGCCCTTGTCACTCTCAGCGCCCCCTTTGCTCTGGAACTTCTCGTGCTGCCCGTGCTTGGGGCTTCGTGCTGCCCGTGCTTGGGGCTTCGTGCTGCCCATGCTTGGGGCTTCTCGCTGCCCACGCTTGGGGCTGGGGCTCCCACACTATCATGGTTCCCCTATGAGGTCTCCTCCATCCCCTTCTAGCCCCACCCGGTCCTCTGGTCAAACAGTAAACAAAACAGAAGCCCCTTGGCTATAACATAACTCTAAGCCATCTGGCTTCAACCTTTCTCATGTCACATCAGAGATGTTCCATCCATCCCCAATCTCAGACCACACCTGCTGTTTGGCCTCTACTCATTATTCACTCCAGCAGAGTTCCTTCCTCCTAGGCTGCCAGCAGGGAACTGATCCAGGCCCTGCCCCTTTCAGTCAGCTGACTTCCCTGGTTACCCTGGCAACCAGCAGTTGGTCCCCCTACTTATTGATTCACCAGTAGCAGGCACCTCAGTGCCCTGCTGCAATGTGCACTTAATATTGCATAATGCACATGAAAATGTTGCCCTGTGGGGTCAGGCCAATTCTCAGGATCTCAATATTGCGCTGTTAGAGAGGAGGGTGTAATACAATTGCACATATACAAACACAAAAATCAATCAGGTGCATACACATGCACACTACCAGCTCACGCACATACACATCCAAATAAGCCTAGGCACCAATACCTGCTACCAATTCAAGCACATACACTGTACACCCCAGAAGTTAGACACAGATCACTAATTCGTATATCATGCACACAATGCCATATATATATACACACACACCCACACACACACACACACACACCCCACTCACACTAGCAACTGAGATACACACACGTTCAAAATAACTAGTCTAGGTTCATGCACACCTATCACCAGTTTAAGCCCATACATGCTACACACACCAAATTTAGACAGAATCAGTTACCAGTTACCAACACCTGCACATCCAATACACATATGTGGATTACTAATTTATATACCACACACACACAATGATATCTATATATGTATACATATGTGTATTCACTAATTTACACACATATGACCCACCTACACATACACACTGGTAAGTTCCTAAATTGGGTGTTGTGATGTGTATGTGTATGTGCTTAGTGTACTTGGGATACCTGGGGAAAGGTTAAGATAAGAAAGTAGAAGTGTAGGGGGTTAGAGTTACCAGGACCAGGATTAGAACTGGTAGACTAGAGGGGCCTGGGCTGAAGAACTGAGGCTCGGGGGTAACTTCAGGTTAATTGATCTTAATTGATTAAAAGACAATGCCCAAAGCCTGCAGAACAGGGAAGCAATGCTGGGCTGGAGCCAGAGCTATGCGGGAGCTGAAAAGGTAGGTAGGGAGGGGGGAAAATGGGACTAAGGGAAAGAGTGGGTGTTAAAGAGGGGCTCTGGATGTGGGGAGCCAGAGGATGGCTCTGGGGCAACTAGAGAAGTTGCAGGGAGTGGCAGTAGGTGCTGGAAGCTAGAAAAAGGCTCCAGCTGCAGGAGAAAACTGCAGGACAGCTAAGAGGAGCTGGGAAGCTGCAGGAAGGTGGGGGGGGGAGAAATACAGAAGGCGCAGGGGAAGCCTGAAAACAGAGAGGTAGACAGCAGAAAATCACAGGAAAAGCAGCAGGCGGCAGGGGAGCAGGAAAGCAGAGAAAGGCAGCAGAAAGTCACAGCGAAAAGGTAGTAGGAGTAGGGGGGCAAGAGATGGCAGAAAAAGGGGAGATGGAATTGGAAGGAGATTGGGAAACTAGCACAGAGGGTGGGGACTGGAGCTGAGAGAGAGAGAGAATGAGGCTGGCATTTAAGATAAGGAAGGGACTGGGATTTAGAAAAACATGACCCAAATCAGGGTTGCAAATGACAGTGGTTTTATTGAACAGGGGAGATGGTGACACAATGTCTTATTGGTTCCCTTGCACTTACCCACCCACACACACATGCACACACACACAAAATGGCAGCAAGAGTTAGAGAGACTTGGTGCAGGGGCTGAAGTCCAGGAGGAGATAGTAAGACAGAGAGAAAGAGTTCAAATTGTAGGAGAAGGCTTGCAGGTAATATTTACATGTCCAGGCTGGAAAGGGGTCCTTGTCTAGTAGATGTTGTCCAGAGGGGGGCTGCCAGCAGGGCCTCTGGGTGGATAGGTGGTGTGGTATGGCGCTGGTCCAAATGGAGAGGGCATTCCACTGGGTCTGTCTTCACTGCCCCTTTTTATAGGGGCAGAACTTGTGTGACCCTAGTGACAGGAGGCATGCCCAGGCAAGGGTCAACCCCTGGCATACTGAGCATGTGTGCTCCATGCAGGGATGTGCAGTTTCAGGTGTCTGTAATGGTGAGAGTTGCTGGTTCTGCAGGGTCTTTTGTCTTTCAAATGCTGG
>NW_017728886.1:157994025-158051283 GCF_001723895.1 Crocodylus porosus
ACATCTTAGCTTACTTATACTTATCTATAGGGAATAGAGAGGGAGAGAAAAAGTCGGATATGGTTGGGAAGGGGAGTGAATGCAATAAAAAAAAAACAACAACAAAAATTGGGGGTTTTGCTACATATAAAATCATAGAAAGTTAGGATTGCAAGGGACCTCAGGAAGTCACCTAATCCAGCCCCCTGTTCAAAGCAGGATCAACCTCCAAGGAGATTCCACCACCTCTCTAGGTAACCTGTTCCAGTGTTTTACTACCCTTCTGGTAAGAAGATTCTTCCTAATAGCTAACTTAAAGTTCTCTTGCTATAACTTGAGACCTTGCTTCTTTTGAACCTCCCTTTAGGTAGTTGAAGGCTGCTATTAAGTCCCCTCTCATTCTCCTCTTCTCTAGATTAAATAAGACCAGTTCCCTCATTCTTTCCTCATGAATTACCTACCCCAGCCCTCTCACCATTTTTGCCAACCTCTGCTGGACTCTCTCCAATTTGTCCACATCCTTTCTGTGGTGGGGGCCCAAAGTTGAACACAGTACTCCAGATGTCGCCAGTGCTGAATAGAGGAGAAGAATCACTTCCCTTGACCTACTGACAACACATCTACCAATGCAGCCCAGTATGCTGTTAGCTTTCTTGGAAACAAGGTCACACTGCTGGCCCATATTCAGCTTATTGTCCACTATAACCCCAAGGTCCTTTACTGAAGAGCTGCTGCCCAACCAGTCAGTCCCCAGCCTGTACTGGTGGTTGGGACTGTTCTGTACTAAGTGCAGGATTTTGCACTTGTCCTTGTTGAACCTCATGAGATTCCTTTTGGCCCAAACCTTCCATTTGTCTTGAATTAAGCAGCTCGTGTAGAAGCACTCACTCACTTGCAATTCACTTTCTTTTGAAGAACACTTTCAGAATGTCTTCTGAATTTCTTGCAATATTCATATTACATTTTCCTCTGAATCCTCCAGTATCTACTACTCGCCCAGTTCATGCATCCAGCCCATATTTCCTTAGCTTGCTTGCAAGCATACTGTATCAAAATCCTTGCTAAAATCAAGGTATACCACATCCACTGATCTCCCCACATCCACAGAGCCAGTCACCTCATTATAGAAGGCAATCAGGTTGGTCAGGTATGACTAGCCCCTGGGGACTCCATGCAGACTGTTCCTAAACACTTTCTTCTCCGAGTGCTTAGAAATGGCTTCCTTGAGGATCTGCTCCATGATTTTTCCAGGGACTGAGGTGGGGATGACTGGCTTATAGTTCCCTAGATTCTTCTTTGTCTCTTTGTTAAATATTGGCACTCTGTTTGCCTTTTTCCAGTCCTCTGGGACCTCTTCTGATTGCCATGAGTTTTCAAAGAAGATGGTCAATGGTCTGCAGTCACTTCAGCCAATTCCCTCAGCACCCTCAGGTACATCCCATCTGGCCCTATGGACTTTTCCAGGTTTTCCAAGTAGTTTTCCATGGTCCAGGTTTTCTAAGTAGTTCCTGACCTGTTATTTCACCGCTGAGGGCTGCTCCCCTCCTCCCCAAACTGTGCTGCCCAGTGCAGTAGTCTGGGAGCTGACCTTGCCTGTGAAAACAGAGGCAAAAAAGGCATTGAGCACTTCAGCCACTCTGTCAGAAGGTTGCCTCCCCCATTCAGCAAGGGACCCGCACTTTCCCTCATCCTCCCCTACTACTGACAAGCTTGTAGAAACCCTTCTTGTTACCTTTCACATCCCTTGCTAGCTGCAACTCCAGTTGCATTTTGGCCTTTCTGACCTCTTCCGTGCATGCTCTAGCAGTGCTCTTATATTGATTCTTCCCTAGTTATTTGTCCAAGTGTCCATGTCTTATAAGCTTTCTTTTTGTTATTTAGTTTACTGAAGTGTTCCCTGATAAGCCAAGCCAACTGCCATACTTGCTAGTCTTCCTGCACATTGGGATGGTTTGTTCCTGCAGTCCCAGTAAGGCTTATTCATACACAGTGGTGCTCTTGGAAAGGTCAGTGAGGCTTTCTTGAGCATGGTTGGTGAGGAAATGGGGGTGGCTGGTGCACATGTTTGGTATACCACTGAGATCCTGGGAAGTAAACACCATTCTAGCAACCAGGTTCAAGAGTGTGCGGCTGTGGATTTTAAACTTATGTTTAAAGTCAAGTCTGTGAATGAAGTTGAGCAGGGTGTAAGTCTGAAGGCTGTTGTCCAGGATTTGACTCTTGCCATTGTAGCTGTCCTTCATTGGAGGCGTGTGGTGTTAAGAGGTAAATCTTGACCATGATTCTATTCCAGAAGCTTGTTGAGCCCAGTATGGATTTTGATAGGCATTGAATCAGGCCCTATATTGCTTACTATGAGTCTGTTTGAGTCTGTAGAGCATTGCTGTTCAGAATTCATTAAAAATGCAGTGCACTAACCTTTCCGTCACCTCTTGGTTTTTCATAATTTTCTTTTTGTGTTGATGTTTTTTCCCTTAATGTTTCTGTATGAGGGTTTTTTCTCTGTGCTCCTACATCAGCCCTGAATGATCTTCCTATTAGTACAGGAAGCTGGCAGCATCCAATCTGCAGCCTGTAGATAGCCAACTAATTAAGTGGAAAGCAGGTGTGGATGGATCTATTCAGTCTATAAATAAATGCCAAAAATTAAAGTTATTGGTCTGTGAGTGTTAGCAGGTGGAGCACTGTTTTTATACCTTTAATGGACAGGAAAAAAGGGTTTAGAGGGGAAAATTACTTTTTTATGATTTAAAAGCTCTCCTCAAATACAATGCATCTATTTTCCAAATCATTGTCTTGTATGGGATTAATCCTGAAGACATATAATTGCATGCACTGGGGGTGTTATATTCACCGAACTGGATTTGATGATAAACTGTATGGTCTGCACTGAAACGATTCATATTCTCAGGCTGATACTTGGAAACATAACTCACAAGTGACTATAGATGTAAATGACTATTGTTCCCTTGCAGGTCTGTTAAGTTATAAACTAACTCTGCTTTCCATCAAATGCTTAAAATGTTCTGATCTTCAGAAAACCCCCTCTCTCCTAAGTACTAAAGAAAAAAGATAATCTACTGAACACAATATTATGGAAGGGCGTTTGTGTCTAAGAATATATTCTCTCCTCACACTGATTTCTTGTCCTCCCCAATCTCCTTGTTTGTTTTCTTTCCTTTGTGTTAGATTTATTAATTTATTCAAACATTTTTTACCAGAGGGCATTTTTCACCAGGGTGCTATAGCAAGAGACCACAAATGCATTACACAACACATTCAAAACACATTAAAACACACGCAAAATAGTATGCATTGGAATACAATTATGGCAGGGTAAATTCATGGAGAACATCCACATGCTTACTCAATCAGCTTAATTAATTTTGGTCTGACTGAGGTAGATTATTCTTCATGGATGCCTTGTTAATTATTACTGTATTTATGTGTTGTAGGTCATTTTAAGTGATACCAAAATAACATTCAATATAAATAACACTCAAGCCTCTAGGTGTAAATCAGGGCAGAAGATGGTATAATAGGAGAAAAGAACTGGGTTCAAGCACATGCATTTAACTGATTACAGTTCAAAACTCAGAACATTTGACAAAAGAAATAAATGCTGTTGTTAAGAGTCATTAGACCATTGGACCAACTTTGGACAAACCCTTTTAAGGACAGCTGTCAATCTTGCATGCGTCTTTTTTTGGATGCCCATCTTGAGATTAGAGTGGGAATTTTTATGGTTGAATCATTTCAGCTGTTATTAAGTAAATAAACAACCACATAATTAAAAGGGTGGGAACAGATTTTGTCATTGTGCTTTCCCTTTTACCCAGCAGCCTGCTAATTAGGGCACCGGTCCAAAACGTGGAAGGCCAGGTTCAATTCCCTTCTCTCTCAGAAGTGATTTGAATCTACCTTTGACATCCCAGCAGAATGCTTCAATCCCTGATCCCTATGGTATTCTAGGGTAAAAGGCCTGCTAAATTCTGTTTTGATAAAGGAGACCTGTTTTCAAACTTAGGTATTGAAGCAGGGACTGAAACCAGGGATCCTGTCTCCCAGGCAGATGTAGTAACCAACCGGCTAGAGAATTTTTTTCCGTCTTTGCCTCCCCTCTTTTTTTTATTTAAGTATCCCATACCAAGTGAATCAGCTCCAACAGAGAAATGTAGGGAAACCCCCCCACAGAATACCCTGGTGGTTAGGCCACGGAGATGCATCCTGAGATGTGTGGGACCATTGTTCAAATCCCTACCATAAAACAGGCGGACAGTGGTAAGACAGTGGACTTGAATGCGAGTGCCCTAAGCATCAAGCTATTGGATAGAAGGTGGAGACATAGTGAGCTCCTTCAGCACCCAGGGCGAGTCGAGGGCAGAGGGGACTCTCTGCGCTCAAGTGGCAGCTGTTACTGCTGTGGCTGCTGCTGTACCAGCATGAGCCTGGGCTGCTGATGCTGGGGGACTGGCTCACTGCACACCAGCTACACCTGCCTGGCTTCTTTGCCTGGGTGGTGCAGGGCTCTTTCTGCTGTGGCAAGATTCCTGTGGAGGGGAGCAATTCTGGCATCTTCCCTAAGATGGCATCCAAGGCTAGTGTCCCACCTGTCCCCTCCTTCCCCCCCACTTTATGCCAATAATAGAAAGAGAGGTCTTCCTCCTGTTGCGGTTATATTAATGTCAGTGGTGCCAAGTACATGAGGGCCCAAGGGCTGTGGCTCCCTTCAGGAAGAGGACTGTGATGTGAAATACATAAAACTTTCTCATGTCCATCATCTTAGCCCTCCCCCCCACCCCAGCAGAAATAAAAGTTGGCATCTATGGTGAAAGTTAGCATTAATTTCCTTTCCCTCTGAGTGTCCCAAACCAAACCATTTTACTTTGTGTCAAATTGCAGTTTGTTCAACCCAAATTATCATATTTCAGGTTTTTAACGTAATAAATAAAACTGAAAAAAGCTATTTTGGATTAGTTTGCCCCAACATTCTTTTTGTTTGATTTGTTTGTTTTACAGTTAACTAAACATTTCAATTTTTGTTGCCCAGCCTGAGATCCTTAAAAGGAAACTGGCTTTCAGGCCACCTGAACACTCACCCTCTGAAAAATGTCATTCTGGAACGATGAGGTTATTTGGTAAACGGGATATTTTTTATTAGACCACCTGAGTAGTTGGAAAAATTGTTGTTTGCAAGCTTTTGCACACAGGCACCCTTCCTTAGGCATAGGGAGAGTCTGCTGGTCTTTTTCTACAGAAGCTTAAGCTAATAAGCTTAAAAAGGAAACTGCTAAAAAAAAAAAAGAATGGATCAAATTGTGCTCAATTAAAGCATCCATGTTCTCATGCTGTGACTTCAATAGGAGTTTTGTGTAAATAAGAATAAAGCATTGGGCCCAATGAGGAGTCCTTTTGTGCCATGCAAAAATGGTTGGGAAGTTCTACTGTCACACTGGATACAGTCATATCATTTCAATCTTCCAGAAACAACTATTTGTGTTAGGCATTGAGTCATTGCCAAGAGTTTCAGGAGCTGCTACTGGCATTAGACAGGTGACCTTATTTAGATGTCTCACTCAATAGCTAGAGGCTGTGATGTGTCACACTGATACCAATTTGCACCTTAACACTCATTCAGTAGCACCTGAAAGTGAACAAGTGGCTCTGATGTGACATTGCTTCCATAAAGTATAAAGATCCCCAGAAATATCTGCAGGTGCCTCTGTTGAATCACCTTGTGCAGTTTACCTGACAAAATGAAAACCCTCCTATAACATCAATATGCAAATAATTTATGTTGTCGCAAAGGAGCCCACACATCAGTGCTTCAACCTGGGCTCAGCAGATGCCCCATTTTACATGTTTATGCATTTTTTTTTTCTGACAGAAACCAGAGAATATACAACTGTAGGGTTAAACAGTTTGTTACCTTATATAATAATGTGTGGTCAAGGGGTGGGGAATGGGACAGGAATGTAAAGTAAAAAGAACCTAGTACATTAGTGAGCACAGCAGTGCTGGAGTTAAAAGTTATAAATGCAATAAAAATGAAAAAACATTTGGCAATTTGCGAACCCATTTTGGTGGATTCACTGAATTGGTGGTTCCTAAACTGGTTAAGAGCCTGGTGGCTTTTTGCTCTCTGATTCTTAATACTTTGTGTAGGAAAGCTAAGGATTTCTGCAGTAAAGCCCAAAGAGAAGTAATCAAGACACAGCTAAAGCTTAACAAGGCAACTATGAGGCAACAAATCCTGATTACATGAAGAGATGAAGTTCTAATCAGATGCAAAAGTATATAACTCCCCCTGAAATAATAACAGATCCAGTAGTATGTTGTGTGTACACTACAAATACATACTGTTGGAGCCCTTACACACCCAGGCAAACAGCCTGCTCGGGGCAAGTTATCTTCCACTGGATCAGAAGCCTGAAGACCATTTTTGTCTCTTTTGATGTATACCAAAGATACTGTATATCATTTGTGGAGGCCAAGATTTTCTAAGACGGATGTTATTAGTTAAGCTTCTAAATCCATATTTGAACATTTAAATCAGAGGACCATTTTTTTTTAAGTGCCAAGCATCCATCAGTCTCAGCTGACCTTAGGAAGCATTAGCATAATCACGCGGGTCCATGCTAGTTGGGCCCTTTAAGAACTGTGGGGTCTGAGACTGAACTGTATTTGGTTCCATCCATAGCTGAATTCAGTGTTGTGTCAGTTCAGTGACTGTTTGTAGAAGTGACCGACAGTTTTTGGTTTGGGCTGAGCTCATCCTCAAATATTAATTCAATCCAGACGTACATTGGAAGAAATAGCATGAGACTTCTTATCCTTGCCTGTTTCCAGTGTGAATCTGCTTAAATACCCTGAGAAAAGCAGCTTTGGTATTTTTCCTAATGAACTCGTTTTGACCTGATTTTTTTCCTTCTTCTTCCTGGCTTCGTTCCTGAAATGGCAGAAAGATGGCTGCATAGGGAAGTAAAAATGGATCTCTTCTCACCCCATGCCTGACTGATGTCAGCATTAGTAAAAATTATTATACATACTTTAAGTAAATACACTCCCACCAAGAGACTCTGGGCAATACTCAAAGCATAATTAAAACCCATTTTGAAATAAACTTTATAAAATATTAACACAGAGATCATCTTCATTTAAATTAACAAGTGAAACAACTGTAAAAGGCCCAGTGCCCAAGATAAAAGGGAAGAAATGTAACAGATAGCAAAGAAGGTATATACTGATGTGGCCAGCAATGGTCACTCTAAAATACTCTCTTCTTTGTGAAACTGAATTGAGAAGAGTGTCATGTGCAAGAGTGTTGTATGCCTTTGAGACCTGCTGTAGCAGAGGCATTTGGCTGCTGGCCTCAAGTGTGATCATACCAGCTTGATAAGGATTTCCAAAACATTGCCCAAGCTGTGATGTGTGCCTTAGAAAGCTTGCATGACCCCTATTTCAGAGGCATACACTGTAAAGCCTTCCATTAGAGCCTTTATAAATGCTGCATGTCCCCAGTACAGATGGCCTTGATGAGGGAGCAGCAGGCAAGAAACCACATGTATTATCAGGGCTGGTCCAGGGAGAGTGGGACAGAGTCTCTCTCTCTCTCTCTCTCTCTCTCTCTCTCTCTCACACACACACACACGCACACACACACACACACTCTAAGAGTGTCCATCTGGTAGCTGAAGGGAGGAGGACAGATGATAGTCTGCCACCATAGCAGAGGATCCAACCTGGCACAGCTTTCAGACTCCACCTGCGTCCTGAGCAATTTTCAGGCCCTGAGATGGATGCCTGCTGATGAGACCCACTGGAACATTTGGACAAAGAAATGACAAAATCCCTCCAGTGCCCAATGTTAATGGGACTCTATTTATCCTGATGAGGTATGTCTGATCCTAATTCTAGTTCAGCAAAGTTTTTTACTTTATATCAGAAAAGATTTCTTAAGAATAGCAACCTAATTTTAGGCTGTGTACCATGTATATTTTAGAAACTACATTATTGGGGTTGTACCTAGAACACCCATTTTAAGAGACCAAGACAGTTCTTCCTTTTTGCTGCCCCTTCAGCAAAGGGCAGACATTACAAACAAAGTGGTTTAAGTGATCAGAAACTGGTTTAAACCTGTAACATAACAGATGTTCAGTGCACATAAACCAGTTTGAAAATGACTGAAACCGGTTTGAGATAAACCTGGTTGAATGTAGTATCAGAATTAACTGATTTGGCTCAAACTGGTTTATGCACTGTCTGTCCTAGACCACTTCCTGGTTTAAAATAAACCTGACACCCCCAGCATTCCTGCATGCTCCCTGGCCTGGGCGGGGCTCTCAGCTCCACAGCAGGGCTGGCCCCTCCCCTCTGCCTCCTGGCTGCAGCTCCAGCACAGACTGTGGCCTGCTCCCCCACCGCTCTCCCTTACCACTCCCTGATAAGCAGGAATTTCCCCCTCCCGTCTGCCTTGCTGAGGAGGTATCTGTGTATTAACTAGCAGACCACATGCTGGCTACAGTCCATGCTGAATCAACAGACAGAATCAACAGGTAGAATCAACAGGTAGCTGGTAATGTCCCTACGTTGTTTTCTTAATGGGATGATAAACACTGAATTAGGGGTGATAAACACTGTTATCAATTCTTGCCAGAACCTGGCCATACCGCCCCCTGCTCAGCTCAGTTCTGTACAAGGAAAGGGAGGGCTACTGTAGCGCCCCCCCCCCGACTTGTAGCCTGAGCCATGGCAGGCATGTGCCTGCATTTCTGGGATGTCTGGTCAGTTACAAACTGGTTTAGCCTAGCCAGGTTAGACTAACCTGCAAAGATTGAATCAATTCAGGCGCAGGCTTTTTGAATGTCTGTCTGTAGCCTTCAAGCTAGGAATTTTAAGGATAGTCATAGGGAAGCTGTAAGGAAGCGCTACTGTGTCCTGGCTGCTGAAGAAAGGGATTGTGTTTTATGACTCATCTACTTATACGTTTCTCTAAATGGAAAGGCAAACTGGTATTTCACATGAAAACATATATTACGCTTATATCTGCGTGTGTGTGTATGTTACATACGTATTGGGGAAAGCACTGTTGTATTAATTCAGCACTGCTTAGCACTCTGTGTGTTCATTAACACTAAAACAATGTTTGCACAATGCACAATAACTGGAGCATTATTATTTGTACTGATATAGTGCCTAGAGGTTCCAGGAAGATTAAACCTGCATTGTGCTAGAGACTACAGAAACACAGTTTGTCTAGCTTAGGAGAAAAAGCTGACTAAAAAATCTAGACAAAAAACTTCAAAAAAATCTAGACAAACCGTAGTGAGTTCCTGCTCTGAATAATTCCTAGTCTAAAAGGAGCAGGCAGAGAAATGGTGAGAGGGAGGAAGCAATATTCCCCTACACCTCCTACACTTTTTAATACAGATAGTAAATGGTTGTTCTAGGACCTTAAATAATGTAACCATGGTCACATAGAAAGTTTGGGGCATAAAACAAACTGAACTCAGATCTGAAGCCCCGATGCATCCCCTTGATGACAAGGTTATCCTTGGTGTCCAATTTAGAATGTCAGCACTTCTTTCTACTCTGTGAGCGGGAATAAGATGCAAGGCCTTGAAGAACTGGACCTAGCCATGTAGGGTTGCAGCCGGTTGCCCAGTGCACAGGAGCAGCAGCGTTTTCTGACTGCCGCTATCTGCAATTGCAATCATGCAGCTGCTGGTAGCAGCCACTTTATATTGGTCCCTCCAATTTGGCACCTGGAGCAACACTGAGACCAACCTTGCTATGGTACTAACTGGATCTCTTGCTTCTTGGTGACTGCTAGGGAGGCATTTGTTTATCTTGATGCTTTTCTATCCAGTGCCCAGATCTCATTGTTTTTGTGTAGATCAACTTGGCTCAGAGTATCACCATTCTTGGTATTCACTTCAAACTTCAGATTTGAGACAAATAATAAGAGTCATAGGAGATGAGATGGATACCTAGCATCAACAGAGACTTGAAGAGTTTTGTTGACATTAACAAGGGCACGGATTGCTGGTGACTCCAGGGAGGCATGATGAGCATGACAATAGGAGAGCAGGGTGGACATATGGAGGTATTAGCTCCTGGGTGAGAGAGTCTGGAGGCAGAGAACAGCTGGATAGCTGTCAGAGTCAGGAAGCTGAGACTAGAAAGGGAACAGATGAGTAACTTTGGGGTGCTCAGGGCAGTGTGGCATGAAATGGGGACAGAAGGACTGGTTAAGACTTTAGAGGAGGCAGAGAACCTCTATCTGGGTGACCTTGCTGCTTGGAAGTTCCAGCTGCACTTGTTCTTCCCCATGAGAAGTAAAATTCCTCTCTCAGGAACAGAACTAAAAGCCAGCTCCTGGAGTCAGGGCCACAGAAAACTAGGGAGGTTGAGGAACAAAAAGCCCAGGGTATCAGAGTAGAAATTAGCTGCGGCTCCCCTCTCTCCTGCTTTAGAAGCCACTTCTGTGCTGGCTTCTGGGGACACTATTACAGACCAGACAAGCCAGCAGCCTTCCTGAGCCAACACCCCTGGGGGCACTCTATGACAATATAAATGGATCAATGCATGTATTCATTCCCACGCACCAATGCTACAGGAAGAGATGAGAAAGGAACCCTTCTTTACTAGATCTGGCTTTTCCAGACCCCTGTTGGTGGTGACTGCAGCAGTACATACATAACTTGCTACCGCAAAGTGGGTGGACCACTCCTGCCACACAAAGAAAGATGGGGAGAGGAGAAGATGAGACTGGGTAGCAATATGTTATGCTGCTAGAAGGGCGGTCAGAAGCGAAATTTTGTCTTCCTGTTACATTGCTTGATTCTGTTTTCATTTAATTATAAATGGTTCTTTAATATCTAAAATATTCTTGAGAGAGGCCTGAGTCCTGCTCCATTTGTTAGGAAGGCAGAAAACTACTGTAGTCAATACCAGGACTGCAAAAGTCTAGTACAAAACAAAATATTATAGAAGAAGAACAACACAAATCAATATTACAGAGACTTTGAAATGCTATGTAAAGAAATATTACAGACCACAGAGACTCAGAAATACTGCTGACTTGGTTGTGGAAATCAATAGATGAAGGTGATTATGAAATGCCTTTTTTTTCCCAGACAAAAATTATAGGCCCCAATCCTACTATAACATCAGCTAGTGTGGACCCTTGCAGAGTTTTGCTGAAATCAATGGAGCTCTGGAGGGGTCTGTGCTACAGAATTAGATTGTCAGACTGTGGCCTTAATTAAGATACAAATAACATTGCAAGAGCTGTCCCTTTCTTCTGGCTATTTTAGACAATTTTTAAAGGAACATTCTAGATGTTCTAAGAATATTTTTATGGAAAAATATTTTAAAACAAAGGCATTCCAAGATTAAAATAAATGTCTGGATAAACAAACGCTTACAATTCAAGACATTCAAAATGAGGTTCCCTAAACCATTCTAGTCAAATATTTTCCTCTTCCATCCCCATAAATTTCTAAAGGCTAACTTTGGTAAAAAATCATATTAAAAGGAAGTGGGTAGGTGATCTATGTGTATGTGCATGTGCATGTTCATGCATGTGTGCTAAAGTTATAAGCAGGGCAATTAGAAGCTGACTATCGTACTGAGTCTGCCTACATGTGCAACTAATGTGAAGCAATAAACTCTGGAATAGTTTGAGCCAGAGTAAACTATACCCAGGCCGCAATTTGAGCTGCAGTGAAGCAGGCTCAGGCTGGCAGGGGACACTAGGGGGTCAGCCCCAGACTGTGGTGGTGGTGTCAGGTAGTGGAGGGACTGGCTGTAGCACAGGGGTGCTGACATGTGCAGCTGTGTGGTTAGATGGTAAGCAGGAGTCTGGCCCCCCGACTGGCTGGGCTGATAGGGTGCAATTGACACTCACAGTCACCATCCACACGTCCATTTAGTCATAGTAAATTTTCCTGCTGTAAGATAGTACTGTCCCCAACAGTACTATCTTATGGTGGAGTTAATTAGTTTACTGCAACCTAATACCACTGCATGTGTGGACAGTGACACTGTAAAGCACATGTGTAGATGGTTCCCCGATGGTTCCCCCCACCATTATTAGACATATAATTTTTCAGTCTGATAATTTTGGGAACTTACAAGGGACTTGCATGGAATTTATGCATTTTCCTGGATAAGTAAAGAGAACAGCAGGGCATAAATAGTGTTAGACAACTAGGTAGGTGTGTTAAGATCACTTGTGAGTATGTGCAGCAGACAAAATTTGGGGCGGATCCAGCCAGGGTGCAGTGGTGTGGTTGCACCTTTGTTCCCATTTTGGATCATGCCATGGGAGCTGCAACTGGGGACTTTTTAAAGCCCCCAAAACAAGTAAAAATTCCACCCTACCTCCATTCCCCTCTGTGCCTAATGCTATATCCCCTCCCTTCCCCTTCCTGATGCCTCCACTGTCTCTGGCTACCCTTGGGATAGGGGAAGCTCCAGTGCTGCTCCTGCCCCACCCCAGCTGGGCTGCATGGGACAACAGCAGCAGTGACAACATGTGGAATCCCCCTCCCTGCTCAGTCCCCTGGGTATTCCCTGGGCCCAGGAGTAGGGACAGGGAACCCTCCCACTGCTGCCACTGTCCCTGGCTGAGACCAGCTCCACATGCAGCCTGGCTGGAGCAGGGCAAGAGTGGCACTGAAGCTCCCCCTGCCCCCAGATCTGTTGGGAGGGGGAGAGGGGAATGGGAAGGAAAAAGATGTGCTACTGACCATGGAGGGAAAGGAGGGCATGCTGAGGGATGGGAGTGGGATTCTCACCTGATTCAGGAATTTAAGAAAAAGTCCTCAGCTGCTGTTTCTGCAGCATGGTCTGCCCACTCTGGTGGGGTGGAGGGAGCTGAGAATTGAGGTGCTGCCAGCTCTGAAGCTTCAGTTGTTGCTCTTGCATTCCCCTTTACAAAATCCTGGATCCACCTATAGACAAGTCTAGTTGTGCAAGGAGGAATTGGATCTAAAATTTTCTGAAATAGTACTGAATGCCACTTACCTGGTCTCTACCACAGACATTAGTAATAGATTCTTAGTGCTATGGCTAAAGTGGATTCAAGTGTTTACTCTAAGAGCTTGTCCCTTGAAGCTCTTTAATTTTTACATTACAGGGATCATCCTGTGATTTCTAGTGAAGGGACTATTTTCTCCTTGATTCTGGGATGCTCAAAGTAACATCTTCTAACAAAACTGCCATCTCTGAACAACATGTCTGACTTCCAACCAGATGATGCAATGAAACCTGTCCATCAGTTTTGAGTATTCTGATGCTGCACTAACACTGAAACCAGTGGGTCTCCACCTTCCTCCTGGTGGACCAAGGCAATAGGTGAACTCTTAAAATCAACAGAAAATAGTCTCAGCAAGGTACCTTGAACTTGAGTGATACCCAAAATATGGAGAAACCCATGCTTCCAGGCAATGAACAGGCTTAGAAAATATCATCTGAAGCAATATAGGCATCAGAATGTAGGCCCAACTGTACTGAAACAAAGCAAGCAAGGATACTGAAATACCTAGCCAGGATGCTAAATCTTTTAGTGGCAGAAACAAAGACACTATGGGCCAAAAGCTGCTTCAAGACTTTGTAGCTTGTTTATTCTATTCACTCCTAAACCCAAACTTTGCAACCAGCTCTGGTTCTCTCAGGCCAGCAATAATGAGAGAACTGGGGGAACAAATTGAATATCACAAGGAGGGAGTATGTGAAGAGAAAGAGAGACATGGCAGACACAAACACCTGAAGAAGGATCAAAGCTGAATGAGTTGAAGAGGAAAAGTTATGGTAGGAGTTTTTTATTACTTGAAGAAGGATATGCTTGGGAGTCCCCAAGTTAAAGTCCCGGGTGGTGATTGACCACTGGTAGAAGAGGATTGTTTATGGTCACCCACTACCGCTGTTCTTATGGATTAAAAGTGTGGAGCTTGAGGAGTTCCATGTGTGCTATGGAGCATTAGTACTTGGATGAGAATCTGGTTCAGGTAAGCTCTTTAGAGAGTGGCCTGTCCAGTTTACAAGGGCAAACCACCAAACAAACAAAAAAAGGCATGTTGAAGGTGAAGGGGGAATGTGTTTTGTATCCAAAAATATCACCTGTTCTCTTTTGCCAATGGCTGAACAAAGAGAAGTTACAGCAGAGCCTTTAAGTTCAGTAGCAGCCAAGGAAGAAGCTCCGAAGACGGTAGAAGCAACAGAAGCTGAATTTGCAGTAGCACTGGAGAATGGTTGACCCAGTCCAAGCATATTGTTGCTGTTTTATTAAAAGGGTTGATTTGGAGAATGTTGTGTTTGCAATTCAGCATCATGCCTGCGAGCCTTGATTTCAAGCTTTTATTTATATGCCTAATTGTTGCTATGGAAATTCAATATTTAAAGAGGTAATTATTGCTGATCTTGTTGCATGTGTCCATTTCTGATGTCCAGCTGTTAGCTCTTTAGCTCCAGTCTAGCAGATTAATTACTGCTATTGATTACTTTGAGCTTCTCTCTTCACACCTGCAGTCTCTGTAATTAGCCAGTGGCCTCCTCTGAAAATTAGGAGCAGTTTCATTTTGGCATCTTGCCATTTCCCAGCCACATGCACTGCAGTGATGAACAAAAGCAAATCCATCTTAAACAGAGATATCTGGGTAATGAACTCTTTGTATTTCTGAACTATCCATGGATAATTCAAATTACTCTGTGTTAGCAAATATTATACCTCATTTGAAACTCAGCTACAAAAGAAATTCCCAAACACTGGTGTGTGCTCACTACCTTCCAGCCAATGTGGTCCTGTCTATGGTAACCTCATTATTATTGTGATTTTTCAAGTCAGGACCCAACATCTAGGCACGGGCTCTTCTACTCTACATTTCCTTTTCCTGGTGTAAGGATCTCCTTTCCCCTTCATTCATGTGTGTGGTTCCCATAATTGTAAAGTAATGTTACAGATATACAGCAGAAAAAGAAACCAATTTAACTTTGAATGTAGAAGTGTGGTTATATCTTCCTATGGCAGAGAATTGAGTCAACTGGTTGGTCAAAGAACTGGTGTTTTGTAGGGCTTTGCAAACCTTTGGTCACTGATTCAATTAGGTGGAAATTTGGCCCAATTCAGCGGCTGAATCTCTGAATCCAGATTGAATCAAGAGACCTTTTAATCTCTCCAAATCAAAACAGAACCCTCCAAATTGATTCAGAGAGATTTGATGATTAGAACATAGACACAGCTTTAAATGTTTTTTCTACATACCTGAAGGTACCAGGCGGTTTGTGAATGCTGAGATGGTACGATGGATGGAGCATCCCATGGGAGCGCGGGGGGTGGTCCCCAGCACTTCTGGTCCACTTCTGGGTCCACCATGGAGTGCATGGGGGACCACCCCCCCACACCCCAGCTCAGCGGCTGGTGCCTCCTGGGTCTGGGGTGGCACCTGGGGTCCCCCTGCGGCCAATTGCCAAGCTGTGGGGCATGGGACTCTGGGGCTCAGAAGTGGAACAGAAGTATTTGTGGTCCACTTCTAGGTCTGCCACCAAGCACGCGTCCCCCCCTCCCTCCTCGTGCTCCTGTGGGAAGCTCCATCTGCCCCACCATTGCAGCGTTCATGAGCCACACCTGGTACCTCAAAGTAAGTAGAAAAAACATGTAAAGTTGCGTCTATGGCTAAATTGCTGATTCACTGAATCAGCATCGAATCTTCAGATTCCTATTTGGCCGAATCGAATCGGGACAGTGATCCAAATCAACTAATCAAATCACGGTCCCACAGATCAGGCCAAATCTGAATCCAAATCAAATATGGCCCGCTTCACACACCCCTAGTGTTTTAGCATAGATCCTGGTTTTTCTCCAGAGCTGTTGACCCCACTATTTCATTGTAAAATATCAGTGGCCACTGAAGTGACAACAGTACCACTGAACACAGTCTGCTGAAATACTCCCCAGTCCCTACTGAGTCAAGGAGTGAGGGTTTTGAGGCTGTGTTTTAAAGGGGTGCACCCACTTCTACCACATAAGCTACTTCTTTACCCTATCACAGAAGAGAGAGCCTGCCTACCTGCCTTCCATTAGTGCTGGCAAGTTCAGGGCTTGTTAATGTGACATGATTCAATGTAAAGAGTATTTTGAGAGGGGTGGGAGGAAAGGAGAATTGTCTTTCTTCTGCATGCATCTAATAGAGATTGATAGCAGACCAAGGATAGTTAAAAACCACAGTCCGAGCGACCTGTGAAATGAAGAGCAGTGCAGTTCCTCAGACTCTTTGAATTTACTTTTGAAGAGGCAATGATTTCTTGGGTGATATTATTTATTGGACTAACTATGTAGTTGGGATGCAGTTAGGCAAGCATTTGAATGCAAGACATTTTTTGTCGAGTCTATGATAACAGAAAGTCAAGCACAGCATAGTGAAAAATAGCAGGGGGTAGGGGGAGAGGAGTACGGTTACTTTTCTACTAATTCTGCATGATCATATTGTGCTGAACTTTTCCACATGTCACTGTTGAATAATGTGCTGTAAGCTCAGGGGTAAATCTGCCTGGCACCAGAATGACTGGAACCTTGGTGCTGTCTTCTTCTGTGGTCAAAGATAGTCTGTGTGAACTAAAGTTACTGGGAAGTTTGTGAAAAGAAAAAGACTGATGATTCAGTGAAACAGTCACTTTAGAGTATTTGGTACAGCACCGGCCTTCAGACCAGAAGGTCCCCAGCTGGATTCTCATCACCGCCACTGTTTCTAGATTAAATTCTAAATTGTGTACTGTCATTTGGAGGCCTTCTGTGCAGGGTCTCACCGAGTCACAAGTTATTAGGAATGCCTCCTATTATCACAACCCTAAAAGCTATTTGAACAGAAGCCTAATGTGACTGTGATTTCCAAGGACCATTTGCTGTTATTGCAGCTCTGCTTTGCTGTGAGGGAGAGAAGCAAACCAAAAGTTGCTTTCGCATAGTGTGGAGGTGAGAAATAGAGGAACAGTGGCACTGGAGTGACATTCTGCTGGCAATAAATGTAAATCCACCAAAAATAAACAATCTCCTTCTTTTTTTAACTGCAGCAGGGTCATTTTTGCTGGAAAACAAATGTCCCTTTTCTTAAAATAGCTGAATTTCCAGGGTTTTGTCATCTTCTGAATTTCGTTCTTATTTTTACCTAACTGTTTGTGTTTGTTTATTTCCAAGCTGCACAAACTACTTTCTAAAAGTTTGAATAGAAGGTATTCCCTGAGCTGCCTCTGTCAGTCTGGAAGGGGATTTCTACTAGGTAAAAAAAAAAAAGTAATAGGTGATATCAAGGCTGCTGCTGAAACATCACCTGCAAAATGAGCATATAATGTGGGAAGAAATCAGGAAGCCACTCCCAGAAAAGATTTGTGCATGTGTGTAAACATATAAGGTCCAAAGGGTAGTAGCCTGTGTAGGAACAACAGAACTAAGGGCCACAGTTTCTCAGAGCTCCTCAGAGTTGGCCCAACTCCACTCCAAAGGCAGCAGGATGTAGAGATTCCAAAAACTCAGCCTGAAACACCTTCTTCCATTACAACCCTCCCTGAAGCCTCATGGGAATTTTACCTGGAAAAAAAAGGATTTGTTCGTTTTTAAAAATGGCTTCTGCTCCAATAGATACTGTTTCACATACATAGGTGCTATTTTATGTTCAGCTAAAGCCTTTAGAAAGACCATATCCTTGGCTGGTGTAGCATGAAATTGCTCCCTTGAAGCCAGTGGCTCTAGGCTGATTTACTCCCACTGAAGATATGACCCAAGACTTTTATTAATCCTGTATAATATAGTAATTCATATAAAACATTTCTGCTCTGGCTTTCGTTTGTAAAAACCCAGTGCCAGAGCCCTTGGCAGTGATAAGTCTATCCAGACAAGGCGCCTGCAATCTCCTCTGTACCAGGTGGCCTGGAGCCAGTCAATGTAACTGCAAAAGTGTGTGATGTTGGCTGCTGAGAAGGCATGGGCGCCTTTACCACTGGGGCTCTCATAGAGTCTTGACTGCAATACCCTGTTGGCCCTTCCCTCTCCTGGATGGCTTGTACCCTTTCCCGCATGGAGCTGCTTTCCTTAACGCAGAAAGGTGCAAACTGCAAGGGGTAAGTATTTTACAAATAGCTAAACTAGATTTATGGATTGCTACTTCCACCATACTTTTCTTGGAAATGAATAAATAACCCATGCAGAGTTCAGAGCCATTGGGTTATGTGTTCAGAGTGGCTCATTCCACTTAAGAGATTAGCCACTGTATTCAGAATTAACTGAACCATCAAGGCTAAACTGAAATAAAATGTAGTGCTGAGGTTTGGATCACTGTAATAAAATCCATATCACTTAAGAGAAGCCACAATCTCTTTTGGCCACCATTAGATGAAGTAGAGTGCCACCCTCCTCTTCCCCCCCGCCCCTCCCATTGTCTCCTGAGAATCGAAGAGCAGTAATTGATCCAATACAACATAGAACAGCAAACTATCCTCAAAAAGCATTGACACACACATCCAACAGCAGTCATGGCCCAAACTTCCTTTCCCTAGAATGTCGTGACTAATTATTGACATTGCATTTATGATATCTACATTGAGCCTTGGATAGCTTCTTATCCATTTGCCTAATGTTAGCAGATGCCGAGAAAGCAAAGACACATGAGATGTGGTTTCAATAAAAAGAATATTTAGATATTAGTACCATCTTTGCACAAATCACATTACAGGTCAAACTGTCTGTCTTGTCTGTGGTCACACAAATGCATTAAGCAGGGATAGCAACAAATTTGAAACCTGTTGGCATCATTCCTTTGCCCATCTGAGAAAAGGAGATTCTTGGTGCCTGCCGAAAAAAATGGAATTGACCGATTGACCATTATTTCTTGTAGAGTATTCAACAAATCTTGTGATCAGTAGTATCAAAGGTGCTGATGGATCTAGTGAAAGCCTTGCTCATCCTTAAATTCTTGGAGTAAAAATTTAGCTTGGTGCTAAACAATTTAAGTTATTCAGTCCCTAGCCAACCACCTTGGTTACCCATGATTGAGTAGGTTATGGCACCAATCTGTCTTCAGATTTTTAAATGTATTAATGCATATTTTCAGAAGTGCCTCAGCACCTGACTATAGGCACCTAAGGATTTGAGTTAAGCTCTTCTGAAGATCCAGCTAGATATTCACCTGCATAGTTAGGTTCCTAAATATTTTTCAGAGTCTGGTCCTTGAATAATATTGTAATGGTCTAAAAAAACAGAATAGAATAGAAACTACTCCTTGCTACAAACTTGAGCACAGATTAATCAGTTTGGAGTATTGGTATAATACAAAGAATAAGGATAGGAATGAATAGAAAGTATGCTGACATATTAGGAATGTACACTGTTGGCAGGTTTTGTGTCTGAGGGTTTAGTTTGAGTGCATTTATTTCTTGTTTTGCTTGTATCAGTTCAATGGAGTTAGACTTGATATGACTTTGCCCTTTGGCATAAGCAGACACAAAGACTGTTGGTGTCATTGATGTAGCACATTAATGCAGCTGTAGATTGTAACTTGTTCCTTAATACTTAAGATAAAATAGATTCATAGATTTATAGATTGTAGAGTCAGAAGGGACTATGAAGGATCATCATGCCTGACCCCCTGCCCTGGGCAGGGAAGAGCACTGAGGTTATACAACCCCAGCCAGGTATCTATCTAGCCTCCTCCTGAAGACCTCCAAGTTAGGTGAGAGTACCACCTCCCTTGGCAGCCCATTTCAGATTCTGGCCACCTTTACTCTGAAAAATTTCTTCCTAATGTCTAACCTGAATCTACTCTTCACCAGTTTGTATCCGTTATTCTTATTTACTCCTAGTAGGCCTGTGCGAATAGGCAGCTATTCAATTTGGCTTCAGATCTGGCCACTTTGGATGCCAGCGATCCAATCTGCAGCTCCAGATCAGTTTCCCGTTTTGATTCAGCCAAAGCTGCCCCGAAGCTTTGGAGATGCTTTGGAGATCCAGCCATAGGGTATAATAGGGAATCAATGCAATGTCTATAACTTTGTTATTTTTCGTCTGATTTGGATGAAACCTGCAAGGGGGTGGGTGGGGAGTAGCCTCTGCTGACAGCATGAAGCCTGCCAAGTTTCAAGAAGATAGGTGCAGGGGTTTGGAGAGACCTGCACCCCAAATTCTTGAAAGCAAAACTCATGTCATGTGTATGTGTTACACCACAATGGTGTGAAAACTGCAGGGATGGTAGCCCCTGGTGAGGCCACAAAGCCTTCCAAGTTTTAAGGAGAGAAGTTCAGGGGCTTGGGGGGAACTGTACTTCAAGCTACTGACAGGCAAAACTCATGACATAGATGACCCTGTGTGTGTTAAGGTACAGTGGGCTGAAAACTGCAGAGGTGGTGGTTCCTGCTGAGGCTACACAGTCTGCCAAGTTTCAAAGTTATAGGCGCAGGGGGAGTCTGGCTTCTGGGGCCCTGCACCTCTGGCTGCTAACAGGCAAAACTTGTGACATGGGTGACACTGTGTGTAAGGCACAGTGAGGTCAAAAATGCAGGCCTGCTAGCCCCTGCTGAGGTCACGAAGCCTGCCAGCTGTCAAGGAGATAGGTACAGGGGGGTTCTGGGGCCCTGCACCCCTAACTTCTGACAGACAAAACTCATGACATGGGTGCTTGTGCAACTGACTGTCTCTGTTTTGGGGCAGTTGATTATCTGTATTGATTATTTCCTCTCCTTAGTCTGTGGTTTTGTAGGTGTTAATCCATGCTAATTAACTGGTTACATTATCTAGCTACTGCGTATGGAGCCGGTCCCTGAGTGAATCACAATTTATTGGTAACACAGTAGCCTAGCAGACAGGCCTGAAATAGTGCCCCCGCTGTACCACCCTACCATGCCCCAAGACAGACACAGTTGCACAAGCACCCATGACACAAGTTTTGCCTGTCTACAGCTAGAGGTGCAGGGCCTTAGAACCCAGAAGCCCTGCACCTATCCCTTGACAGCTGGCAGGCTTCATGGTCTCATCAAGGGCTACCATCACTGCAGCTTTCATCCTGCTGCACCTTAACATACACGGTGTCACCCATGTCATGAGTTTTACTTGTCCACAGCTTGAGGTGCAGTTTCCCCCAAACCCCTGCTCCTATCTCCTTGAAACTTGGCAAGCTTCATGGCCTCACCAGGGGCTACGATCTCCGCAGTTTTCACACCACTGTGGCATAACACATACACGTGACATGAGTTTTGCTTTCAAGAATTTGTGGTGCAGGTCCCTCCAAACCCCTGCACCTAACTTCTTGAAACTTGGCAGGCTTCATGCTCTCAGCAGAGGCTACCCCCCCCCCACAGGTTTCATCCAAATCAGACAAAACAATAACAAAATTATAGATATTTAATTGATTCCCCATTATACCCTATGGCCAGATCTCTGAAGTGGCTCCAAAACTTTTCTGAAGCAGTTCAGAAGCTCCAAACCACTTCAGAAAGCTTAAAGAAGCCAGGACTTCAATCCAGACATGGTCCATCAGCATCCAAGGCGTCCAAATCTCCTCTGGATCTGAAGCGCGGTTTGAAGCTTTGCACAGCCCTAAATCCTAGGGGTGCCCTGGTAAATAGTGCATCTCCAATTTTCTGTTGTCCTCCCTTGACAAACTTATAGGTGGCTACAAGGTCACTCCTCAGCCATCTCTTGTGAAGGCTGAAGACATCCAGGTCCCTCAATCTCCCCTCGTAGGGTCTTGCACGGAGACCACTAATCATACGAAAGGGTCCTTTGAACCCTTTCCAGATTCTCCGGATCCCTCTTGAAGTGCAGCGCCCAGAATTGGACACAGTATTCCAACTGCAGCCTGACCAATGCTGCATAGAGGGGGAGCATCACCTCCCTTGATCTGTTGGTCATGCATCTGCTAATGTATAACAAGGTGTGATTGGCTTTGTTGATGGCTTTGTTACACTGCCAGCTCATGTTCATCTTGCAGTAAACTATGACTCTAAGATCCCTCTCAGCTGCTGAGCTGCTGAGGAGGTCATCTCCCAACCTATAGGTGTGCTGGGGATTCCTCCTCCCTAGGTGGAGCACCTTGTATTTGTCTTTGTTAAATTGCATCCTGTTATGTTCTGCCCATTGATCCAACCTGTACAGATCAGCCTGTATCTGCTCTCTGCCCTTTGGTGTGTCAACTTTACCCCATAACTTGGTGTCATCTGTGAACTTGTGCAGGGTGCTCTCCACACCCTCATCCAAATCACTGATGAAGAGATTAAATAGCACCGGTCCAAGGACCAAACCCTGTGGGACACAACTGCCCACCTCCTTCCAGGCCAAAAACAACCCATCCACTAACACTCTCTGGGTGCAGTCCCTAGGCCAGTTGGCCACCCACCTGACTGTATAAGCATCTGTTCCACAGCTTGCTAGCTTCCTTATGAGACTAGGATGTGAAGCTGTGTCAAAGACCTTTTTAAAGTCCAGGTGGATGACTTCTGCCTTGGCTCCTGCATCTAGGCATTGTGTAACCTGGTCATAAAAGGCTATAAGGTTTGTCAGGCAGGATCTACCTGTGATGAGCCCATGCTGGTTTCCCTTCAGCATCATTTCCCCTGCTGGTCTTTCACAAATGCACTCTTTAATGATTTTTTCCAGTGTTTTCCCGGGGATAGAGGTAATACTGACTGGTCTAAAGTTACCTGGCTCATCCCTCCTCCCCTTCTTAAAAATGGGCACCACATTGGCCCTTTTCCAGTCCTCAGGGACCTGGCAAGAGCACCATGAGTGCTCGAACAGCTGTGCCAATGGCCAATTCCTTCAGCATCCATGGATGGAGGTCATCTGGGCCTGCTGACTTGTACCCATCCAGCCCCTCCAAGTGCTCCTTCACTAAGTCAGCACTAACTGTTGGCAGTCTAACGCCTCCCAAACATCTATCTATGTTCAAGTTGGACAAATTGTCTTGGCTAGTACTTAGGAGTATTGAAGCGAAGAACTCATTGAAGAGCTCCACTTTTTTCCCTTTCTCTGTCACCAACTGCCCTGATTTGTCCTGTAGGGGGCCCTATGCTACTCTGTGCCTTCCTTTTGCTTGCTATGTATCTGTAGAAGGACTTTGTATTGTCCTTGGTTTTTGTAGCCAGCCTAAGCTTCAGTCCTGCCTTGGCCTGCCTAACTGATTCCCTGCAATAGCATGCCGAAGATATATTCCCCCTTGGTGGCTGCCTCATGCTTCCACTGCCAGTAAATCTCGCTCTTTGCCCCCAGTCTTTTCTGGAGTTCCCTGTTCAGCCAAGGGGCCTTTTTTGTCCTTTTACCCCCTTTCCTGTGAAATATGATAGTCTCCTTTTGTGCCCCAAGGATCACTCCCTTGAGATACTGCCAACCCTCCTGGACCCCCATTTACTCAATGCTCTTGAGTTCAGCCACCTCACTAACTAGCTTCTAAGCTTACTAAAATTGGTCTGTCTAAAGTCTAACACTTTAGCCTCACTGGTTATTTTTCCTACCCTTTGCTGGATCGTGAATTTGACCAAATAATGGTCACTATCTCCCAGGCATCCTGGTGCTGCTGGCTGCTGCCAACTGGAAGGATGGAAGAGAAACACCTGTGCCTCCAAGTTCCTAAGCCTGGCCCCCAGTTCATGGAAGTCCTTCATGATGCCATCTGGGCTACTCCCAGCTGCATCATTCATACCCACATGGACAAGGACCATGCGGTAGTAGTCAGAGGGCTGGATGAGATCAGGAATCCTTTTAGTGATGTTACTGATCTTAGCTTCTGACAGGCAGGAGACCATTCTTGCCATAGGATCCAGCTGGCAGATTGGCCCCTCAGTGCCTCTCAGGAGTGAGTCGCCCACCACAATAACCTGGCATTTCCAACTGTGACTGGGCAATGGTCGCCCAGTCTGTCCAGTCCAGTGTATAAATGATACATGGGCTTATCTTCTTTATAATATCATATGCTGAGGCATGGTGGAAGAGCAATTAAGGTGTTTTACTACAGATTCAGAGACAGAAATGCACAGCCTAGCAGAACTTGAATTTATGCCTCTGAAACTATAGTGAAACACTATGGCTTTCCAACCAGCCAATCCAGCTGTGAAAGGCAATTTCAGGGGTTGGCAAAATATGGCCCACCAGCCAGATTCAGCCCACCAGTGGATTTTATCCAGCCCATGGCAGGTCCCTCTGTCTCAGCTGGCCCAGGTATGAGCCCCGGCTCCAGCCCCAACCCCAGCCCCAGCCCCCACCCACTCATCCTGCTCCTAGACATTGCTCCCTACCTACCCATGACCCACCCCACATACACAGGCAGTTGACCCAGGGCTGGCAGTGGCAGTGACACTAGTGGCTGCAGCCAGGAGTCCTGGACTAGTCTCCATGGAGACCCTGGGGCTGGGATCACCAGGCAGTGCCAGAGCAGGACCTGGCCCCAGGGCACATCCACTTAAGGAGTTTTGGTGATGTTTGGTGAGCGGGCAAAGGGTGGGAGGGGGGTGCTGACCTGGCCTGCAAGAGCTCACCAAAACTCCCTAAGTGGTTCTCCAGCCCAAATACTTGCCCACCCTTAGGCTACTTTGTCAGTCAGGTTTGCTAGTCCAATGGTCTGTTATGATTGGGCAGACCTTGTGTATGTCATTAAAAATAGTGTCAGTGATTATACTTTCCTTCCTATTATTCTGGAGTTTTTGTTTCAACTGGGTATGGTTCTGAAGGACTTTAGTGCTCTGGTGCTTTTCACTAACCCGGTAAAACTATACAGACCCATCACTGGTTTCATAATGTAAAATTCTGCAGCACTCAAACTACAACTCAAGATTGATTATGTGTACTGAGGTAGCTGGTATGCTCTTTC
The DNA here is from genome assembly GCF_001723895.1 of Crocodylus porosus. Classification (NCBI taxonomy): domain Eukaryota; kingdom Metazoa; phylum Chordata; order Crocodylia; family Crocodylidae; genus Crocodylus; species Crocodylus porosus. The sequence continues at coordinate 158,018,853 of NW_017728886.1, forward strand.
TTAAAATACCATTTCTTTCTCATTTGCTTGTACCAACATATTGGATTGAGACCATGGATGAACTTGGCCACTGACCAGAAAACTCTTGATCCAAGACCCTAACAAACTGGCCTCCAAGAACAAGATGTAGGGTGATGAGGGCAGAGAATGATACATTTCAGGCAGTTTCTGCAGCACTTTGCCTCATTTAGGTGGAACATTTATTGTCAAAAGCCCCCCAAGGGGAAACATTCTAGCTCTAATGGAGCATCCACTAAGATTTAATACCAAATATGTTACCAAAACCTCCCCTAACACCACATATTCTCCTTCTGACTCCTGTGTACAAATTCTCTTATCAGTCTTGTGCCCCAGAATATTACCATTTTTGGTAATAGGGACTGATCTAATATAGGGCTAAAAAAATTATATTGTATCTTAAAGACCCTGGGAAACCCAAGGCAGCCAAAGGTACTCTATATGTGCCTTCGGAGGATATTTGAAATGATGTTAGTTTCCCCTAGCATGTTTCCCCTAATACAAGATTTTTTTCCTCGGGAGACTTGTTTTATAAATTAAGATACAAAATATCTCCCATATATCTGTGATCGAAGACCTAGAGAAAATGTAGTTTGATCTGGGCTTATGCATGTCCCATCCCCAATATCTGCTCTCACCCTAATGAGCTGAAACTACATTAGTGAAATCTTAGGCAGATAAATTGACTTTAAACCTTGGTTTGATGATCCTACTAAGACATTCAATTAATTCTATTTTGCTACAAGCTAATTTATGACTTTGTGTTTATTCAAAAAATGTTGAACATACAAATCAGTAGGAGACAAGGTAATGAATTATTCTACCTTCCTTCATGCTCTCGTCTTCACACTTCACTACAGTAAAATGGAAGAGAGACTATGAAAGAAGTGCCTTTTGATGTATGAAATGTGGGTATTTTCTCATACTGAGCAGCAACTAACTGGTGTAAACACATAATCAAGCCCTCTAGGAGATGCTAATTAGTGCAGTAAATGTTAGTTTATTAATTGCCATTACATTTCTCTTTGTTTCACCAGTGAATGTGTCTTTTCAGGAGAACAGATTTGGTATGGCAGGTCTGTAGAATTTGTTTGCCTTTTTATGGCAAATGAAGACAAGTAGCCCAGTAAAGCTGTGATGTATTAACAGCGGGCTGTGTGATCAACATTTCTCTAACAGAGTCCACAAAGTGTGTGTGCTGCTGTGTGATCTGAGGGGAAAACAAAGGAAAACAAAACCAGGAGGTTTGATAGCAATTATCTGCTCCATCCTCTTACTTGGTGTGCTTTTAACAAGCCTTCCAAAATCACAGGTAGTAAAACTTTCCCTTTTGAACTGGCAGAATACATTGCCAAGACACACTGCAGAAGAGTCAGCTCAAAGGCAAGCAGCCAGATAACACAATTACATTAAGTGATGCTGCTGTGTATAATCAAGTTTCTTCCATCCTTGGAATGTGATAGAACACAGAATTGAGAGGAAAATGTCCCCTCTTCCTGTTGTCCAGATTATTAATATAAATCAATACATTTCCTGTGATCGTCACATTTTTAAACTATATAATTATCCTATTCTGACTGTCACATTATTAAAAGCTAGAACTTTGTCTACTGGTGAATAACAATGGCCCAGTTGTGTAGCTTGCCTTCTGCTTTTCTCCACCCATTGGCTGGTGTGGATCGTGGACTGGGTAAAAAAGGGAGATATAGAACTCTGCAAAGATTAGTGTGATTTGCTCCATGTTATAGGCTGGCAGTAATCATTTAAAACACTTCGCTCTGTTAGATATTGTGCTGCCCTGTGGGATCAGGCCAATTCTCAGGATTTCAATATTGCAGTGTTAGACAGGAGAGTGTGACACAATTGCACATATAAAAACACACAAATCAATTAGATGCATACACACATACACTACCAGCTCAAGCACATACACATCCAAACCAGCCTAGACACGTGTATACCTATCACCAATTCAAGCACATACACTATACACCCCAAAAGTTAGACACAGATCACTAATTCATATATCATGCACACACACACTCACCAGTTCACACACATACAACCCACCTACACATACACACAGGTTGGTTCCTAACTTGGATGGTACAGTGTGTACGTGTGTGCTTGGGGTACTTGGGATACTTGGGCGAAGATTCAGGTGAGAGAGAGAGAGAGAGTTGAAGTGTAGGGAGTGAAAGTTGCCAGAACCGGGAGACAGAATCGGTGGACTACAGAGAAGCTGGCTGAGGAGCTGAGGCTTGGGTTTACTTAAGGTAGACTGGGGCTGGAAACTGAGGCAGACAGCTGAGATATTGGGGGGGGCAGATAAGTGGTGGCAAGGAGGAGACAGCCAGGAAAGAAACTGAGGCAGAAATTTGGTTGCTCAGGGGAAAAGGAAAAGGCAGTGGGATAAGACAGTGGCAAAGAAACAGGGGGTTTGGAGGCAGACAGGAGCTCTGGAAAGGTGTTGCAGGTGGCAGTGAGCCAGAAGCAGGAGAGGGAGAAATGAGACAAAAGTTAGAGGGGCGAGGAGCAGAAATTGGAGCAGGCCAAACCATAGTAAAGGAAAACCCAACTTAGGGGTCCAAATAACAGTTTTATTACACAGACAACACACTACACAGCCCCATGAAGTTATTTGTTCACACACACACACACACACACACACACACACACACACACACACACACACACACAGAGGCAGCAGGAGAAAGAGACTCAGTGGAAGGACTGGAGTCCAGCTACGGAAGAGAAGCAGAGTCCAAGTCTTTAGTTGAAGAGGGGATGGGGGATGATGGCTGCCTATACAGGCTTGAAAGGGGTCCTTGTTCAGTAAGTGTTGTCCAGAGGAGGGTCGCCGGCAGGGCCTCTGGGTGGATAGGTAGTGTGGCATGGTACTGGTCCAGAAGGAGAGGGCATCCCACTGGGTCTGTCTTCACTGCCCCTTTTTATAGGGGCAGGCCTTGTATGACCCTAATGACAGGAGGCATGCCCAGGCAAGGTTCAGCCCCTGGTGTACTAAGCACGTGTGATCCATGCAGGGATGTGCAGTTTCGGGTGTCTGTAATGGTGGGGTACAATGGTAGAGCTGCTGGTTCTGCAGGGTCTTTTATCTGTCAAATGCTGGCTTCTTGTCTCTGTTCCTGGGTGAGGTCCCTGGTTCCTGGATGAATCAATGCAAGGTGATGGCCCAGTCATTACAGGGCATTCAGTAGATGCCTGCTACCATTGTATTTCAATTATTCCAAATCACTCTCATTCATCTGGGAACCAATTTACATGGGAGGGGCACATGACTCATACAGTTGCGACACAGGGGATGCCCAGGAAGAGGACACAAGATGGAGACTTGACATACAAAATGGCAACTTAACATGACTTTGGTTCACTTACAAACACAGGCCTAAACCATATAATATCCATATGAAACAATAAAAATCAATACGAAAATGATAATAATACAATATGCAACAGTAAGAATCAATACAAACCTAATAATAATACAATATAAAACAGTGGATATCCAACACCAAAAACTTGCTACCAAAATAAAAATGTTAAAGTTTATCTTAAGTCTGAGCTCGCTTATGCTTGTCTATAGGGAATAGAGAGGGAGAGAAAGAAAAGCCAGAAATAATTGGGGAAGGGAAGGGAATGCATATCTACCATTTATATATATATAAATATGTATTAAAAAAAGAAAAACTGGGAGTGTTGCTACAATTGTTCCTGCTAGGAAAAGATTAAATGAGTTCTGCTGGTTCTGTGAAGCAGGTAGCTCATCACCTCAAGAGGCTGGAGGAGGACATGATTTTGTAGAGAAAAGCCTGAAGGTTAGAGTTGAACACCCTACAGGCAGAAACCTGAGTTGCTGGCCAAGTTTTGGGAGAAGGTTTAAGCTGTACTTTGTTGTTGTTAATATCTTTTTCAATGGAACTGATCGATGGATGGAGGTTTTTGCTCTACGTAAGATATGGACCTTTGTGGTTTCCTGTGCAGATTTTATTTTAGAGCTGGTTAAAGAGGGAGTTTATAATACATCTTTTTATGTGGGTGACTATTCTCATTGACTCTAAATGTAATGTTATGAATAACTTTTACCCAAGCTTGTATAATATGTACAAATTTTTGCACAGATGTCTTCAGTAGTTCTGTAGGTAGGTGAGTTTAGGGTATATGAAAATCTGGGGCTGATCTCTAACTTAGGGACCAAGGGCACTTGTACACATGAAGGGGGTTCAATTCCCTGCTGCCTTCTCTGGCTGCCAGCACACTCAGCCATCCTCCTGCCACCTCCCTGCACTGCCCCGGGGTGGTCCCAGGCAGTGGGAAGGTGGCAGGAACAGTGCATGGGCACTGGAAACCCTGCCAGGCTTGGGGAAGAGTTGGTTCTAGTTGGGTGCTGCCTCTGAGCTGTGTCAGCACCAGCCTGCCTGGGTGGCTCTGGGGGTGCTGTTGCTGTGCAGGGAAGGACTGCCCCCTGCAACTCCGGGGATGCTCAACTTGCCCCCTCCCTCCCCTCCCCCCCAGCTACAGGAGAGGCAGGCAGGCTCTGCCATAAAAAAAAAAAAAAGAATCGGGCTCCTCACCACTTCTGCCTTTAGGAGGTTCCTGTAGAAGGAAGAACTGGTGAGAGGCCTGATCCTTTTTTTGGCAGAGCCTGCCCACCTCTCCCATAGCAGAGGGTGAGCTGACAGATGTAGTTTAGTTTGTAATGATGCAAAGTAATTTTAACCCCCCAAAACTGGCCCATGTGTAATGCATGACTCCATTAAGTCATTCAAATTACATTTGCATCACATGTACAAGCACCCTATGTTTTTGTATGTTTTTGAACAGCCCTGGGCGCTGTGAAACCCTGATTCCTTTGGGGGAAGCTTTTGGGTGCTATTGTCATACAAACAGCCGTGGCACTGGCTTGAACCAGACCTAGCTTGACCCTGCGGTGCTTGGGCTTTATACTGCATAGTCCAGTCTGTGGGCAAAGCAATCTTGACCTGAAATATTTTCTTATTTCAGTCTTGTGTCTCAAGTAAGAGGCTGAAAAAATGGTCAGGTATGTGTTACTTTCATAAAATAGTCAAATACTACACCAGATAAAATGAAGTGGGTTCCCCAATGTGTAAGGTTAGATATAAGGTTCATTCTCTCACACCTACCTAGCACTATTAGCTGTGAATGCTGACTGAGTGTTCACGGCTCATAATTTATATAAAGTATCTTGCTGCCCTTCTTTTTATTTTGCCAGTCCCAAAATCCTGCTTCCTGTGATTGTACTATGAAACTTCCTATTAATTTCCAAAAGCATCCATCCAAAATGCTATCCTTCCTTATGTCCTTGTGACAAGGTATTTAGCAGAATTTATAGATTCATTAGAATCTGATAGGGTCACACTGGGACCATCTACATATACTGATTCAAAGTGCTTAACCATTTTTAAGGCACATTAAGGGTGCAGGTCTGCACATGCATGCCTTTAATGTGCCTTAGGAATGCTAAGGCACATTGTATGTTGACTGAATTGGGACTAACTTTAGTCCCAAGTCAGTCTGCACACCGTGCTAATGCACCTTAGCGTATACACGTGTAGACACATGCCTAAATCATCTTAATGCTCATTAAGTAAATGCGCATTATGTTTAGGCACACATAAAAGCACATGTGCACATGCCCACTGTGAGCATTTCTGCTATGACCTTGAACTTGTGACTTTTGTACTGTCAACCATGTGCCCAAGCGCCCTTGCCACCCCAACTGCCCAAAAATATGAACTTATCTAAAAATACTTTATGGAAAGTGAAAAAAAAGGGCTGTTAACCTTCATTTGTGAATATGTAAATTTGGACATAATAATTTCATATTTTCTATATGTCAAGTTCTAGATCCTGTATGTATGGAGCTTCATAGGCAGGATACATGTATTTCCCTGCATTCTGCCTATGGAACCCCACAATATAATATGTTATATTACATATAAAGGAGACAGTTTCATAGTTGTATAGTTGTTAAGGGCTGAAGGGGACCTTAACTCATGGGACTTTATATGGTAACAAGGCTGAAAGGGACCTTACCTCATTGGATTTTATATGGTAACAAAACTGGTTCTGGTACTTTAGATTTTAAAGGTTTTATTGCATAGTCCTTAACATTGTGTCATTAGTTTAATTTTTGGTGATAATGTGTCATACCATTAGATCTACCAATTTTGAAGTATGTAGTACTTGAAGATTCCACCCACTAATTGTTTTGAGAAGTAAAAACAATGGTACTCTGTAAAATGGAGCTCCCTTATTTCCCAAGGCAGGATTAGAAATGTAACATAAATTTTACATTCATCTTCTAGCCCAGGTTTAGCAAGCAACGTTTCAGGCCTTTAGTTAAATGGAGTTTTTGCTGAATGGGGTTGCAGAAATGTGAAGGAGGGTGGACACTAGCTTTGAAATGTGCTAGAAATCTGGAGAAACAAAATGGTATGTCCTTGGAGACATGCTCCATATATGCAGAATCCATCTAAATAAATGAGCCCCTTATTTAACTGGGAACGTACTGTATATTCCATCTGCAGACTGAATGATTGCTCCATTTCAAGCCTCCTGACTCCCATGGAGCCATCTGGTATGTGCTAGTTTATATGAATAGGTGAGGATTCCTGCTAACACAACAGCCTTTAACTAGTCAGGGTTCTGATATTTAGCACTCTGTTTCACATCTGCCTACAAACCCATAACAAAAATCCAACACTTTCTCTGTTTATTATTTGAATAAACCTTCCTTTTCTCCTGCAAAGCCAGCTGGGACAGGAACAATTAATTCAATTACATCAGAAAATGGGTTGAGCTATTAATATATCAGCTAAGCAGAAATTTCACATTGCGTGGCATTGTGAATTTTTTACCCATTACATTATTCAGGGGTGTGTAACTTGTGTTACTTCAACGTGTTTATGATGTTTTTGAAGTACTCCCAAATAATACGACTGAAGGCTATATTAAATGTTTGTAAGCTGCAAACAATTGCTGCCAGGTGTAGCAACAACTCTACATAAAGGTGGATGGAATAAATGGAATCAAAATGGGAAAGAGAGAAAAAGAAAGGAGGCCTCTGGAGCCCAAATTAAAAGCTGGCAGTTTGCTCACATTGTTTTAGTATCTAAGAGATCCGTAAAATAAATGATGATTTAAACTGGAGGGGAAAAAAAGCAAACTTAATATAGAACTTAGTTTCTGAATAATGTCTTAATACCAACAAGGTGACTTTGGGGATCCCTCCATACAGAGAACAGACTATACTTATTGTTGGAGATGAGATTTTCATCAGCATGAGATGCTTGGCTGTTGTTGGTTCATCATTTGTCCTATTTTAAGTATTCTGTGTGATTGTTGGAAATACTTAACCTTTCCAGTATCTTTTGTTCAGACATCCATATTGTACCTGATTGGCTCTAGTTTTTGATGCTTCTTGACTGACCTGAAGTCAGTGAGAATGTTACAAAGATTGATGATTACTAGTAATGTAGCTAATACGTTGTTTACTGAGGCAATATTGGATCCAAGCATATTTCTACAATACATATCATCATAATTTAACTCTGTTTTAGTAAAGTGTTGCCACACAGACATGGGATTACTTACAAACTGGGAGCTTTGCTTCAGACATTCATTGCACAAGGCAGCGTTCTGAAAACAGCTGTAAGGAGCTCCCTTTGTCTGGTTGGGGTGCTTCACTTAAGTGCTTGTGGTGCCTGATTAAATTAGTAATCAGATATATAGTCATGCTATTTTGTGACTTTGAGAGCCTTGATTGTGGATTATATTTACAGACTGCAATTTTGTTCTAAATGGAGCCCTTTGTATTCAAGGACCTTAAGAGTCTTTCAGCCTGTGATAAAATCCAGTTTACTTCATAGATCAGCTTTTGCTGTATTGCCAAGATCTCAGTCAGGCAAGCTGTGTAAAATAGCTTTCTGTTTGCACAATAAATATAGCTGTGTAAAAGTTCATGGTTGGTGCAGTTGTTCTGCTGATCCTTTGCTCTGAAAAAATTACTTTGTTGGACTGACAGTGGCACCAAATCCCTTAACCTCATGTAGCCTCTAGTTTTATTCTCAAAACTAGAGATGCCTGCCTGGTCCAAAACCACACAAATGATAACATCAAATTCCATCATGCTCAGAATTCTTGCAAAGACCTACATTTCATTGTTAATCTGTAGTTAAAACAATAGGACTGGAAATTTACCTTGTCCATTAGGCATACCATATCCCTATGAATATAACATGTCTTTGAATTCAACATGTTCCCAGATTTAAAATTCCCAGTTTGGGGTGGGGGGGGAATAAAGTATCAAATAAAAACAAATTTAGAAGGGTAAAATTGCTATAGTGCATATGTGAACTTCTTACTCTTTTTATTCCTTCTCTAAGATACAGGCCAATAAATATTTGGCTTAATTCAAAGGAATAGAATGGTATGTTTCAAATAAATGTTTTAACCAGCACAGGAAGACCTATATCATAACTCTTTCCTTCTTTTTTTTTTTGTTTGGTCTGTATAAGTGACTAAGGAAGGGAATTTCCAAAAATTTGGAACAATTTCAGGGATTTCAAAGTTCCTTGTTCCTCATCAGAACAATCTGGAGACCTTTTCTGGGTGGGGAAGGAAAGTGTTAGAATAATCTTGTGCAGTAGAGGCAAACTTTTGTTTTTGGCAGACATGTCACAAATTAACCTTGCACCCGCCCCGAGTGCCACTCCAATCCTCTTTCCTTACCTGATCTGCTGCTCTCTTTTCTGCTCCCTGCCTTGTGCTCCCTCACCAAGCTGCAGTTCTTTCTGCTTACTACTCTGTGATCCCTGCCTGATTTGATGATCTGCTTTCTGCTCCCTGCCTTGTGTGCCACTGTGCTGCCTGTACCCTCCCCAATCAGCTGTATGCCACACACAGAGGCTGCCCGTGCCACTTCTGGCACGCTGTAGGTTGCTAGCCCTGACCTAGTGGTTTGGACCTGGGATGACACTGCCTTTCCACCTTCAGAACAGGGACTTGAGCAGGGGTTTCTAGCATCCTGAGAGAGTGCACTGAAAGTGGTAAGCTGTAGAATCTTCTATTGTTTTATACAAGGGGATCAAATGCCACTGGGAGAGACTGAGAGCTGTGCTCTAGAAGAGGTTAGGGAAGTCATTTGGCCTGTGGAAGATCCAGGGTGAACCCTGCTCAGAATTGGGCAGAGAAGGGTTTTGAACTTGAGCCCGGGACTCCAGCAACCCAGAAGTGTCCTAACCACTGCCATTTCCCCGAGTTTTTGACCAGAAACTCTACCTTGAATCAGAGAATCTTCCCCCAACAGAGTTTCACCCAAATTTGCATGTTCTCTTGACAAGTTTCACTTTATTTGGGTTAACATTTTCAGATGAAAAACTGTTGTTGAAAAATCTCCTGATTACTTCTAGTGGATAGTGATGGGGGTTCCCCCCAACTATAATCACCTGAATTATTTATTTGAACATGTTATATAATGAACAACAGCATAATCCAGTCTATAAAATACTGAACTCAGGCTAAGATGGCCTGTTTCTGTTCCTGGCCATGCCACTTAATGCGCAACTCAGGCACAGAGATTTAAAATGATTTGGTCAATCATTGTCCCTCTACATCACTGATGTCCAACCTTGTTGCCCTGTGGGCCAGATGCACAGTGCCCAGTTTGTCCATAGGCCACATCTGGCTAGTAAACCGAATTTGGCATGCGGGATGGGTGAGTCATGACTGATCTGGCCAGGGGAGGGGGAGGAGGAAGGGGGAGGCAAGAACTGGCCCAACCCAGCTACATGGAAAGAGGGGCCATGAGCCATCCCCAGTTCAGGCCTACAGGGAGAAAGGGGTGTGGCCTGGCCTCACTTCAGCCATGCAAGGGAGGCTGGCAGGGAGTGTGGACAGGTGCAATCAGGCCGTCTGTGGCTTGAGAATTTGTCAGTGGGAGGAGGTGTGGCAGTATTATTTGCTGCTGGTCCCCTGCCACCAAATTTCCTGGCCCATGGGGAAACCCATAGGCTGGATGCCATGTTTTCATGGACTGGATATGGCTTGCAGGCTGAAGGTTGAGTTCCTGTGCTCTACATTATAGATTCTTCAGGAAAAAGTCTGTTCTAACTACTTATTTGCTCAGTGTCTAGAAACTGAGGCCTTGATCTCAATTAGTCCTTTATGTTCCCACTACAATTTAAATGATAAGTAATTCTGAAGTAATTGACTAATATTTCAAAAATATTTGTAATAGCAGCTCTGGAGATTACTTAACAACTTTAGAAATGAAAGACTAATCCCATTCTGTAATCCCTAGATGATCCAGTGAAAGGATATATCCCACACCTTTTCCTTTGTAATAATTCTTGTTCCTTTTTTGGGCAGTGCAGTCTCATAAAAATGATTATAGTACTCCTTTAATCAGCTCCTCTTCCCAAAATAATCCCTGAGCAACCAAATAACTTTCTTGAAACAGCCAAACACAACTGGAAATGCACCAAATTGTGAAATTTGAAAGTGGACCTCTCTCCATTTCCAGAGGTTTAAGTTAAAAAAAAAGCAGAATCCAAAGTTACCTACTTATTTTCAGTTCCAGATCTTGTCAAAAGAACCCTCTGATAGATTTCAGGTGAAGAGGGTAGAAATTTCAGTATGCAACTCTTAGAAGAATACTGTTTACAGAAGTTTGACACTATCAGGTTTGAATAAAAAGCTTTAACTTCAAGTTGACCTTGATCTCAAATATTGAACCACTGATCTAAACCTTAGTTGATCCAAAGATTGCCTCTTGTGTTCATTTGAAACCTTAACACTCAGTCAAAGCAAAGGTAAAAGTCATTATCCCATTTCTAATGACATGTGTCCCATTTGGGAAGTGAATATTTAATGGGTGGGAGATCCAGGACCATAATTTTAGTCAAGCCACTTTCAATATGGGCCTTCTTGTTTATGGTTGATTTGGTTCTCTGTAGAGTTTGGCTTTTTGTACATCATTGAATAGAATCAAAAGTTCTATCCAGACGTCCCCACATGCAGGAGCCAGCTCCCTCTTCTGCCCCCCAGGGGAAGGTACCTGGGGCTTCTCTCTCATGCCGGCACAGTGCTGGCTTGGAAGGCAGCTGGCACCAGTGTGTGGGGCTTCCCTCCTGTGCTACATGAATGCAGGGAGCGCCAGTGATAGAGACGGCTGGGTGCGGGGTGGAGCTCACTGCAGTGTCCAGTGCTGGCCAGAGCCAAGCCCCTCTGGATGCCTGTGCCTTGAGCACCCCCACCTGCTGCTGCTATGCCACATGGGGAGTGGGAGGGTCCCCACACCCCCCACTTTCCCTCACGCTCCGTAAACTGCACACCCTGCCCCACAACTCCCCACATATACATAACGCCCAACTTACTGTATACCCCACACCCTCCCACACCCCACCATGCACATACCCACAACCCACCATACACACATCCACACACATCCCACCATACACCCCCAACAACTCACCTTAGACACCCTTGCACCCCACCATACACACCCACAACATACCATACACATATCCACACTCCACCATACACACACATACCCACACCCCACTATTCACAGCCCCACATCCCACCATACAACCCCCCCCCCCAACAATATATAAGACTAAGGATATATTTTTGAGTAATTATGCAATCGTGTCTATATACTGTATGCAAACACAATCATGGCAAAAGCATTTTTTGTAATAAAATTAAAATATGTCGTGGAATAGTGGGTGTTTGACTTTTAGTGTATGATTTGGGCTTTTGCTGGTTCCAAGATGGCTGCCCCCCTCCCAAAGGAGTATTTCTGGGGACAAGGGGAGGGACTTCTGGTGGCAAAGGTCAGGGGTTAGGGGGTGGGACTTCTGGTTCAAAGATGGTAACCAGGGGGCAGGGCAACTGTCAAGGGGCAGGGCTATCCATGTGGCCATCAACAGCTTACCAAAACTCATTAAGCGGCCCACCACCCAAAATAATTGCCCACTCCTGATATCACAGTTCTAGCTGTGATCCAAATAGTAGAACCCTTTTCTAGGGTTTCCGTTAACTTTGTTTTAAATGCTAGCAAACTTAAAAACCTATCTGGGCTTTCTCCTGAGCTTGTCTTTGCAGTACCTTGCTATCCTTACCTTAGGCTCCCTTGGTTTCAGAAAAAGTCAAATATATTTTCCATGATTGCAGATAATGGGGACCCACATGGTTTGGCTGTCAGGCTATGGCAGCAAAACAGGCTAAGGCAGTAACTCAGTAACAAAAGGGCCTTTGGAATTAAAAATAAAGCAGAGTGTTGTTTTATAATGGTATGTGCATTAGCAGTCATTATTATCTTCACAGGTACCACTCTTCTCATTTCTGTTAATGAGCTTTTTTGAGGGAGCTTGTTACAACAGGAGAACTGTTAGTGGTTTGTGCAAAACAAATAAAGCAAGACTAAAATTGTGACTGTAAAAGTTTAAAGGAATGCAGTTACTGGTGTTTGTTAATTTTATCTTTGCAGGAGGATCGCAGCTGCTTTTCTTTTTTCTTTTAACAGATGGAGTAACTTCTCATGTAGTGTTACAGTAATGACCAGCATGACACAGAAGGAAAATTCTCTGACAGTATGTTAAATAAGATCTTATTGACAGCTCCACTTGGTTGTAATTTGTAAGCTTGCATTGTTGCTTTTTTCCTTTCTTTCGCTTTTTTTTATCTCCTATTTGATGTCTCTCTTCTCTGTCACACAGAACTAAGTTTCAAGCTAAATGGGAAAGCATATCTTTACATTTAGCTAAAAACTGGCTTCAAAATAGCTAAGAGGAGCTGTGCATAGTCATAGCTGTGACTGGGATGACTGACTATGGATGTGTGGAGACCAGTGGATGTGCTGTACCTTGACTTTAGCAAGGCTTTTGATATGGTTTCCTACAACATTCTTGCAAGCAAGCTAAGGAAGTATGGACTGGATGAATGGACTGTAAAATGGATAGAAAACTGGCTGGATCATTGGGCTCAGAGGGTAGTAGTCAATGGCTCAATGTCTAGTTGGCAGCTGGTATCAAGTGGAGTGCTCTGGGAGTCAGTTCTGGGGCTGGTTTTGTTCAATATTTTAATCATCTGGGATCCCAGTTTTCTGTTTCCCATGGAAAAATGGAAACAAAAAATGCAGATTTGCCTCTTTACTTAAGGAAAACACAGGTTTCTAATTTTAACAAAGAAACACATGGGTTTTGCCCATTTGCAAAGAGCTCGCTGTAGGCTGGCAGAGTTCCATCCTGCAGGGGGCTGGGAGGAGTGGGATGAGGGCACCCAGGCAGGGGGCACCATGTGCACGTATATGCACATGGCCACCAGGCAGCCTGGAGAACAGTTTCCACATGTAAGTCTGGTGGGGTCGGGGTGGAGATTTGGGCCCCCATATGGTGGAAGGTAATGAGTCAGGCAGGCTGGGGATGCAGGGCTTGGGGCCCAGAGTTGGAATGTGTGGCTGCTGGGTCTGACAGGGAGTGGGATGGGGCGGGTGGCTTGTCCAGGGCCAGGGGTTGAAGCCAGCTCCCTGCTGCTATGTCCACTCCTAGCAGGGCAGGGGAGACCTGTGTCTCCAAGATCCGTGCACAGGTTGGAGGCAGGTGTGGACTGCCCGCTGCAGGATCAGGCTCCCCATCCTGCTGCCCTCCCCCAGGGCCTCGCTAGCCCAGTGGGCAAGACATGGTGTGGCAGGGCAGATCGGGGCCAGGTGGGGAACCTCCTTGTCTCTGTGAACTCCATGCTGCCCTGGCTATGTGCCCTCTGCCTACCCCCCAGAAGAGGGGCACAACTCTGCCACCTCCGCTGCTGCCAGGTGGGCAAGGACACCTCACCAGTTTAGTGTGTAGCTTGCAGTGCAAGGAGCTTCCCCACACACCCTGCTCTGCTCTGCCATGCCACATCCCATCCGCTGGGCAATGGGGACCCCAGGAGAGGACATCAAGGTGGAGAGCCTGAGCCTGGAATGGGCAGCTCACACCCACCCCTGCCCTGCACACAGATCTGGGAGTGCACATGGCGGTGGGGAGCTGGCCCTGCCTGAGCCCACAGAAGGCAGCCAACACCCCACCCCGCCACAGGCTCCATTGTGGCTGTGCTGCCTATGGGGGATGGAGAGCCATGCTCTGCTTTGCTGCAGCAACTGCTGCCTCCATCAGGCAGCAGCCAGGGCTTGGGTGCTGCTGCAAGGGGAAGGGGGCTGCAGACCTGGGCCCCCAGCTGCCATAGCCCTGGTAGCTGGGGACCCTTTCTGGCAGGACTGGGGGGGCAGGGGGCTGTGGGTGGGGAGTGAGGGGCACCAGCAGGGCTGAAGGGTCTGTGGAGGGGAGGGACTGAGTAGTACCAGCAGGTGCAGGGGGCTGTGGCAGGGGAGTGAGGGGCACCAGCACCAGGGGGATGTTGTGGGGAGTGAAGCACACCAGCAGGGCTGGGAGGGGCAGAGTAAAGGGCCTGTACCTGCGTTCTGTGAACTAAGGGGACAGTGGGAGCTCTGATTTTCCACGATAAACCCCTAATTAAATACCAAACTTTATAGGTATTTAGAATTCATTCTATTATAGAGATTGAGACACTGGTAAGCATCCAAATTGCTTTAAAACTGTAAATATATCAATAAAACATTGTGTTCAACTGATACCTATGCTATGTATATAGTGAACTTTCATTTTAATCAGGGATTTTGGGGTTTTCATCACAGAATTTGCTATTGTTTTATCAGAGAATTTGCAATTTTTTCATTGGGAAAACCAGGGTCCCTGTTCATCAGTGACCTGGAAGATGGGAAAGAGTGCACCCTCAGCAAGTTTGCAGATGAAACCAAGCTGGGGAGAGTAGTAGATACTCTGGACAGTAAGGCTAGGATTCGGAGAGACCTCAACAAATTGGAGGATTGAACCAAAAGAAATCTCATGAAGTTTAATAAGGACAAGTGCAAAGTCCTGCACTTAGGACAAAAGGATTGGACTAAAAGAAATCTCATGGAGTTCAATAAGGACAAGTACAAAGTCCTGCACTTAGGACAAAAAAATCCCATACACTGCTACAGGCTGGGGACTGACTGGCTAAGGAGCAGCTGTGCAGAAAAGGAGCTGGAGGTTACAGTGGACAATAAACTGAATATCAGCCAACAGTGTGCCCTTGTTGTGAAGAAGGCTAATGGACTGCATTAGTAGGAACATTGCCAGCAGATCAAGGGAAGTGATTATTTCCCTCTATTCAGCACTGGTGAGGCCACATCTGAAACACTGTGTCCAGTTTTGGGCCCCCTACTACAGAAAGGATGTGGACAAATTGGAGATAGCTCAGTGGAGGGTAATGAAAATGGTTTGGGGGCTGGGGCACATGACATATGAGGAGAAGCTAAGGGAATTCAACTTATTTAGTCTGGCAAAAAGAAGACCGAGGGGGAATTTAATAGCAGCCTTCAACTACTTGAATGGTGGTTCCAAAAAGGATAGAACTAGACTGTTCTCGGTGGTGACACATAACAGAACAAGGAGCAATGATCTCAAGTTGCAGCAAGGGAAGTTTAGGTTAGATATTAGGGAAAAATTCTCACTAGGAGGGTAGTAAAACACTGGAACAGGCTACCCAGAGAGGTTGTGGACTCTCCTTCCTTGGAAGTGTTTAAGACCTGGGTAGAAAAAACCCTGGCTGAAATGATCTAGTTGGGGATGGTCCTGCTTTGAGCAGGGAGTTGGACTAGATGACTTTCTACTGTCCCTTCCAACCCTAATTTTCTATGATTCTATAACTGTATGATATATAATTGAAAATCAGTTTCTCTCTCTCTCATCTACCTATTAGGAATTCAGGATTCTTGATTCATTTTGTAAGAGCTGAGGATTTGTGTTTCACAGGTTTGGGAGGTGTCCTCTTTGGATAAAGTCCAGCAGTAGCAACATAGAGATAAAAAGCTAGAATGAGAAAGAGGCCTCATACAGACATTCTGTTTCTCCTGGGAGAGTTTCTGCCCATGAGCGTACAGATGTTAAGGCTCTTTGTCTTAGAGAAAAAATGGCCACTTCAGGAGAAAAATAACCTGAGAACAACCAGGATTAAATCACTCCTGGGAGAGTTTCTTCTGGGAAAGTAAATGGTTGTACATGCTGCAGGAGACTAACATAACAGGAAAGCTCTGTATTCCAAGGTAAGACTTGGAGCCAAAAGTATGGTTATTTAGAGTTTGGACAAACATGGTTAGGAAGTGGCTGTCTTGGAACAACCCAACCAAATTAGCTAACTGACAATATTTTCTGCCAGTTCAACCCTTCCTTTGTTAGCTGACTCCACTGAAAATTTCATATTATATTCCTTTAATAGCCCTAGGAAGACACAAAGACCTAAATGGATCTTTTCCTGGCTATTTACATCACCTTGAATCTCATAATTCCTGATAAATATGCTATGTATTAGGAGAACATAGAAGAGAGTTCCAAGTCTAATTTTTTTCTTGTAAGTGTCTCCAGTCCTGGGGCTCTGATTGATGAAGTTAGTTGGTAATGGAAATGACCTTAGCTCAGCAAACCACTTAGTTTTATAGTGAAGTTACATCTGGAAGTAATTTTGAGGGAAAGAGCCCTAGAAAAAACCCTCAAGTCCATTCTGCTAGGTACTGCAAAAAAATGCAGGAAGTTACATAGCTGTCTCCAAGACGTGTAGGCTTTCCTCCAATAGGTCCTTTGAATTCTTTGAAGATAAGAGATCCACACATTTTAGGAGCAAACTGGCTGCTGATTCACGGAAGGGATAAATTCTACAATTCTCCTGTTGAAGAATTTGGAAGAAGGTCTGCCTGATGAATTCACAGAAGTTTGTCTTTTGAAGGGCACAATTAGCATCTGTGTCTCTATATGAAAAATTTTCATTAGCTTGTGTTAATTAGGCTCCATTTAGTTAGTGGATTCCAGCGTGTGAACAGGCTTCTGTAGCAGCTGTATAAGACTTGTGTGTCACAAAGCAACATATGAGTGGTGCCTAGGGTAGGTTTCTCCCTGATAATCCTAGGTCCTTCTTGCTTTGTGTCTCTTAAATTTGGAAGTAAGATTCTCAAAGGAAAGAACACACTAGTTGCAGTTCAGCAACTCCAGTTTTAATTCATGGTGTTACTTGGCTCCAAGGAGATGGCCTTAAAGAACTGGGACAGAAGTTCCATAGACCGTTTAACCTAAATCAGTTAAGCCTGATGTAACATCCATCCAGATTTATCTTAAACCATGTTCAGCCATTTTGAAACTGGTTTCTCTGTGCTGAATTTCTCTTCTGTTATAGGTTTAAACTGGTTTCTGATAATTTATACTGGTTTATGTGTAACTTCTGTCCCCAACCAAAGTGGCTGCTGTCATTGCATAAGTATTTGTTAAAGCAAAACGTTCATTTCAAAAGTGTTGTGCACACACCTCTTATTTTGTACTTTAAAGATCTGCTTTAAGATTTTATTTTATTTTATTTGGCCTGAGCTACCTTGCTCCAGTCTTTCTTTCTAAGAAGAGATATTAAGTTTACCCACTGCACAGGAATATAATATTTGGTGAGTAATAACTATACTATTACACAGCAATGTCTTCTACATGTTAAATGCTTTCCCAACAACCAGGATGGATAATCTCTGTTCTGAAGAGTTCCAAATCTAAGACAAGACAGATTGGCAGACAGAAGTCAATCACTCAGTTTACTGACAGAAATGAATGGCATAGCAGAAGTGGGATTTTTGAGAGGGACTTAAGTGTGGACATCGTAGGGTAAGTGGCACACTATTTGGCTGAGGAAGGTGTGAAGGATAATGGATGGGTGAAATTGCAGCATGCCAAATTCAGAAACAGCATGAGGCCAAGCTGCAGAAGATAGTGTATTTCCACAGTACCTTCAGGAGGACAAGTGGTATTTATGCACGCCATAACCTTGACTTACAGTGCAAACTTCTGACTAGAGTTCTGGTCACCTGCTTTTGCTTCCAAGATATGCAAACAAGAGAAATCTGTTGCTGGAGGCCAATCCTTAAGAAATGGTTCCAAGTAACATATCAGTGCCCTTTACTTGCAGCCTTCTTTCACACTGCAGAGGTTGCAGAATGGAATTTTCTTCATACTTGGAAAAAGAATGCCTCAGAAAGCTGTTTCTCCTTACAATCCAAATGTGAGGTGTTCTGTGTGTTGTGTCCTGCTGGAAGATATTTATAGTGCTGTTTTAATCTCTATAGAGGATTTACCTTTAATATCATGAATTGGTGGGACTTGTGTTACTGTTTTCCAGGAGTGAGGTGGACTATAGAGAGATTACATAGATTGTATAGTCAGTATTATCTGCCTTTTAAAATTTTCTCTAAGTGAAGGGCTACCAGCCTGCTGCTCAGTGACTAATAAATTTGATTCATCCTTACTCCCCACAGGGCTATCCTCTTTCTTACTAATGTTTGACATTTTACATTTTAATTAAGATCACCCTCCAAGCAGCGAACCAGTAAGAGAATGACAGATTTTCTTACTGCAACAAGATACCAGCAAAAGGGCAATTCACCAAATATACCTCTGATGGTGCCTCTCACTACTGTTCAACATGGCCACCTAATGAGTACAGTAAGATAGAAAGAAAGAGGCTGCACCTTTTGCAATATCCAAACTGTATCAGTTCTTGCTGCTCCTTTCTCCAAAACATGTATGCTATATTCATGCCCAGAGGGCCCATTCAGGATGAGATGGGGGGTCATTGTTTTTTAAGCTGTATATATGAAGTCTTGGATACAGCCATGAACAGTGTAAAATCTCAGAAGATAAATGACACACAAAGAGAGCAAATAAAAATTATGACAGAGCGTAACAATGACCTCCCTTCCCCATTTGGTCTAGCCATCAAATGAAATGCTTGTCTTCTGTAGATCTGCGATTGAGCAGACATGTGAAGGAGCCCTTGAGGGTAAGGTTAGAGAGAGTATGTTCTATCTCTAAAGAGTCAACCCCAAAGAAAGTGTGAAGAAGCTGACAGATAGGCAGACAGGGTTGGCCTTCCAGACAGACTGGATGACTGGAGTAGACTGGAGTTGTGACATGCCTGAATGAGATTTAACTCATTCACTCTCTTTATAGCTACCTCAGTCTGGGTGAGATAACTTTATGATAGCATGAACTCTTTCTCTAGAGAGCTTCACTGGGTGTTCACATGTGGGCAGTTAACAGCTCTCAATAAACAGTTACTGTAATAGTAAGATAACCAGATGTCATCAGATACACATTTCCTAAGGTCTAGTCTACAATGGAGAACGTTGGAAAAATTAAGCTAAATTATCTAAAGATGTGAATTTAAAGTGGATTAATAAAATTGCACTGAACCCTCATCAAGACATTCTCATTTAGAATTAAAGTAGCCTTAACCTGATTTAGCTTAATTCACTTTGGAATTAAGGCCACTTTAGTTTTGAACAAAGAGCACTTTTCCATGTGCTTCAAGAGCCTCTCTAATTAAAGTGCCACAGCATCTTGTATATTAACGTCCTTGCATTTCAAAATGGCGGTGGGGGCACTTGAACTAAAGCTTGTTCGATGTGTTTTAGTTAAAGCACCCCAGCAACCATTCTGAAGTTCAGGGACACTAATGCACAAGATGCAGACTGGCTAAAGCATTGGCGACACATAGGGGGTACACATGACTGCATGCGCACCCCCTGAGACTGGCCACCACTGACAGTGCCAGTGGCATTTGCACACAGTTGCCGATCACCACACGGTACTTGCCACCCCTCCTCCCTCACCGCTGACACCGCCCCAGCTGCCTGCAGGTGGTCTCCATTCAGCCCACCCTCACCACCAACATCACCATGACTGCCTGTGGGAGGTTCCCGCTCACTGCTGCCACACTCCTGCTACTGCCACTGCTCCCTGTGGGCGGTTGCCGTGCCCCCACCAGCCTCAGGAGGCACGAGGTATTCATGGGCTACAGTGCAGTAATTAACATGCTCCAGCAGACTTGATTAATCAATGGGCTTCTCTCCCATGCTGCGTGAGCGTGGGGAGCATCAGTGATACAGATTGCCCAGTGGAAGCTGCTCCTTTGCTGTGATGTTTAGCACTGGCCAGACACATGCTCCACCAGGTGCCAGTGCCCTGAACAACCTCAGTGCCCCCACTTTCTGCGCCATGAGTGGAGTGTGTGGAGGGGTCCTCCTCACCTCCCCACACACCTATACCCTGCCCCCTGGCTCCCCACATATACACAACCCCCCAACATACCTTATGCCCTGTGTGCATACACAGCCACACCCCTTACACTTCCTTCACATCCCCACACCCTACTATACACACCCCACACATCCCCACACAACCCCACCATACACCCCTCCACACCCTTCCACACCCCCCCCACAATATACAAGATTAAGAATTTATTTTTGAGTTATTAAGAAATCCTTTTTATATACACTATGTAAACACAAATTGTGACAAAAAATATTTTTTGTAATAAAAGTAAAATAATAGTTGATGTTTTAGTGTATGCTTTGGGGGTTTTTTTCCCTGGTTCTAAGATGGCAGCCCCCCCTCCTGAAAGAAGTATTTCCAGGGGGCAAGGGGAGTGACTTCTGGTGGCAAATGTCAGGGGTTAGGGTGGGACTTCCAGTGCCGAGATGGCAACCAGGGGACAGGGCAACTGTCAAAGAGCTGGGCTACCCATGTGACCTGAAACAACTCACCAAAACTTGTTACGCAGCCCTCCACCCAAAATAGTTGCCCACCCCTGTGATATAGGTAGACAGTGATGGAAGCACCTCACTCACTGCTCTCAGTGGGTGCATCTACATGAGAGATTTAGTAGACTACTTAGCTCCACCATAAACATCTTGTGTCTACATATGCGGCCCTTTTATGCTACAGGAAATGAATTAACTCTGCACCAGAGTAGTACTTGTAAATACTTTGAAGTCTGCATGTATAAACTCTGCCCTGGCTGGCATGGGCATGATGATGGTTCATTGCAGGGGCTGCCTGCTAGCTTGCCTCACACTGGAATACCCTTGTGCCTCAGCTAGCCCCTATGTAGCACATTGAGCCAAGTTGGAGCAGCTCCAGGCTGGCAGACTAACTCCCCATGCTCCCTACCAGCCAGGCCTGCTCTGACCCAGCTCACTGTGCTGTGGTCCTGGCACAAATGTAAACCCTGGTGCCTGGGAACAATGAACTCTGTATGATATGCACTGAAATGTATTGCTGTGTGCTAATAACACATGTAGACTCACCCAGTGATAACATATACACTCCTAAATAGAATGGCTATATGCAGACACAGCATACATAGACACTATGATGTGACCTTCAGAAATGAGGTTTCTAGAGATGATTTTTCTTAGGGAAAAAAACTTTGTAGTTCTAAGCATGTTTCTGATACCACAATTATATCTTTGCTTCCAGGGAAGCATTTAGAACAGCATTGATGTCTTG
Source organism: Crocodylus porosus (assembly GCF_001723895.1). NCBI lineage: Eukaryota > Metazoa > Chordata > Crocodylia > Crocodylidae > Crocodylus > Crocodylus porosus. The sequence continues at coordinate 158,040,338 of NW_017728886.1, forward strand.
GCTGTGGTACCAGCATTAAGAATGTTGATCGATATCAAGATGCCTTTATTCTCTTAACAGCAGGAGTGGATTCCACTATGTGGGTAAGTGTACTTGGTATTGTTTATTATATACATGCAGGAGAGTTGTGTTGGCATCTGAATATTAATTTTTCATTTTTTTTCATACCCGGGTTGGCATTTTCTTAGGTCAGATCCTTGTGTCCTTATTCACAAATGAAGTCTGACCAAAGAAACAGAATTTAGCCTTACTATATAATCTTGTCCTTTTTTTAAAGGGTCAAAATCTGGAGCTTCATTATTGATTTTAAAAATATATTGCAAGCAAGATGTCCCTTACAGGAGGCAGGGAGATGATGAAAAAAGGGTAAAGTGCATAGGTACACAAGAAAAATATAGTAGTACATAAATATAGTTAAGAACTCGGTTATAAGATAAAACAAAATGTATAAAAATGTAGATGACTAAGCCAATGCTGGTGAAAAGAAATAATCTACAATGAATCAAAATATGCAAGTATGAGGGGCTAAATTGCTTTTAGCACTCTGTACATTATGTTTAGGTGCCTAGAGGCATTCAGGTATGAGTGCTAAATTAAAAATAATATTATTATGGATTTTTGGCGGCAGATGAGTGGAACTCTATGATGTCTCGTGTGCTTTAATTCTATTGCTTATGGCTAGACATGGCGGGCCAAATTTATCCCTGGTCCTCTATATTTAATCCTGAAAGCTCTTTAAAGAAACCATATTAAATATATAGCTAAAGCAGCACTGAATTCCAGACAAGTACTCATTTTTGAGCTATAAAGTGAGGAAATAAAATAGATTAAGATGTCTCAAGTCAGTCTAGTTTTGGGCAAGGTAAAAGATATCTCTGTCATATCCAGAGAATCTGAAACTGTGCTGCATGAAACTTAGAAGACTGGACAATGTCTCTGTGTGTGGTGAAACACTGCTAATACTAAACAGGGGCTCTGTTCTTCCTCAGTTTTCTCCTACAGATTTCATCTGAACTAGCCCAGTGAGTATCTTTCCTTTTAACATCCTGGGTCTCTCTTTTCCAGTTACACTGTGATATACTCTCTTTAAGGCTGAGGTTAATGCTGTCCTACAGGACTTGTGAAAGAATATTCTTTGAGGGTCTTTATACACAGGTTCATGAAGTCAATGGCAGTTTTTCCATAGACTTCAATAGGCACCAGTTTGAAACTTTAAAAGGGCACTTTGGGCGCATATCACGTGCAATTAATGCAGAGCAATAAACTCCAGAGCTTATTGTTCCTGCCTGGGCACACTGTTTGAATGTGCACCTCGGACCGCAGCACGTTGAGCCTGGTTGCAGCAACTCCAGGGGAAAGGGGGCTCTGAGGGTCAGCCCACCAGCATTGGGCTGCTCCAACCTGGCTCAACAGGCTGTGGAAGGGCTGCTTGGGGCACGAGGGTGCTTCAACGAGGGGCTATCCAGCACCAAAGTACCCTCATGCCCTTGCCAGCTGGGGCAGCATCTACACATGCTGTGGAGTAAAAAATCTGCAGCAGGATAGTACTTGTATTTACAAGTAGATAGTATTTACAAGTACTATCCAGTTGCGGAGTTATTTAGTTTACTCCAGCCTAATAAGGCTGCACGCATAAATGCCAAGACATGTATTTTGAAGCGAATTAGTCTGCTCTGCAGTAAACATCTCATGTAGATGGATCCTTTGTGTTCCTGTCTGAACTGCACTAGCCATGAGGGAGCTGTATAGTAGGTGCCTCATAGAACCAACTCTGGTACTACCTGCTGGCGTTTGTAGCAAGCTGTTTTCCCTACATGTTTTCTGGCTTCTTTGCATATGTAATGAGAATATAATGTGTATAACAGGAGGTGGAACCAGGGGGCAGTCTGCAGAGCTGTGATGTCTGTTAATTTGGACTGCAACTCCCAGATTCTCCCGGGCTGGAGGGCAAGGGCAAAAGGAAGAGGAAGCTTGAGGCTGGAGTAAGGGGGAAAGAGAGCAGCCTGCATGTGGAGTCTGGTCAGCCTTACACAGAGAAGCACACAGTGGAGCTGGAGATCTCACTGGTTGAGTCAGCCAGGACTGTGGACTGAAGAAACTGGACTCAGCTGGGGGGAAACTGGACTTGGGGGGTCATTGCAGGCTGCTGTTTGAGCACTCTAGGGACTAAAGGCTTGTTGGGTGACACTGTCAGAGGTGAGGGGGGGAAATTAAGGTGCTGATTATATGTTATCAGTGTTGATGTTTCTTTACCTTTGACCTGTTCCCTCCCTTTGGCCTACTGGTTTGTGACCCTAACCCTTATGGATTTCTGTATAGAAGTGGGAACTCGCCCCTTTGCTTCTTATGCCAGTTGCTGGAACTACAGGGTTGGCACACAAATCTGAGAGCAGCAGTGTCCAAACTTTTCACCCAGTGGGCCAGGTTGGTGGTGCCAGGTCTGTCCATGGGTCAGATCCCACTGGTGGGCCCAATTCAACATATGGGGCAGCCACAGCCAGGGTCTGGATCTGGCCATGCAGTAATGATCTGGCCCTGATACGTCTGCACAGGGCAGGCCTGGCCCAGGCCTGATCTGGCCGTACAGCAGTGGCTCAGTCTAGGCTTGATCTGGCCACATGGGGCTTTGAAATTTGGCAGCAGGGAAGTGCTGAAAGTATTAATTGCCATCACACCCCCAAATTTGCCAAATATTGCCAAATTTTCAGACCCATGTGGAGCCCCTGTGGTCTGGATGCCACGACTCCATGGGCTGGATTTGGCCTGTGTGGTGAGGGTTGAGCTGATGTATTAGATCAGCGGTGGTTAAACTTTTTGGCAGGCACACTGCAAGTTAAGCCCTGACCAAAGAGGCAGACACTGGGGTGCTGGAGAGCAGGCAGGAGGAACTCAAATATCTATCTGATCCTGAATAATGGAGTGGTGTTGGGGCAGGACACAGGTTGAAGAGGGGGTCAGGAACAAGAGCGAGGTTGACCCTTCCCTGGCCCTACAACTGCCAAAGGTTTACATGAAGAGCAAGGATCCAAATCCCTGAATTCAACAGCTACAGGATCAGAGATGGCTTAGGGTAACTCGGCTCTTGGGTGTTGATACCTGACACATCCTCTCACAACAGAGGTTCTACTACGGAGTAGGATGCTGGAGTTTCCCTTCCTCCAATCTGTTGCCTCCCTTTACTAAATACCCAGAGGTCCTGTGCCACTCAGCAGCTGCCTCTGCCACTTGTGGCACACATGTTGCGGCTTGATCACCTGTTTTGGAGTCAGATCTGACTGTAAAGGGCCCTTTGCATCAGGTTCTTAAAGAAGCTGCACAACTAAGAAAATAGAACAAATATTAGGGTAAGGAAAAGTACAAATAAGATTAAAGAAATAAGATTAGGAGAATGGAAATATCTCTTAGCTGATTATGTTTTTCTTATGCATAACTCATATATTTTATGTCTTTTATATCTCAAATATAGAAAAGTATTATGTCTTAATTGGGGGAAATCTTACCTTGTCCACAGTCACAGGTATGCCTAGCAATTTGCTGGCTGATTTCTTGCCCTTTACTACTTTATACCTTGAATCTCCTGTGGTCAACCTGCTACTGCATGCAATCTGAACAATAACACAGTAGTGCAGTTAGTTATGGGTGGGCGTATCTACACATGTCCCCATGGCACATCTATTACTGCGGCATCATTTAATATTTCCAAAAGGAAGTACTAAATGATGGAGCATTAACAGGCCATACTGCTCCATGTGCTCTGCACATGGTTATTTTTAGGTGCTATGCCACCATAGCGATGCACTGTAACGAGGGAGCGTGTTGCTATGGTGACGTAGTTGTGGCATCATAGTTTACAATTGCTAATGTTATGTCACCATAGAGCATTGCTATGGCAACGTAGTGTCACATGTAGATGCGCCTGGTATATAGCAGACTCTGGTGTAGGAAGAAACAGAGCATGCAATTTCTGCATGAAATGCTACCCAAAGGGAATAAAAATTTGAATGCAGTGGTGTGTGCAGCACATGCTTGTTTGCTTGTTTAAATTTGGTCGCATTCTTGCCTGTTATTTTTGTTCAGTGGGAATATGTAAGAAGTATTTGAATAAGAGTGGAACACACACTTTCATCTTCTTAATATTTGGCTGTGGTTAGTATATTCTTGGGGGGAGAGGCATGTTTTTGAAATTGCTCCTTTAGAATTTGGAAGCTCCCAGCTGTTTGTGTAAAATCTCTAATTTATGAATGAAAAAAATGGGATTTGCACACATAAAGTACGTCATTGAAAACATAAGTGCTTGTTTATACACACAATTATTTAACGTTTGCATATGCATGTAGAACAAGCTCATTTTCAGTGCTGAAGATGCAATTTAAAGGCTTCTGTCCTGCAGGCTGCTATTTTTTACTGATAGAACTGGAGAGTTAAAGTACTAGAATTCACTCCTGTGTTTGCTCAGCACCTGTGCAAACTAGACTAGTTTTTTCATAGCATATGAATATACACATAGTATTGACTAAATCTCTGTACGTGAGCACTGGAAAGCAGGCGCCAAGTGGGTATAATATAGGGATGAATATTTAGTATATTTTAATATGAACATTTGATGGAAAAAGTGGATGGAATCGTGGTGGACACAGAAAATTGTATAATAAAGTTGTGACATGAGGGCGCTGGTAAATGACTGGTCTTTGTTTCCCAGGACCAGATACATGACATGAATCCAGGATAAACATGGAGCCATTGTTCTTATATAAATAAATAGAACTAGATAAGATCCAGTAAATGAAGAAGGCATTTGGAGTAGCTATTTTAATTATTTCTTTAATAACTGGCATCCAATTTATCTGAGAGCAATCAAGACCTGTTCACAGAAAGTATAGGCAGGGGTCAGTCATTGTTCTGTCATTGTAATCTATCTGTTCTACCCATGTCATGGTGCTGATACCCACAGATGCAGAAAACATAGGCAATAATAATGGATTGCCACTCTTTGGGCGTATCTACACATGCAATTAATTTGAAGTAGGCTTACCATACAATAAAAATACTGTGCAGTAAGCCTACTGAGGAGCACATCTACTCGTGCTCCTTCTGGAGAGCAGATTTGATCTCAATGGGAGCAGCCCAGAGAGGGGGCCCAGGGGCATGGGGCTGGAAAATATCTGCAGGGGCAGGGCAGGGCCTGACCCTCTGCCTTGATTTGTTAATGTAGCAGCTAGCAGTGAGCCCGAAGCTGGGTGGGGAAGACTTGCTCAGCTGGGGGCAGTGGGGAGCTGTCCCATAAGTGGGGCAGCCAGCAGAGAGTCCCCAGCTGGGCAGGGAAGTCTGCACATGCCACCTAGAGCTAGCTGGAACCTGCCCCAGAATGGGCCAGTCTATACCAGGTCCCAGCCGGCTCCAGGATGGACAGGGAGCTCTCCCCATGCAGGGAGCTCCTGGCCCCAGCTCTCTGATCAGAGTCAGGGCTGAAAGATTGTCCTCTGCCCCCAGAAACTGCCTGCTACTGGGGCAGACTCCAAGCTTGGAGCCTGCCCTAGCAGCAGGCAGGTCCCAGGTGCAGGGAGCAATTTCCTAGTCCCCACTTCAGCTGCAGAGGCAGGGCTGGGAGCTGCTTGCAGCAAGGGCAAGGGGACATTGTTCTGGCCAGGTTCTGAGCTCAGAGCCCATCTTGGCAGCAGGCAGCTCCTAAGGACAGGCAGCAATCTCCTACCCCCTGTTATTTGCTCTCAGTCAGCCATCTATATGTGTGTTATTGCACAGTAACTACTCCACAGTTAATTTGCTACCTGCATTTGCAGGTATCAAATTTAGCCATGGAGTAGACCAATTTATTGGGCAGTAAGCTCCTGAACATGTAGACGGTGATACTTACTGTGCAGAAAATACATGTACTGTACAGTATAGTGTCTTGTGTAGATGTGCCCTTTACCTCATTAATAGGCAGTGTTGTTTTTCAACTTTCTTCAGTTTAGTGAATTGTAACAAAGTCTGATGCTCAGTAGCTCTACAGGATATGGTGTGAGTAGTTGTATCTGTTGTGACTTTTCTCTCTGAAGATCATTCGGCCTGGAAGTATACTGGGGCTTTTTGTGTAAGGAAGCATATAACACCTGTGATTTAGTGCTCACTTCTTAAAACTATATTCTGCATACATGAGGGAAAGGCGACATTCTACTCCCATTGAAGTCATTGGCAACATTTCCATTGGCTTCCACGATACACAATTAAAAATTAAAAGATGTAGGTAAACAGTACCTAATTGATTATAAAATGGATTCACATGATTCTTTTTTCATATTTCATTTTTCTGGTCTTCAAAAAATGTAGGTCATCAATGTCAATATGGAAGCAAAAATAAAACAAAAACCCCTCCAGATTAAAAAAAATCAGAAATACACATTTTGCATTCACTAAGAGCAACACAACAAAGTTTTATTAAACCTGTAAAAGACAGTTTAAAAATATGCAAAACAAAGCTGTACAAATTACCACACAACTCTCAGAAACAAAAATTGTGAAACTTATATAGCTCTACGCCCGATCATGCTCACATTCCCACAGATGTAATCTCTTTGTTGTTATTATGTACCTTTCCTTTTCATCTGAATAAAGTGCTCATGAATGTGAGCCTGATATCCCTGACTAAAGGTTGTGACCGAGGTATGGTACGGGCAGGTACTTCCCCAGCTTGTGTGTTCTGCTTTATCCATATGTTGGAATCTTATTCTGATGACAGTCCTAAATCCTGAGGTATATCCTCAGCAGGGACAGAAAGTCATACCAAATTATATTAATTATGGGGTGGGCTTTTACTCAGGGCACTTGGGACACCCTCCCTTTGTACATCCGAATTCAGGTTTCCAGAACAAAAGAGCCTACTTGCGCCATTATGCCACCCAACCGATCTGTTTGTTCAGAGTCAAGCAGAACAGGTGAATTAAAATAGTGTCTTTCAAATAGCTCTTCTTCAGGGTTAAACTTTGGCTTCAGTTTCCAGAGGTTTCCAGATACTTGTTGTGGCAGCTGAGCAGACATTGCTGGAACTATCCTCTTTGCATAGGGCAGATACAGGCAAAATGACTTAGGGGGAGCCCAGGGGAAGCATGCACTGCACAAAAATCCTTACACCTGCTTTTGCATGAAGTAGCATGTATTTCCCTCCAGCACTTGCTGCCAGATGCCAGCTGGCATGTGGAGAGAGGAAGGAAGCCAGTCTAGCTAGTTGTGATCCCTTGAAGCTCAGCAGTCCCGGTGAACCTGATAGCCAGCCATGCAGCCTTGTGTTCCAAGGAGCACAGAGTTGACATCCTGAATGGCTTCTAGCTGATCTGTGTTACGGGGTAAGCAGTTCTTGGATTCTTCTTCCCTCTGCCTTGTTCTTTTGTCGTGGGGAAACTAAAAATGACTCCTTACTATTCAGGAGAGAAAGACAGGTAAAGTGAGGAAGAGCTGAGTTTATAAAGTGGCCGTGTGGGCAGGTGCTTGAAGTGAATCCTGCAGTTAGATGTAGGGATTTCACTGCTGCATGAATCTGAGACTCAGCACCTGACATATTCTCATGGCTTTCCTCAGAAAGAATTCTGCTGGTCTTCATTCACCCGCAGCATAAGATCTCTTTCAGGTGTCAGCTGAGTTCTCATGCCATTTTGCATTTGTACCTGAGAAGAGCCAAAGTCCCGTCAAGAGCAGCAAGCCTTTTAGACAGGAAGACACAAACTCAACCCATTTTGTAACAAGAGAGGGATCTTTCTTGTTGTAACTAACTTTGTCATAAATATTAGACGATCTTTTTCTAACCTGTTTCCTTCCCCTTAGTGATTCCTCATCTCTGTTTGAAAAATAGGACGACCCTCTTAGCGCTGCCTATTACCAGGAAACTATCAGTTAATACCTCTCAACAGTCTTGGGGAATTAACTTGGGGAATTAACCAGTCCTTACGTCCTCTCTTTGTTAGTTCTTGGTGCTGTTCCTACAACTGCTTAATGTGATGGTTTTATTTGCATCGCAGAGCAATTAATATAGCATAATGAAAAATGTCGCTTTATAGAATTAAAATACATCCTGTTGTAAAATGGTGGGAATCACAGATCAGGCAGCATGATGTTCTGCTGCTTATCTGATCCTTATCATAGACAGATGTGCAGTCTAATTCTCAGAATACAGAGATGGGGGTGAGGAATTTAGGAACTAAACTTTTAGCTCTGATAAAGACCTCTTTTGTAGCCATGGGCAAGAAACCCTTTGGTTTAGTTTTCCTTTCTGTAAAATTAAGCATTTTCTTCTCCCAACCACACAAAGGTATTGTAAATATGTTTTGGTTAATGATTTTAAAGCACTCTGAAAGGGGAAAAGTGCTTAACTTAAATTGAACTTAAAGGCAGAGGTGGATGTTTAGCATTTCTGCAGGTTAGGGCCTAGGTCCTAGCTGTGGAATGCCATAATGTTGTACTATCAAAGAGACTGCAGATGGTGGCAGCAGCATTGCCAATCTGCTCTCCTGGGTCACCATTGTCCCTGCAGGCTAGAGGGCATCCTTGATGGACACATTTTTTCCTGTGCTGCCACTGATCCGGGCGACCACGTACAGGAGAGAGCAAAAGTTTATATTTGTGAGAACAAAGTGAAGGAGCATGGGAGGGAAGAACACTAGGTACTGGGTTATAAGCACCAAAGCCCCCAGCCTAATGGGTAATAGAGTAATTAATTCTGCTGATTAACTTGGCCTTGGGGTTCATGGAAATGACATCCACCTCTTTTTTCTTTCTTTTTTTTAAGCTCAAACTGTGGAACGAGGGAGCGTAAAAAAACAAGCTAATTAGAGGGAAATCAGGAGAAAAGAAGCAGGGAGAAAAGAGAGACAGTCTGAGCATTAATGAGACTTATTTGGGAAGAGGATGTGACAAGCTCTTCAAAAGCATTATTGTCAAATGTGTCACTGTTTCATAGATGGCTAGAGCTACCTTTGAGCTTCACGCTGATAGTTAATGATTTGAAACTATAAAAAGATTGAAAAGGTAAAAGGGAAAATGTCAGACTCAACTGGATTTTAATGAGCCCTTTTTTTCACATGAAACAGCCTTGGAAAGTACAGAAAGTTCACTTTCTCCCGATCCCCGGCTTACTTTCTCTTTCACTGTCTCACAGTAATAATTGTTTACAAAGGAACAGTGGGCAAAAGAAATCGAAGGTCTACCTTGTTCTAACCACAGCTCCTCCCCACCCTCCCAAACCCATTGACTTCACTTTTAGCTGGTGGATGGCTGGTGGAGCTGGGGTTTCTCAGAGATATGGATGACAACAATAAGCAGAGATTGATGGAGGAGACAGCAATAGCTCTTGTTTGTTTTTTTGTAACGTGCTGAGCAGAAGCAGTCTTCACACTGTGAAATGTAACAAAGAAAGCTAAAGTGATTACGCAGGTTCATTTGTCAGTATCACTGCTCCAGCTATTGCTGTGTGCGACAATGAGATGACAAGGCATTTATTGCTGATGGTTGGTTATTAGTCGCATTATAGGAAACATTAGCACAATCTAGGATACATAGACCACGGAGACAATAGCTTTCTGGGCTCCAAACTCAGCAGGGTGGCCTTGTCATTAAATTTGGTAGTACCAATTTATTTTTTTTTTTAGATAAATTGAAAGGAAACTTTGAAAACTAAATCTGTAACCCTACATTTACCTTAGACTGATCAGTGGGTTTCCTTTCGCCACTGCATTGTATATTGAAAAGGTTACACAGTTCAGACAAATGACTCATGTAACAATAAAGAGGTGTGAGTATCCTCTTATGGGATTTCCCCTCTTTGCAGATCTTACTACTTCCTTTTGTTACCTTTTGAGTGGTGACTGCTGCATAGCAACTGGCCTATTGGAAGGCAATGTTCTCTGGAAGGATACATGTAACACCCCGTTAATGAAAAACACAAGATGCAGATGTAGGCCCTTGACCTTCGTCTTTCCCCTAGCCATTTTGGACTTAGGTGCTGTTGTTGTTTGCCATCCATCACTTAGGATGTTGGGTGGCCCATAATTACTAAAGTGGATCTAACTTTAAGAAAAAAGGCATTGGGAAGTTTAGAATGGTACTGCCTTCCTCAGTATGTTAGCGTTGTCAATTGATACTGCCTTTTGAAAGACCCAATCTTCAGTTTACAGAGTGCTATACTAATACCCCCAGTTTGAGTTCCCAGTGTTCCACAGATCATTGATAATGATGCATCTACTTTGCTAGCCCTATATTTTTCTTCAGTCCCTGCTATAGCTATTCAAATCTGTCTGTCTTTTTATACATTCAACAGAACATTCTGATCAAAGGACAAAGACAAGCCCATGATGGAGCATTCTCCCTCCTTATTTTTTAACAACCATGATATTTTGTCTTTTGTATATGATGGATCTACAGTGGTTATCTTTGTTTGCTTCTTTGTATTGTGGTAGTGTCTACAAAGCAGTCAAAATAGGGTACCTTTGTGCTTGTCACTGTGAAGATCAGATGAGAGAATCCCTGTTCTCAAGAGTTTACAGTCTAAATAAACAACATAGATACTAGATGGAGAGTGGCAAAATGAGTGAAAAATAAAGGCAGAATTATGGTTAAAAATGTAATATTAGTGCCATGTCATAGTTTTGACATGATGGTCCAGGAAATACGTCAAAGGCAAGGATAATTTTGTGGATGGTGTCATGTAGTGGACCAATTGTATGCTTTGGATAATTTTAGGCAGGCTTTTGAAGTGACTTGAAGAAGAATGCCCTATATTTGAAAGCCTGTCTAAAACAATCCTAGCCATGCAGTTAGCCCAATAAACATATTACCCACAAAAATCCTTGCCTCTTGCATATTAATATCATGTTTTTATATATGGGTGGGGTTGAGTTAGGAAGGTATTTCATAGATTTCATAGATTTCATAGACATTAGGGCTGGAAGGGACCTCGGGAG
>NW_017728886.1:158051294-158057026 GCF_001723895.1 Crocodylus porosus
CCTCCACGTCCTCATCCGCCACCACGGTCCTGGCCAACCACTCTGGCTCGGCGGATCCTCACTGTCGTCTGTAATCCACACCGGCAACTCTGGCTCCGTGGCTTGGGGCTGAGCAGCGGGGATCCACCTCGCCGCTCCCTCCCCGACGGCTGGGGACCACCCTCGCAGCTCTGGTCCGGCGGCTCCTCACTGGGCAGTGTGGATCCGCCCCTCTGCTTCCGGTCCCACTGCTTGCCACCTCCAGACAGATCTCGCACTCTTCTTTAAACTGCCCGCTTCATCCGGGGGCCTGGATTGGGGAAGTGATTGCTCCACCCCCTGCGCCGGAATCGCAGGAGCCTCCCGGAGTCCCCTAGTCCGGGTACCTCCCGGACAAACACGGAGGCCAAGTGGGGTAATGCTGACATGTGGTGCGAGGGAGGGAAACAGCCGATCAGCACAGGAGAGAGAATGCCCAGGTTGAAACCCAGAGAAAATTCCTTGATGACATTATTGGTGCCTGAGATGCTTCTGCAGCTGCCTTGCTGTCTTCAGTCTCTGGCTGTTTCTTTCCTTGTGGCTACATAGTTGAATGTAATGGGATTTTCTAGAAAGTCTCTAGCGCCTCTGGAGGGAGGAGCCACTCTTGCACTGTTTTAGGTCTTGAGCCCAGATGGGCCTGTTAAGAACCTAAGGATTTTGTTACACATTATTTTTAGGTGACTCAGGGAACTGTTAGTCCCTGGATTGTCTACGCATTAAGATGTGCAAACTACTTTTATGCAGCCTTTAGGGATCTTGAAGTTACAGCACTCCAAGACAGGTTTTCTCTTGTCTGTATTACCCATCTCATGTTCTACGAATGTATGGCCATCCCACTGAGATACGCCACCCATGTTTCAGTTGTCCACCATCTCAGGATGCAGTGTCCATCCCCCCACCTCCTGTAGTGTGTGGACAAACTGTACACCCCCCAAACTTTAATGCCCACGGGGTTGTACTGGCACCAAGCCAACTTTTCCTCCTGTCCCTGGGAGTGTGCCCTAGCTGGGCAGCTTTCAAGGACACAGACAGGTCCAGGAGGGAGGGCTAGCAGGGGTGGAAGCAGGAGCAAAGTGAGTGGCCAGACTGGGATCCTCATGAGCTGGGACAGGGGCAGTGTCCCTGTGATCTGAGGTTACTCAATCCTCATTCTAATTCCAATCCAAGTCTATTAAATATGAAACTTTCTTTAATTTATCTTTATTTCTTTTCAATTCTTTTTTTTTTACTTCTTTTTATTTTATTCATTTGTGGGTTCAGTGCTGACTTTTTTTATTTCACCACCCTGCCCCCAGCCACCATTCCCACTGATTGCTTCTCCACCTCCCATTTCATTACCCAGTCCCATTCATTAAACTTTCCCCTTTCCAGCCTCATGATTCTGCCCCCACCAACCTATCTCTCCAACCTACCCCCCGACCTAGAACAGGGATAGAAACCAGTCCTGGCTCATCAACCATCCAGTGGCAACTCACAGCTGAAGCTCCTAGTCAGACCCCTGCTTGCCAGCCCTTTAGTGGCAAGTCGCAACTGCGCAGATCAGGGAAAGTCAGGGAACATTGTTAGCCTGAATATGTGACTGCTCTAAACTCAAGCTAGCACTAACGCCAACACCAATCAATATTTAGGAAGCTTAAAGTATAATGTGTAACAAAACCCTAAGTCAATGTTAAGAAGCTCTTAACTCATATGGGGCTCATGTACATGCCACAGTTTTTGCTGTTTCATGCTCTGCAACTGCATGTCTGTTTGTATGACCAGGATTTCCCGATGCTTTAAAAGTCTTTCTTGTGCATTAAATTAAAACTCCTCAGACGTAGTTTAGTTTGAATCACCGGGAATTAAAGTGTCACATCTATGGATTTGTTGCGCAAACACAAAGGCTCTCAAAGACATGTAATGAGCCTCTTTGTCCACCAGATGGTGCTGCACCTTTTTTGTAGTTCACCCCTTCAAAATGCTTTCACTTTTGAATTCCTTCTGCTTTTTTTTGTCTTGTGTGGTTTGCCAGCTCCCTGCTTCCACAGATGCATGGCAGGGCATAAGCATGGGGTGGGTGGGGGAGCCCAGGCTTGGAGGGGCAGCACTGGACCGTCCCACTCTCCTGCAGCACTGGCAAGGGACCCGGCTTAATTCATTTTAAAACCTAGTGCATGTAAACACCGATGCAACGCTCCAAAATAAACAAGTTTAAATTTTATAAACCTATTTAATTTAATAAGGATTAAAACCCATATTATATACAGGCATCCATGGGGACTTTTGAAAATTTCTTTCCAAGCTACACATGAAATAAAAACCACATAGGGCACTACATATAGTTAAATTTAGCCGATCTGTAACAACTCAACAAAATCTGAAAGGGATATTGTTTAATATAAAATGTCTACATTGAGGCACATATCTATTTTTATTTTAAAATTAGCAGAATTTGTAAGCAGTAACATGGAGCAAACAAACTGATTTTTTTATGGTCTAAAGAAAGAGTAGTTTTATGCCAAATTAACCCAGCTGGACCTATTCAGTCCTATCATTCTTTGTCCTGAACTGAGACCATGTTGCCAATGGGAAGAAATTAATAAGGTGAGAAAGGTAACTTTTTGTTTTGTATTTTGTTTTTCTTTGATTATTTTAACAGTGCTGAAAAATATGCCTTCCCTCACCCCCAAATGCATAACAGGCATGTGGGTATTGAAAAATTTAAGTGAAGTATGTATGTGAAAAACTGTCTAATTTGGGATGAGTCCTCAGTTGAAAAAAATAATCATTCTGGTATAAGCAGTCATTTCCAAAGATTACTGGTAAAACAAAGACATTGCTCATGAAGTTTCAGAAAGTTTGACAAGAGCTAGTAGAGCTGGCATATATACATTAGTCAAAGGGTCCTATGCACTTTGTAATGAAATATTACTTTCAATTTATTTCCAAACTATAAAATACAAGCATTAGAATAGCGGTTACCTATATCAAATCACAAAGAACAGACTCACAGTAGACTTGTTTTTCAAGCATCAGATTTCAGGACTTTGTTATGACTTGCAAGTTGTGCACATCACCTCTTTGCCAACATCTCAGCAGAATAACACATGGCTGGGAGCTCTTCAGACAGAAAAAAAATGTATTAGAAAAAGCCAAAAATGACAACAAAGTGCCTATCTGAATTTGTTCAACCTTTGCAAGTTGCCAGTGAAAGGATTGCCTGTTCCAAAGGTTTCCCCCATACCAAATTTACAAGTGCGACTAGGTTACAAGAAAAGAGACATGCAGCTGATTTTCCAGCCCCTAAGTACGCTTCTGCATGTTCTTTTGTGGCATACATCATGTCTTTGGCACACTAAGATACCATTGCTCTTGAGCCAGTTCTGCCAACCTGTTCCTGTTCGTATATATCAAATGTGGTAGGGAGATGATGTAGTTGCTTTGGAAACTCCCCCTGATCCCCCCCCCCACACACACACACTTCAGAGTTGTTGTAGCAGGGGGGAAGGTATCTTTACTACTTCATTTCCGAATTTGACACACCTGAGGGAGCAGGTTGAGTGGGTCATACTTGATGTCATCCTTCCTGAGAATACCAACTCGTGTAGTGACACAGGGCTGGATTACATGTTGAAAATCTCTGATATGGGAGTTCAAAATTAGAACGATTACTAGACCAGGAGAGTTGCTGAGCACAGAAGCTGAACTCAGTGCAGTACTTCATATGCTACATCTGGACTGACAAAGTTTTTGGATTAATTCATTTTTTAAATATATAGATGGAAGCACATTTGTTCAAATTTACATCAGGAAAATAAAGGACATTAACTTGTGATGACACTGCCATCTGAGGTATCTGAATGCAAAAATGGATTGGTTGTTACTGACTTCTCTGAAAACTGTTCTCAGTTTCTGAGAAGAGAATTATTCATAAGGGATACATATAATTGTTTATTTATGGCTGTATGTTCACCTCTTCTAAGGGTAAGGGAGATGCTAAGAAAAATAAATGGGAGGACATGGAGGAACTGGGATTTTTTTGAATTGTTGTAACCCCTTTTTGACCTGAGTTTCAAGCCAGAATTCAGTATTTTGTAAGTTATACCTATGAAGAGAATTTGGCAATGTAATGAGGTGTCCTTGATGCAATTCTGATTTACAGGAAACTAAAAAGTCTTGATTCCTTGGATACTGCAGGAGGTGGGCAAGCAGAGATAATTTCACAGCCCACAACAACTTCCTTCCTTCAGCATTCCTCAGATGTCCTTTATGTAGGCCTTTTTTCAGGGTCATGTTGACATGCCTGTTCAGCTTGTGCCTGGTTTTCTTGTGCGATGGCTTGTGAGTCTATTTCTTTCCAGCTTAGCTGTCTCTCCTCTATTCTCATACACTTCCCCCCCATCCCTTCTAAAAACAGTACCTTGCCAAAAACCCTCCTGGCCAAAGCAATTTCTGTGCAGCCTTTTATTTCCTTTGTTTTGGGCAGAAACGTGCATAACTACCTTCATGGTTATCTTCAATGAAGGTTGGGTGTTAAACCTGTCATTTCAACAAGGTTCATGCCCTACATACGCCCAATGCCTTCTGAATATGCCCAGTGGCAGCTCCAGGCACTCTCTGCTTCAGGATTTTACAATCTACATTATATAAGATATGGAAAAAAGTTAAGGGGAACAGGTTTGACACAGTCATGAAAGCTGCACTGTAGTGGTTAGGCTAGCATCTTGTATTTTTCAAATTTTTGGTTGCTGGGTTATAGTTTTTGGTTTGTTTTGTTCATTTTTGAAAATAGAACAAGAGCAAATCAGGACAGCTATTAGTAAAAGGCTAGTTGGAAGAGCTGAGTTATTAAGAAGTTTCTGATGGAGACAAGTAGCTAGTTTCTTTTGCTTGGGACACTCTCTAGAGCAATGTATTTTGGAGAGTAACCAAAGGTATCACACGTCACTGGTTGGTGGCGAACAAGCAGAGGAGTAATGATTTTCCCCTCTGCATGACAGCACATATTTGCCAAGTGAGATTTCAAGAGACAATTCAGTTAATCAAGAGACAGTGGTCCTGGGGTGAAGGCCCTAAATTGAGATGAGGGAGTTGTAAATTTAGTCCCTAGCTGTACAATATCCCCTGTGTTCTTAAACAATTCTCTAAGGTTCAGATCCTCAAAGGTATTTTGGTACCGTATCCCCACTTAAATATGACAAACCAACTGACTTCTATTCTACAGAAGTTAGGTACAAAATGCCTGTGAGGATTTGGGCCTTATGTCTCTCATTTCCAATGTGGGAAACCTCCTGTCTCAGGAGGTTGTTACTCATGTTACACTGCATTTAAAATGCTAGCATCTGAGCATTCAGGCAGTAAACACATACTAAATATGTGCTAAGTGCCATCCTAGTAACAAAGTCAGAACTTCTTTGGCAAGGAGTTTCTCTAGATCTTATTACTTAGTACGTGTTAAACTAATGTCCAGCTGGAAGTAATAGGATTAGAGCAAGGATGGGCAAAATGGTGGATCGGGCTAGTGGCTGGACTCCATTTCCCAGCAGCCCCTGCCCACAACGCTGCAGATGGTTTCCATGGGGACCCAGCAGTGCTGGGGCCATGACAGCTCAGGGCCAGAGTTTCCATGGAGATCAGCCCCAGCAGCACTGGCAGGATGTGCAGTTGGGTGGGGAGCTGCTCTGGAGCCAGGACTGGAATCTTGCAGTGGTGACAGTGTGCTCCAGGGTTTC
>NW_017728886.1:158057672-158071487 GCF_001723895.1 Crocodylus porosus
GCCCCCAAGGTCTGGAACAGTCTGCCAGCGGAGGTGGTTCAAGCACCTACACTGAACACCTTCAAGAGTAAATTGGATGCTTATCTTGCTGGGATTCTATGACCCCAGCTGACTTCCTGCCCTTTGGGCAGGGGGCTGGACTCAATGATGTCCCGAGGTCCCTTCCAGCCCTAATGTCTATGAAATCTATGAAATCTATGAAATGTCTGGCTGCAGAGGGAAGTGGCATGGGATGTGGTACAGGAAGAAGAAGCACTGTGGGACTGTGATCCCACTGCTCTGTGCCTCTGTATTGGTTTCTGCATCCCACGGTGCTTTCTTTCTTTGCACTGGGTCCTCATTCTGTCCTCAGAGAGGAGTGATGTGGAACCTGGTGCAGAAGCAAGGAGAGCTTCCAAGACCTGGGACCCACCACTCCCTGACTCCGAGCTTGGTCCTTGGTGGGTCCCTAAGCTAAGACCAAAAATCAGCCCTGGGACCACACTGGAGTCTTGAATTGGCTCTGGTGCCATCCCAGAGCTTAGATGGAAAATCGGCTGACCTCCAGTCTCAGTCCTGGGATGGCACCCAAGCCAGTTCACAAGACTCCAGTCGCTATTATGATCTATATTTAGACTGTAGTAAGCTTTAACATGCTACTGCTCAGAAAACTTTCTTGAGTCATATGAATGCTTACTACAGTCTACATATGATATCACACATGATATAAGGCCCCCAGAGAGATGAAGGTCAATTCACTATTGTCTGAAATGTGCCTGGTACTGTGGTATTTATAGGCCATAGCATTTACTACCCTGATAACCAATATCAAAGACTGGGCATATCACCAGCCAGGGCTTAGAAACTCATGAATACAGATGTCTCTAGCACAAGCCGGAGCTGGAGTGCTGCAGTACCAATAATTAACCATGTTCTGACTCTTTTTAAGTATACTGATATTGAGGTGGTAACTGCGATTTTTCAAGTGGGAATCCCCCCACCCCTCCCTCTTTTCTTTTTTTAACTCCAGCATTTCTGGAATATTCTGTATCTTGTGCATTCCCCAGCAAGATTCTTCCATTTAGGTAACTCCTATGGAGGAAGCAAAGGATGGGTTGGGGAGAGCCAGAGAGTAAAAATGCCTTTAAGAGCAATATTCTGCCAGAAATGCAGGGGGGTGGGGTAGGAGGTGGAGAAAAACAGCAACCTTTCAGAACCTAACTGTAAGTTAAACAGAGAGAAAACAATGAAAACTACCTCCCTGGGTCACCAAACAGAGGAAGGATGTACACAGTTGGAACTTTGCTTTAAGAAAGATTCGGTAACAGCCCTAGAATTTGGAATGAATAAAATGGCTTTATCCCTTTATGGAGAAAAGCAAAACCTTTCACCAGTGTGGCAACAAGCAGCTTTCTGGCTAACCTGAAGAGTGAGACAGTGTCTTAGTAACGTAAGGGCAAAACGTGCTTTTTTTTAAATGTAAGATTACCGAAGTCTTGCCAGTGGTGCTTAACAGGCAAATTGTTTAACAATCACAGCAAGCATTCTGCACCTGGGATCTGTGCAGGTGCAGATTCCTGGTTATAGGCCAGCATTATTTTGCAATGCCATTGGCTTAAATCACTTTAAAACAGAAACAATATTGAACATCATTTTTATTTTCTGGGTGCTTTCTTATCTATGTAAGTGCATAAAACTAAGTTGCACACTTTTATCCAAACTGAAAGTCAACACTGTTTGGAGCAGCATATTATGATTGCCATGCTTTCTGGTGGAGAATTAACCCTATTGGGCTGAGTCTATTTAGAACCCTACAAAACAGAAGAAAACAAAACAAACAAAACGCTCCCACCGTAAATTAACAGAACATGCCGTGGTGAAATAATGGAGATAGATGAAAGTCAGGAAAAAACCACATGCAGCAAAGTTGATTTGTGCTTTCATGGGAAAGCATGGGATAAAGCTAACAAATAAGTAAATCCTGGCCATGAGTCAAGATAGTCCTCTGGACTGGATTTTCTTCTACATCTAGAGAATAACGAGTGCCATACTAGGTCAGACCAATGATCTATCCAGCTGAATACTCTATACCTGACAGTGCTCTGCTTGAACACTCTTTATTAACCCACACTCAGGTCCCTGTTAATGTCAAAGCTGCAATCTTTACAAATGCCCATATGGAACAGATGGAATCTGCATATTGCATGATAATATCAGACAGCGGCTCATAGACTTTGAAATTGGTATCTGACACCATACGGAAGACAGAGGTCCCTGTTTTCTCTTTTGTTTTCCCCTGAATCATTTGTTGTGCTTCTAGTGGCCTCCCAGATTGAGGGAGGCTTATGGTTTTCCTGGTAAGCCCACCACCCTTGACAGTAGCAATATCAGATGCTTTAAGGGGAGGGTAAATGAACACGGCATGTCTAGTGATCCATCCCATTATACCCTCCCTGGAATCAACCATCATCGAATTAGGGATGACGGAGGATAGATCTCTGACTGTTTTGTTTAATAGCTGCCAGTGTCTGAGGTACAGCAACAAGTTCCACAAGAAAATGTATAGATGTAGTTTAATATAATGCAATGAAATAGTTCTTGGATTGTGAACTTTGATGATAAATTTGCTTCTTAATTTGCAGTAAGAAGTGTCATGTAATGCTTTTTCCTCCTGCATGTCTTGCATTTTGATCCTAATAGAATTAACTGTGGAGTGAATCCTTATGGCAACAGATTTCTTGTAGTCCAGCATTGTTATACAGAGCCATTCACCTTCTCAATTCACTAGGAAGGCTGTCAAGTAATTAGTTATAAAAGTTATAATTAATTTCCTGAGCTGCTATACTTGAATCATTTCAGCAATCGCTCTTTGGTTTTTTTTCTTTCTTTTTTTTCTTTTCTTTTTTCTTTTTGATCTTCTGGAGGGAACTCTAAATTAAATAATAATTCAATAATTCTATTTTTTCCAAGCAACTTTGTAATGTATGCAGTCATATTTATTTTTTTCAAATATCTTATATATGGACACAACTCCACTGAATTTTTGGAACACTTTTCTATGTCCATGTGAAAGAATATGTTAGGCTATGATACAGGTATGATCCAGATAGGATATAAAAAAAAAAAATGGCAAACTCTCATTGACAAAGCTGCCAAATTTCATCCTTCATTTTGGTCTGCTGCTTATGCATATCAACTTTACTTTAATATATACACTATGATGTTTCTGTTCTTCAGACTCCTGGATAATGTAAGTAAAACACAGAACACAGAGTTTCTTAGGAATTGCAAAACATAGTATACTTGAAGGTTTTAATCAAATAGTGGTAACATTTTATTTTTCATTGAGGGACTATACAGCATTGATCAACTCACTCACTACTCCCTGTATTTTATTTTTAATAGGTTAGCAGCACACTACATACTAAGAATATGAAAGATTTTCATGCATAGTAGTGTCTTTTTTTCTTCAGAGAGATCAAGCCATCTAACTGTTTTGATGGTGTCTCTATAGTAGCCCATATCAAATGGATAAAGGACTTAATTTTATGATCTTATATGGTCTTAAAGGGTTTTTTAAAATCAGACCTTCTTATGTACTGGAACTTTTCATTCTCTCAGATTCTTCATTAACAAGAAACCTCATTCAAAAGTATAATGGGAGATTAGAGGATTAAGCAATTTAGGGTTGAAAATAAATATTTCTGCTCCCTGTGTTAACAATTAACTAGCAGAGCATTGGCCTTTCCAACATGCTTGGTTAGGAGTATGTGTCTTTCCAGAACATCCAAAAAGGTGAAGATGCAGATTGCCACATGGACAATTGTTTGCCCTTCCTAACTCCTGTGGTGGATTAGACAAAGTATACAGTATGAAAACACCCAGCTTAGATGCATAAAGCTCTTTGTTTTCAACCCTATATCAGTGTTATATTCTGTGCCCTCACAAGCTGATATTTCTCTGATTCTTGATAAGTTCTTTTTCTTTCCCTTTCCTCTTTCCAGTTCCTTTCACTCCCTTTTCTCCTCTGCTTCAGTGTTTGCCAGCTCTGATGGAGTTCTTCTTTGGTACTGGCTCCTAACAATTTTGTATCATGTCCTTCTTTCCCTTTGCCCTCATGGTCTGACATAGATTTTCCTTCACATTTGTTTGCTT
This sequence comes from Crocodylus porosus, assembly GCF_001723895.1. Lineage (NCBI taxonomy): Eukaryota > Metazoa > Chordata > Crocodylia > Crocodylidae > Crocodylus > Crocodylus porosus. Next base: position 158,061,807 of record NW_017728886.1, read on the forward strand.
GCTCAGTTTGGGAACAGTCTCCCTCTTTCTCTTGAAATGTAGGTGCTCTGCTGCCTTACTGTCAGCATAAAATATCCTGGAAGCCTCAAGTGAAGCCAGTTCACTGGACTGTTCAGTCAGTCGAATTGCCACTGCTTCCTGCTGTTCCTTTGATAGATAGTACCATAAAGTGGATGTGATGTGGTTATTAGGCTGTGGTTCGGTTCATACTGAGTTGTATTGATTGGTGTTGGTTCAGAGCTTGTTACACATTTTATCAATTGACCTTCCAGATTGCATCCCTGCTTTGTTTCTTTTACTTCTGATTCTGCTTTGTCTCTAGTTTTGTAGCTCCTAATTTTCTTTTGGTTGATTTCTCATAGTATTTCTTTACTTTTCTATTGCACAGGGAGAGTTTTCTAATGAAACCATATTTTCCTTTAGCCAGAGTTTGTTTGTTTGTTTTACAAATCTAGTCTGCTCTTTTCTAGTATGTCAATTTCATTAAAGGACTCAGGTTCTAAAATATTTCAATCATCACCAAGCAAAAGAAATTTAACCCAAATTCAAGTTTGGGAAGGTAAAGCTCATGGGTGTAAAAAGCAGCTTTACAGTAGGTCTGTTCAAATAGAATGTGTAGGGCAAAATAGTTCAGTAACTGCAGGCCTTCACAAACTGTTCCTTTTGGCCAACTGGAGTTAGAGCAATTTTACACAGGCTGAGTATGTGGCTCTGGATTTCTAAGCATATTATTTACAAGTATGCCTGGAATAGCCTGAAGGAGTAATCACAACTAAATGCACTTCCATGTTTTCAATTCATGATAGCTACTCAGTGGATGTACTCACATGTACTGGTAAGGCAATGTGATAAACTCCAGCTCAGTTTGCACAGAGTGGACTGGTCCTGTGTACAGTGCGTGTATGTGACCCTGGACCTGCAGCAGTTTGAGACGAGGCAGAGCGGCCCTGGGCTGACAGCAGGATCAGGGGGTCAGCCCTGGGCTCCAGGTGGTGGCAATGGCTGGTGGAGGGGCTGGCTGGGGCACAAGATTATTGAAACTGCAAAGCTGTGTGACTGACCCCTGAGCCTGCTGCCCGCCTGGAGCTGCTCCATCTTGAATCAAACAGCTGTGGTCTTAGTCACTGTCCATACATGCATTTCTGTGCAGTAAATGACTCCGCTGTAAGATAGTATGGCAAAGTCCATTAATTTACTGTGCTGTACTACCAGTGCACATATAGATGGTGATGCTCTAGTGCAGAGCTAATTAGTCAACTCTGCAGTAAAGTGCATGTGTAGATGCACCCTGTGAGTGAGTTTACACAAGACACCAACTGTGCAGTAACCTACTAATACTGCGCAATAGTGTGCTGGGCAAAACCTGTGCTAATACGCTACTGCACAGTAGTATTAGGCTACTCCACAGTTAGCGTCTGTAAAAACCCATGCCCTGGTGCTACTGCCATTAAGTCCCAATTTGTAGGGTTAATGCCACTCTTCTTAAGGTATGCTTTCAGGGTGTTCTTGTAGCGCTTCCTCTGTCCTCAGTAGGTCCTCTTACCATGCCTACATTGAGTGTAACAAGAAGCCCCTTCTTGCCTGCACCCCTCTCCATTTTGTGCATTTCTTTTTCTTTCTAAGTACTGGCAGAGACCTAACACACTCATTGCATGGGTGTGGCAAGGCTCAGAGCAAGCCAGAAAGCTGAGGTGGCTTTCTGTAAGAGAAATCTACAAACTACATCTACACATCGATTGAGCTAAGTGTCACTAAAGAAAACAAAAGAACTAAAATATCCACTTTAAAGCAAAGCCTGTAAGAGATGAGACAAGCCAAGATGCACTGAAAACATGACTGTAAATATATCCTGGTGAACACATTCCCCCTTTGATTAAAACCTACTTCCCAAAGAAAACTTCCTGTATCTGTCTAAAGTGTATGCTAAATTAATCTACTGCATTTAACCTAACTCACTTACTATTCCCAGTGTTTGATCCTCACCACCTCACATTTGCATTTATTGATTAAGGTATATTTCTTTTTATATTTCATCTGTCTCATCTTTGGCCTGGTATTCTCTATTGTATGTTTTATACCTTTTAACTTTTAATGAAAGTATTCTTTAGAGTAAGTCATACTTTGTATGACTAAATTATTATTGTAAGAATACATTGGAATTGTAATCACTGGAATTTTATTGATATATTGGACTGGTCCCCTAAGTGAATGGAGTATAAATGAGTCGGTAGATAATTGAATGACAAAGCAAGAGCCGCTGGCTGTTAATAGCTTAACCAGAGGAACTTACCATCACAAAACTCTACATTTTAAGCTATCAAGCCATGTGAAACCTGCAAGGACGCAGCCATTGAATTGATCAAGTCGAGGGTGAACTCCCAAAACTGCATCACTGGGCAAAACCCCCAGTGACTGTGATTAACAGCTGTCATGCACTACTCAAGACCCATGTGGGACAGTGACTTCCAGATTGGGTAGCCAAGATGATGCTGGTGGATGACACAAGTCTGCCAGAAAGGGATAAAAGGCAGTGAAGGATGACCCTCAGTGGCACCCCCTAATCCAGCACCTGACCTACCGAGACAGAAGGACAAGCAGGCATCCCCCTTCTGGAAAAGACATTGCCCTGGAGGAAGCTGATCGACTCCAGCACGCCGGATAGGTATAAACCAGCATTGGTGCTACACTACTGTTGCAGCAATTGCATGTGTGAGTGTGTGCATGTGTGTGTTAGTGTGTGTTAAGGTGGGCAGTACCCCTCATAACTCAGAGTTTGCATTTATGATTTTATTGGTAGCTTCATATTCCATCTAATAAACTAAAAGTTATGATGATCCTGAGAGTTGGTCCTTTGTAGCCAACATGAGAAGAGGACTTGCTTTGGGAGATGAGTGTCAGCCATCCACACAGAGTGCCAGCCCAGTGGAGTTGATGTTTTATGACCTTTGCCTCAATACTGATTATGCTAGCTGCAGAGATGATGCTGGCATTGGTGCAGTGGTCTTCCTATCTAATGATAAGGATCTTCCTAAGGAAACACTGATGGAACCATTTGAGGTGCTTAAGATGGCTTCGATATGTTACCCATGTCTCACAGCCATAGAGGAGTGTGGGGATAACCACTGTATTGTAGACCAGGATCTTAGTTTCTACTTGCAGGTCTTAGTCAGCAAAGACATGGCAATGCAGCTTTCTGAAGGATACACTGGCACAGTGAATCCTATGTTTGATTTCTACATCAAGATTGACTGACTTGGAGAGGTGGCTGGCAAGGTATGGAAAATGTTTGATGTTTTTCAGGGGTTCTCCAGCAATGGTAATTTGTGGGGGGAGGGGAGCAGCTTGCTCTGGCATAGGCTGATGGAGCACCTTGGTCTTCTCAATGTTAAGGGAGAGCCCCAGGCTGTGACAAGCACCCGAGAAGAGGTCAAGGATAGACTGCAGATCAGTCTCAGTGCATGCAAAGATAACAAAGTCACCAGTGTACTGAAGGTCAGTGATGCCAGTCTTGGTAACTTTTGTGTTGCTATGAAGGTGCCACAGGTTGAAAAGCTGATATACATTTTCGATTCTCAACCCCAATTCCAGGAGGAAGGCAGTCATGGATGAGAAACAAAATCACAGCAAGATAGATGGGAAAAAGGGTTGGTGTGATGACACAGCCCTGTTTGACACCAGTACGGAATGTAAATGGGTCTGTCTCTGATCCATTGCAAAGTACTGTGGCAGACATCCTGTCACGGAGTAGCTTGAGGACATCGATAAACTTCAGTGGACAACCAAACCTAGCCGGCACCTTCCATAAAGCTTCATAATTGATGGAGTTGAAGGCCTTGGTTAGCTCAGTGAATGCCATAAACAGCTCCTGGTGTTGCTCTCTACGCATCTCCTGAATCTGTTGTGCAAGAAAAATAACTTCCTCCTTGACCCATATTTGGATAAGTAGGTGAAATTTTTGCACTAGTGCTGTTCCTTCCACCAGCTTTGAAGACCTGCACAGGGATGCCATCTGGGTTTGGTGACTTATTGTTCTTGCTCTGGGTGATGGCATGCCAGACTCCCTTCAAGGGTGGGGGATCAACAAGAGGTTCTGTTACTGGGTGTTGAGGAATGGACTCAACAGTGGCAGCTGAGACCTCAGAGCACAAAGCACAGTAGCACAGAGCACAGTTAAAAGTACAGTAGAACAGTTCCTTGTTGACATCTTCATTGTCAAGTGTGGGGGCATATGCACTGATATCTAGCATATTGGTTGTTACTAAGCTTGAGTGGACAATCATAAAGAGTTTGTTCATGCCCCGAAGGAGTTCTGATAGCTGTCTGACAATCTTGTTCTTTATGGCAAAGCCAACCCCATGAATATACCTCTCTTCAGGTGACTTTTCTTTCCAAAAAAAAGCATAGCCACCTCCTTCTTTCAGCTGCCCTTCATCTGCCCAGTGGGTGTCACTTAGAGCAGTTATATTGATGTCATATCTTGCAAGTTCTCTAGCTTCTATGGTGTCTCTTCTTTCAGGATGCTCACTGTTTGGAGAGTCCATGAGAGTGTGGACATTCCATGTGGTGAATTAGAGCACTTAATTTTGTTGGTTTCAGCCTCAAGTAGAGTGATCCCAGTGGATGTGGCAATCCAGCCAGGGGCGCGGGGGAGGAGGGGGTTGAGACAGCTTTTGTTTAGGGCACTTCTTCCCATTCTAGCCCCTTTCCCATTCAGGGTGAACATAGGGAATTCTAAAAACGATTGCTCATTCACGGCCACGGCTGCCAAATTGTACTTCTTTCTCGGTAAGTGCAAAATGACCATCACATGACCACCACCTACATGCAGAATTGTGACTAGGGACTCCCAGAAATCACTGTTCCTGTTCCCAACACCAGTTATCCATCACTGCAGGACTTGGTTTGTGGGAGATGTTAACAACCCTAGCAGAGGCCTATGCACATGATAACTTTTAACATGGGGAACCCAGTGCACAAGTGACAACCACATGAGTTTGACGGGAAGGAGCTCTGAACCCAGTGGCAATGATGTCCAAGACAACCAGAGACCTCCATCCCACTTCAGCCCTCATCTACCATCACAGCCACAGAGAACCAGCTGGTTCTCAGGTATGGTTGTTCCGTTGTTGAGGTCTTCAGGAGCTTGGACCATGCTTAGTCTGATCTGTTTGCCAGGGGAGATCCTACAAGGCTTCAGACTACATAGCTTTGGGAGTCATTGGAATACACAAGCCTCTCCACCATGACAAGGTCATGGTCCAAAGAAAAGAAGAGTAAAATTAAGGAGTTCCTGGCTCCCATCTCTGACCACAATTCATCAGACCAGTATGTCTCTCTCAAGATCAATGGCTTTCAATCTTTTTAAACTCAAGGCTCCACTTCATAACTTTTCTGAATTTAGCATAAACTCATTTATTTATTACAGTGCATACAAAATAATGGGTGTTTTTACACATTGTGGGGGGTAGACACCTTTAATCTCACTTCTCTGGAGGAGAAAAGACTCAGAGAGGACATAATGGCAGCCTACAAGTATATCAGGGGCATAAATCAAAGTTTGGGGGAACATCTATTCACCAAGGCTCCTCAGGAGAGGATAAGAAATAATGGGCATAAAGTAACTGAAGATTGCTTCAGGCCAGACATAAGGAAAAACTTGTTTACAAGTTGAGTGCCAGGGGTTTGGAACAGGCTCCACCCCGGAGGTGGTACAGTCACCCACCCTGGTGATCTTCAAGAGGCATCTTGACACCCATCTTGCTGGGGTCATCTGATCCCAGTGGTCTTTCCTGCCCAAGTGCAGTGGGGTGGGCCCAATGATCTGTAAGGTCCCTTCCAGCCCCTAACAACTATGAAACTATCCTTGGCACTGACTAATATAAAATGGTGACATTATATAGCAGTGCACAGAAAGACCTGAGCTTAGCCAACCAGTCCTGAACAGACTGTCTGAAGATGTATAAGCAAGTCACTAATGCTACTGCCTTTACCCACTGTAGTGAGAAATGCCATTTTTAGCTTTCACGCATTTCCTGACTACAGAAAAATACATTTCTTGACCATGGCACCCTAATGGAGAATCACTGCTCCTAGATAGACATAGTACATACATTTGTTTAGTCAAATAAGGGGACTGAGCTGTTGAGATATAAAGATAAAATGACTCATAGAATATTTGAATGACTAGACAACAAATAACAGATAGCTAATTCAGAATGTATTGTTTTTTGTAGAAATAAATGCTTAAACAGTGCAAATGGATGTATTTTACAGTTATTTCACAGTTAGCTACAGAAAAGTAGAAAGAAGCCAACAGGTTTCCTAAAATTTTGGTTAATTAGGGTGGACAGAAATATTTGGACAAAATAGTGTAGGTATACTACATGACTGTAGAGTTAATTTCCATATATATGAATCGGGACAGTCTAGAGGGTTTTTAGCATCCGTCTTAAAAATTAGGAAGTTCAGAATGATGAAGTGGAAAATGTTGGGAGACACCACCATAGCCAAGGATTGAATTTCCAGCTCATAGGCCAGTAGGATGTTGGTAATATCAAAGATGAGAGGAATGTTGAATTTTAAATATGTGCTGTGTATTTCTTATAAATTATTTCCCATTGGGATTTCTATCTCTATGATCTTTAAAGAAGTGACCTCTGTAGAAGCAGAGGAAGTCCCAAGGTTGGGATTTTGTGTTAGGTGAAAAAATTCCTTGAGTAAATAAAAATACAAAGCAATTGAATGGTCAACTAATTGTGGACAGAATGAAACCTCCACTCATGTCAACAGGAATGTTTCTGTTGACCATATATGGGGCCAGAATTTTACTTGGTATGGTTTCTTATAAGGAACAGGAAATAAATAAGTATTCAGATATGATGGTGATAGGGGCCATGGAGAATACATATATTTCTCTATATATTTAATAATTAGATCTGCCTTTAAAGAAAAATGGCAGAGCTTATTAGTGGACATTTTTAATACAGAAGGATAATTTCATTCAATATACTGTAACTTCTTGGAAATACCTCAAGATGAAATATGGTTCTGTCCTTAAATAGGAGAAACCTATTTAAATCAGAACATTCCCCCAAATCTTGGAAAGCAAGTATGACAGTACCTGGGGAAATGTTGTGCACTGTTTCATCTGCTGATTACTGTTCTCTCATTACTGTCATCTTTCAGTCTGATTTGCCCAAATCATCCTCTCCGAAGTGGGGCTCAAAATAAATTGACAAGGGATGTCCTCGAATCTGCATGGATTTTCTAACATGTGTTCAGAGACTGCCCTTCTGCTTTCCTCTTTGGAACCTCCACTGTGTGGCTGCCCTGTCTCCATTTATTACATTTCCCCCCCAACCCTTTTTGAATAGGTGAGTGCTATATTATTGACTTTAATGCAACTACTGAGTGTTGTTAGTTTCATTTTTGTGAAATGCCTGTAGTGTGAGACAGGTGCTCTAAAACCAAAAGGAACATTTATGTTGATTAGAACAAATCTGGGAATTGTGGAAGTTAATGCTGCAGTGACCCAGAAGCTTTTATGGAATGTCAATAGAACATTTTGTGAGTTTCTCCTAGGACATCAGTGTTCTGTGGAATGGATGCCATCTTCTTCTTCTTTCTTTTCTTTTAAACAAAGATACTGGTGAAATATATGCTCCTAGATACAAAGTGGATTCAGGAAAACTAAGGAATATAATTTCAAATGCAGCAGTAGAAAGACAGGATCTATAAGTTCTTCCCACCAAACACCTGACAACCTCCCACCGACTGTTTTTCTTTGGTGGATGAACAGTGGGGTAGGAAAATAAGTTACTGAAGCTAAACTAGGACTAGGACAAAATTTAAAAAGCTGGGAAGAGGAAAACATTTTAAAGAAGTGTTGATGTCACCGTTATTAAAAGAAGTCTGTCCTTGAGCTCATGGACTCATTGCTACCAGCAGATCCTTGAAACAATAGCTTCTAGCCTGTAGACAGCTGGCCTGAGTGCACTGAATGTCTGGACTCAACTATTGTAATATCTTGTACCTCTGAAGGATGATGTTTGTCCCCCAGAAAAACATCAGTCAATTTAAAAGCAGTATCTTCTCTGCCAAGCAATATGACTGAAGCTCATTGCCACAGTGCACAAAGTGCACAGTGCACTAAAACCTACTCTGTTTTCTTACTTCTTACTGGGCCAGATTCAGGCTTCTGGTTCTGATTCTTCAGGCTTTCAGTGCCTTGTGCCCAGGGTTTTTTATTTTTCTGCGTCTTTTTATGGTAGTTGCATGTCTTGCGGGTGAGTGTGGGGGGATGTGAGTATGTGTGTGGGTAGGTGTGGGAGGATTGTGGGGGGACTGTAGGCATGAGGGGACTGTGTGAGGAGGCACTGCTTAGGAAGGGTGGGTCCGCTGCCTCCCACAGGGCACATGGACTGCTCCCCCTGCAGGGTCCCATCCCTCCACAGGGGCTTTCTTTCCCACAGGGCCAGAGTCTCCTCCTCCCCCCCACAAGGCCCAAATTTAAGCCCATCTCTATTGATAAAACCAGTATTTGAAGAAAATGAAAGATGTTTCTTGTTCAATATGGTAATCTTCAGCATATCTTTGTAACCTCTTTAGAATTGCCTTTAAGAAACATTTTCCATTGTTGCCTAAAAAGATCAATCTATCAGATAGCAATACAATATGAGGGAGGCACAAGAAATACTTTTACAGACATATCATTCTGCAGAAAACTGTACGGTCAATTTTCTTAAAGCTACCTTAAAATGATAAGTCTTATATGTGTTTTTTAAGCCTTCCAGTGAATTAGAAGGCAGCCAGCCAGTCATTAGCATATGGACATAATTTATCTTTTATGGGAATATTGTAATAGACACCAGAGGATTTTATTTGAATCCACTTCTTTTCTTTCACATTTTTTTTCACATTGCATTCTCTGCAGTAACTTTCATAGTTTTACTACTTCACAGTTTTTCATAGATAGGTGGTGTCACAGATCTCTAACCATTTTTCCAGTCAAGTCTGTCCACTTCACTACATATTCATAGATTTTAAGGGAAAAAAAGGAATGTCTTCTGAATTCCTACCAACTGCAAACTGTAATTTTTCACTGTTAAATATTTCCCTTTTTAAAAAATCAATTATGAAGCATCACCAAATTTCACAACCTCTGCCGGGGTATCTGCTTTCTAGATATAAATATAAGTATAGATCTTTCAGGTTCCTAGAATATGCTGAATAAGAAAAAAATGTCCAAGGAGAGGCCAGCAGGGAGACTACCTGAGAGAGCATCATTCAAAATTGAGGGACTTGATAGAAAACTGAGATTGGATGTCAAAAGATTCTTATGAAATGGGGAACTGAAATTACTTTATATATGTGATAAAAGAATGAGTGTATGGATGGCAGGAGGGAATGCACTCAACTGTAGGGAATGAGAGGGAAGGCCAGTAGAATATGGAAGGGGAAATGACGATCATGATTGACACCGTTTAGACATCTCTGGGACAACCTTTTGGTCTTGCAACATAAGGATACTTTCAGTATGCTGGTTTGAAGTTGTTTAATGTCGCAGTTATCATTTGATCATAATGCAACATCGCTGGATCTTTATGTGAAGAATGCTAGTAATCCAGGGGTTTTCAACCTTTTTTAGTCTAAGTACCCCCTGATGGCTGGCTGCTGAGCTGG
>NW_017728886.1:158071587-158094861 GCF_001723895.1 Crocodylus porosus
CCCAGGAGCAGGGGCGGGGTGGGCCAGGGAAGCTCACTGGGCCGGGGCGAGAGTAGTGGCAGCAGCAGCATGCAAGCTTGCCCTGCCCGCAGAGGGGCACCGCTGCCGTCTCCCTGCCCTGTCCCTGTCCTGCTCCTTGGAGGTGGTGGCGCTCCATCCTTGCCCGCCCATGCGTATCCCCTAGGACTGATCCAAGTACCCCAGGGGTACGCGTACCCCCAGTTGACAACCCCTGTAGTAATCAATCTTGAAAGCCAGTGTTCCTACCAGACACTATCTAGTTAAATCACAAGATACTGGAATATATGCTGCAATCACTGGGGAAGCTCTAGGGTCTTGTTATGTAGGGGTTCAGGCCAGAAATGGCCATAATTGTCCTATGAGTTTATGCAAAGGTCTGCTAATAGCAAGCCAGCTCTGTTAAAATTGTATCTGTCCTACAAAAAAATCACAGTAGGAGTATAAAAAGGTGCTTTGAACCTTTTAAGTTGTACCCACAATTAGCAATGGCTTACTGCAAACTATTTCATTGGCTGGATTGTTAAATAATCATTGTCAGCTTTGATGAATTTCATCCTATCCCCTAGATTTTGAAAAACAGTGTGAAATCCATATGCTTTTGAACAAAAAGGAGCAGTGATATAGCATTGCTTTCCCATTAAAGACTGCTACCAAGCTTCTGGGAATAGAGCTGTATGACATTTTTGGCACGGTCCTTATAAACAAGTAAACATGCTGAAATATTCAACCCACATGCCCCAAAACTATTTTGTGGTATTTTGTGATATTAACACACACACACACACGTGTACACTTACACACATGCAAACACATATAACTTTGCCGAGGTTAAAGCTGCTTTTTGTGAGCACAGTATGTTCTTTCTTTTCTTTCTTTCTACGTCTCAGTAAATGAAAAAAGTGTCTAAAGTTTCATGTTTACTCAATTAAAAAAAAAATTCTAATACCGTTAACATTTTAAGAGGAAAAAAACCCAGTAGTCTGAAGACAGTCTATGTAGCTTGTCCTTCCATGTAGGGAAAAATACTGATGTGGTAGAGGAAAAAGAGAAAAGAAAAATTATGCCTCAAATGCGGAAGTAGGAAATAATTTATTGTCAGATTCTAGAGCTGGAGTTTGTCTATATTTTTAAAAAGTAAGTAAATAATGTAATGTTCTTTACTTCTTTGTAAATCTGCTGTTCTCTAAGAAAATCCATACACCTGTGCTTTCATATGGTGTGTGTATCTGTGTGTGTGTCTGTGTGTTTCTGTATACAAGCCATATTTCTAGTGGTGGCAGGTAGTAGAACTGATGAGTACAAGATGGAAAAAGGCTTTGGTGATGAATGATCAAATTTTCAGAAACATCTCACTTCATTTGATTTTTTCATAGAAGCCATTACAAGAATAAATAGTATTTTCCTACCTCAGGCATTCTGCAGTTCTTGGTCACAGGATGATGGTTTCTTCAGTATCTAAAGTTGGAGGCCAGTTGGTGGGGTTTTTTTTAAAATAGTATGTCATCTGAACAAATACACTGAATCATCCAAGATAAATGAATGCTGTGGCATTGGGAAGCTGACAACATCATCAAACAGTCAGCACCGGAGTTTAACTGAGGAATTTATATGAAGACTACTGTACTGACCTGAATAGAGTGATCAGTTTAGTACCCAGACTGGGAAAAGGAATACAAAAGCTAGAGAAATGATTGAACTGAGCTAAATGTCCCCCTTGGCATTTTTCATCTTGGAAAATAGCCCTCCAGAGGAGTGAGATGCTGTGTATACTTCATTCCTCTTGCCTTCTGTGGGAGTGTGAGGGTTTTGAGCATTCAGCAACTTACAGGATTAGGGCCAATGTGTGTGGTTTTCTGCAATAGTCACTTTGCTTCTTTGAAATATCCACTTTTGCTGCCTGTTTTTCCATATTCCTCAAATAAAGACATGTCCCACTGTACAGGGAGCTCCCCTTTAGAAATACTTTGTGGTTTTTATGCCTGGCAGCTACTCTTAGGGGAGTCTTGTGAAATGCCTGGAGAGTCATATTTAAGTTGAAAGCTGGCCATTCTAGGGTTTCCTTCACTACAGCTCAAGTGCCATAGGTTCCATTTATATTATTCAGTGAAGTAATTAAGTTCCTGATCCTGCAAAGGTCTGTGATATGGTTTACTTTACGCATTATAACATCACTGATCATCCCCTTAGCATGTATAAATCTCTAGAGGACTGAAGTTTATTTGGGGCATAATCTACCAGGGATAGATCCAGGAGGATCAGCTGTGCAGACAGCCCCCACTTCCACTTCTGCAACTGCTGTCCCCAGCTGATTCACAGGGGGAAACTGCAGAGCTGTTCCTGCCCTGCTCCAGGCTGTGGGTGCATGTGGTGATGGCACACAGATTCTTCCTTGTAGCACCTCCTCCCAGATAGCAGGGGACCCCTGAACTGGAGGGGTGGGCACATGCTCCCTGGCCGGCTCCCTGCCAACCTAGAGGCTCCAACCATGACTCACCCTTATCCTCCCCATAGCCTGAGGGAAAATTTGCTGCACCCCTTTTAGTAAATCCTGGATCTGCCCATGCTAGTTGCCAATGACAGTCTTGTTTTGGGAACTAGCTCAAGATTTCATAGTTGTTAGGGGCTGAAAGGGACCTTACAGATAGATTTCATAGACATTAGGGCTGGAAGAGACCTCGGGAGATCATCGAGTCCAGCCCCCTGCCCAAAGGGCAGGAAGTCAGCTGGGGTCATAGGATCCCAGCAAGATAAGCATCCAATTTACTCTTGAAGGTGTTCAATGTAGGTGCTTGAACCACCTCCGCTGGCAGACTGTTCCAGACCTTGGGGGCTCGGACAGTAAAGAAATTCTTCCTTATGTCCAGCCTGAAACGGTCTTGCAGGAGTTTGTGACCGTTCGACCTCGTCATCCCTTGGGGCGCTCTGGTGAACAAACGTTCCCCCAGATCCTGGTGGTCACCTCTGATAAACTTATAGGTGGCCATCAGATCACCCCTGAGCCTGTGCTTTTCCAGGCTAAAGAGTCCCATGGCTCTCAGCCTGTCATCATAAGATCTGTTTTCCTGACCTCTGATCATGCGCGTGGCTCTCCTCTGGACTCTCTCAAGCTTCTCCACATCTCTCTCTCTCTCTATTAGTGGCATTTCATCTTAAAAATCACAGAAAAATGTGGATGTGGGGTCACCCCTCGACATCCAAAAAATGGGGGGTCCAGGCCCTCTGCACTTGGTCAGGAAAGACTGCTGGGATCAGATGCCCCCAGCAAGATGGGTGTCAAGATGTTTTTTGTTTAAGGCGGGCACTTCTAAACACCCCAAAAAATGGAGACAATATATTTATTTTAAATGCAGGAGCACTAGTAGAGCCATTAGGTAGAAAATAATTAGGTTATTATTGGCCTTGTCTGGGTGAGAAATCACTGAGAGCAAACAAGGCTGATAAATCTGCTTCATTCAATGTTTGAGGCTGAATAGGCCAGTGTTGAGTATAGCAGAGTTGACCAACTTCTTAGCACCTGGGCAACAGAAGGATCCACACACCACAAGGGCCACACCAGCAGGTTCAACAGACCTCTTCACCCTTCCCTCCCTAGGTGCAAGCTCCCCTGGTGACCCCCCAACACTGCACCACATAGGCATGTCGGCAGGTAGGAGGCCCCCACCACCCTCCTTGGCTGTGGATTCCCCTGTGCCACCATACTGCAAATTCCCCAGCACTGCAGGCTATGCTGAGCCATGCCACCCTGCCCTGCTCCCTGTGACACAGGCAGGAAGTGAAAGCCAGAGAAGGGAGAGGCAGCCTCCAGACCCCAGCTGCAACAGCAGCTGGAATGATGATGGAAGCAGCCACCAGGGGGAACCCAGGGGCGACACATTAACCCCCTATGGGCTGCCTGATGTACAGCTCTGATATGAACCTCCGTATACTACAGTGAGTTCCAGCTGGCTCTTAAACATACAATTCCTTATGTTTTTCCTTCCTTTACCAAGCACAAAAATAACAACAATTAACAATCTCTATTTACATGTTGCAGAATTTCAAATACATATAACTACCTACTAATTACCCATAGTAAATTTCAATTAGTCTGAGATGACTTGTGCTATTTCGTTCTGCTTCAATGTCAGGGTGGTGTTAACATTTTGCTTAATTCCTGGTATCATGTGTTATTAAGTAATCACTCCAAACTAATAAGTCAGAGGTCTCCTTTGTTAACATCCTGGACAGACATAACATTTGAAGCACTCCAAACTGTGAGCATACAGACATGGCCAGCTGCAGAAACACTTCAAAATGGCAAAAGCACTCAAAAATGATCCTTGAAAAATAATCCTTGAAGTGTTTCCTAAAATGTCTGTAAGGTGCACAGGGTGTGACAGGGTATTGCTCAATCTGCCAGAGTCCCATAGTGCTCCGCTCCCCACCCACTGAAGCTTGGGAGCCATGCAGATAATCCTTCTCTCCAACCCCCAAGCTGGAGAGCAGGAAACTCTCCATGCCTCTTAGTGTCCACCCTCCTGAAGAGACAAGCCTGCAAGACTGGACGCTGAGAAGCAGGCAGGAATTCCTGCTCTCCAGTCAGGGGGCTGGAGAGAAAGGCTGTTTGTAGATGTGTTCACCATTTTCTAAACTGTAAACTGATTTGCTTCACACCGGTTTGAATTATATTTCAGTTTGAATTAAGGGTTAATATACAATTGTTGACCATCAGGAAGGTTTGTGTGCATTTCTGCGCTTCTGCACTAGAGATTGCATGGGATGTCCAGTGCTACATCTGGTGGTGGGCACAAACAACAGCAAGCACTAAATACCTGCTATATATACATGCTAGTTAATACAGTTAAATTGCCTGGTTCGGACTGCCTGGGCACATCCAGACAAGCTTGCATATGCTTCTTGCTGCATCTCAAAGCAGTTTGAGACATGGCAAGAGGCCTGCTGGGAACAAAAAAAAAGTTCCCTGCGCTGCATATTTGCAGCATGGGCTCAAATTTGATACCTGGATATCCTGGTTCAAATCTCTGCTGCTCCTATTTGAGCTGCTGCAAGCACATGTGTCTGCATGTGTGAATGTGCCCCCCTAGTCTGCATTAACTTTAATTCTCATGGAATGAGGACTAGTTAAATTGGACTGGAACCAGTTTTAATTCAGACTACAGACATCTACATGTATATAGCAACAGCTGTAGTGTGGATTAAACCTATAAAACATAACGCCTATCAATGGCCAAAGATTCCTCACATACCTCTTGCCCTCTGGAGGCTATAAAGGATAGCCAAGTGCACAGGAGAATTCTCACTGGCTGTTGTCCTTGCCCATTCTCCAGCCCCTCTCTGGGTGGAGCATAGCACTTTGAGTTCCTGGAGGATGGAGCAATCACCTATTGTATCCTTACCTCCCCTGCTGGGAGAGTACTACCACTGCATTTTTTCATGACAATTTTTAAATCCTCTGATGGGGGTAGAGGGAGTGCAGCTGAGAGCTTCACATCTGTAGCACTGAAGCAGTCCAGATTGGAGTGAAATTTGGAGCGATTCAAATGTATATGTGTCCATGTCCTCAGTATCTGGGGCCCAGGTTGATCAGCGCTGTGTATAATATAAGCCTCTGGACAACAATAGTCACTTTAACTGGTTTTTTTGAGAGCCTCCTTAAGATACAGTTTTTCACACTGCCTTTAAATTGCCTTTAAAAAACATGAATTTAAATCCAATGAAAAATGAGAACCCTGAATAATAAAAACCTCTCTCTGTTTTCAACAAACATACAGATAAGGTAGCGGCAGTGCAGGCATCTTTATAAAATCTCTACCAATGTTATTTTATGAAACTACATCTACTAGTAAGAAGTACTACAGCTCAGTCAATGGTTGGCCTCCCAACTGAGGCTACAAAATTGCTGATAGCTAATTCTTTTGGTCAGATTTTGGTTTTTTTTTTAAATGTGATCAAGAGGTAAGATTCTCCATCTCAAAGCCACCCCTTTGCCACCCAGAATTTTATTTTTCTTTTGAGAAGGCATATGGGAAGCCCTGTGCTGCTGTTTGTAACCTATTATACTAGATTTAGGCTGTAACTTTTAACGGTACTTGTATATCCATTGCAAATACAAAGAATATAAAATGCAATATTTTGCATGTAAAGTTCAGTAGGCACATCTACATGTAACGTCTCAGCACCTACACGAGTGGCCCTGTTAGGCCGCAGTAAACTAATTAACTCTGCTGTAGGTTCAGACTTGTAAACACAAGCACTATCCTATGGTGGCATTCTTTAGTGGGCAGCAATGAATGTGTAGATGCTGACAGGCTGGCTGAGGCATGAAGGTGCTTCAGTGTGGGGGCTGCCTTTGTTGACTTGACACGCACCAGATCAACACTCGGGATCTCAATATTGTGCTGTTAAACAGGAAGGCGTGATACAAAATTATATACACACGCACAAACCCCACAAACACTCTGTGGGTTCATACATACATACACATACACAAACATACACTTCCATGGCTGTGTGTTAACACTAGCGGGTGTTTGGGGTAACTTGTGCTTGGAGTTACTCGGGGTCACAGTGCTGGGGTTACTCGTGGTCACCTGGTGCTGGGGTGGAAGCAAGGGAAAAAGGTAGGGTTTTGGAGGTGGCAGAAAGGAAGCCGAGACAGCAGAGAGAGAGAGAGACAGACAAACAGACAGACAGACAGACAAAACGAAGGTCAGAGGGGCAGAGAGCAGAGATTGGAGCAGGGCCAGGAGGTCAATAAGGTAAACTGTTCACTTCTTATTTATTTGTAAACAACAGGTATTATTGCTTTAAAATATTTTTAAACTTCCTGGCTTGGAATCCACCCTATAGGTCCAGATTAAGCTCTCATTGAAGCTAATGGAAGGAATACTGTTGACGTCAATAAACTCAGCCAGGTTTATAATGGACTTCCGTACTTAGGCACTTCCTCCTGACTGGAACTGTGGGAATAATTTGCAATGAATTTGTAGGAACCCATCCCCCATTTTGAGGTTTTCTGGGTACACAAAATTGTATGACATACTCAACATTTCTATGAAAGATTTTTTGTTGCTTTAAAAAAATCAAACCATTGACTGGAAACAGAGGTTACACGGTATGTTTCTGTTTCTTGATTGGATAAGTGAAACTCCTGTAGTCATATTTGTGAGGTAAATATTTGGGATTACAAATTCAAAAACTGCTTCCCACAAGTATTTGCTTAAAATTTGTGGGTTTAGTAAATGTTTCTTCAGTAAACACGTTTATTAACATATTTGCAGAAAGTAAACACAAAAGAGGTGTGAATGCAGTCAAAGTGAATTCATTTAAACTGTTGAAAGAATATTTTAAAAAATCTTTTGGTGTATTTGCCCATTTAAAAAAATGAATAGACACAAAATTCTGTTTCTAGCCTTTGTGTTTGTGAGGAAAATCATAGTGATGCAAGTCTAACTCATGTCATAATGTGTTACTGAGACCGCTGAGAGACTGAAGCAACAGCTATGAGAGGTATGGTATGGGCATCTTATTTGGGCATTAATTAAGTCCACTGCTCTGGAGGAGTGGTCAAAATACCACCTGAGAAGAGGTATCCATTAAATATCTGCAGGGATATTTAAAATCAACCCTGAGGATTGTCCTCAGGTAACCTGAATTACTTTTTCCAATCTATATCTTATGTCATGGACCACACCAAAGCTGTACCCATTATGCTTCTTATTCCTCAAGTGGAGCCCTTCTAGAAATCAGTCTACAGGCTACTTTTCTCTCTCTTTTTCCCTGTTCCCCCCCACTCTAATTATGGAAAATAGGGACAGGAAATAGGGTACAGAAAGGCCAAACATAGGAACATGAGGATTGTGGGACTGATGCAAGCAGACTTCTATGTTCAGGTCTGCAGACCTGGCCCAGTTCTAAACACACTATAGTATAGATAGGAAGTGGTGTGGTGGGGGGAGGCTTGTCCTTTCACCCTGAGATTCAACAGAGCTTCTGGGGTCCGTTTGGATTACTAAAAGGATTGAGCTTAGGGGGGGTTTATTGTAAATAGCTGGTGAATGCGGCCATTAAGGCCACCTTAAGTTTGACCCTATCTGTTGGTGTACAATGTAACCTATGTATAGGGCCATCTTTGTTTCAATCATTTCGACATGCCTTTGTTGGATGGTGTTGACAGATCTCAAGATGGTGGGGAGCAAATGGAAATTGAATCATCCATTCCTCTTGTGGAACAGATCCCAGCTCGCCTGAAAGCAGGTCTAAGGAGAAAGAGAGTCAGACTGCCTACAAATTAGAGGTGATAGGTCTCCCATCAGTCCGACTGATGGTTCTTCTGTGCAGTGGCTCCTATATTATCTGCCCCACATATGAGTGGACTTCATTATGGGTAATGTGACTATGGTATAGAATTCAAGGAACTTTCTTTTGGGAGACGGTTTAGATTGCTTTAAACTGACCGTGACCAGACCCCTCAGCAATTCATGTAGGGCAGGGGTGCTTAACAGCCATTCCACAGGCCAGATCCAGCCCAATGGCATCATGTCACACAGCCTGCAGGGCTCACTACAGATCTAGTGGCACCATTCCCCTGCTGCCAATTTTCCACACCCATGTAGAGCCCTAAGTCCTGAACACTAGATAGAGACCTGATTCCTACACACAGGGTGGGCAGGGGTGGTGCTGGGCCCCAGGAACCAATCCTGGCACATAAGGTTGGTGACAGGCTCTTGGGGCCCAGTCTCAATGCAGGGGTGGAAGGGGTGGTGCCAGGCCCCTGATGCCCAATCCCAGAACAAAGGGTCAGGAGGGGACAGTGCTGGGCTCCTGGGACCCAATTCCAGCATGCAGGACAGGGAGAGGGTTGCACTGGGTCCCAGGGTCTAATTCTGATGCATGGAGCTCAATCTAGTCCATAGTCCAGCTCTGTACTACTGAACTGGCCCACAATGGCAAAAGATTGAGCATCACTGATGTAGGGCAATAGTTGGAGGTGTTGGGGGGGGTGGGGTTCTCCAGGGATCTGTCTTGGACCTGGTATGGTTTAATATCTTTATTAGTGGTTTGAAGAATTGGATTGAGTACGTGCTTAGTAAATTTGTAGGTGACAAGAAGTTAGGTAGAGTCAAAGATGCTGTAGAGGTTGTGATTAGGATTTAGAATGAACTGGATAAACTCAAAAAATGGCTTAAAACTGATCAAATGAAATTCAGTAAGGACAAATATAAAGCCCTGCATTTAGGACGAGACAATCACATGAACAAGTACAGACTAGGGAATGACTGACTAGACTGCTATACTGCAAACAAAGATCTGGAGGTTACAGTGGACTGTAAGCGGAATATGAGTCAACGGTATACTCTTGTTGCACAACGAAAGCCAGGTGAGGCCTCACCTGGAGTACTGTGTTCAGTTTTGGGCCTCTCACTTCAAGAAATATATGGACAGATTAGAAAGAGTCCAGAGGAGAGCAACAAAAAATTATTAGAGGACTGAGAGATGTGATTTACAAGGAGAAACTGAAAGAACTAGGATTATTTAGCCTGGATAAGAGAAGACTGAGGCAGGATTTGATAAAGGTCTTCAAATACCTTAAATGGATTATAAAGAAAATGCAGATAGACTGCAGGGAGCAAGATAACTTTCTGACTAGAGGGATAGGAGAGCATTACCAGGAGGCTGGACTAGATGACCTCCTGCAGTCCCTTCCAGCCCTATTTTTTCTATCATTCTGTGTTTGTACTGCATAATTCAGATATTCAAGCTAGTTCTAAACAGGCTGACTGGAGCACCATAGTAATATGGCCATATTTCTGCCAGTAATTGAGTTAGCTCTAAATGCATCATGCAGTACAGCTATATCCATATACTCACACTTTGCAAACTTTATATATCAAAAGGAAGTAATTGAACTCAACCATTTTAGGTTATTAGTATGGTAGAAGTCAGTGGGAGGCACAGTTATACAGTCTTAAAAATTATTTTCCAAAATGCTAACACTACTCAGTCTTTGAATAAGTGCTGCACTGCAGTGGTGAGCTGTAGAGGGTGCACAGGGGTGCCCATGCACCCCCTGAGAGCGCTAGTGCACCCCCTGACATCAACATTCCTGGGCAAGTGGGGGCAGATGAAAGTTCTGGTGCCCCCCATGAGAGCACTGGCCGGGGAGTGCGCCAGGAGAGGCGATCCCCCCACGGCTGACCCCACTGACCCAGAAGTGCTAGCAGCATACCTGGAAGTGCGGGATCACTGCGGAGGACCCCTCCCCCTGCCAGCCTGTGGGATCAGCCATGGGGACCCTCCCCCTGGTTGCTGACTGTCCACTTGGGGGCTAAGATCCTGACTCAGGAGGCACCAGTCACCCATGCTGTACTGTTTTGTGAAGTAGTTTCATTTGGGGAAGCTGTGTCAGGCAACAAAGAAGTTTGCTCTCTGCCTTAGTCGCTCTCATTAAAATAAGTGTGTAGGGAAGATTAGCTCCCTTAAATGGAATACCAATGCTTATTACCTAAGATTGTTGAAAGAAAGATTTGCCTGCATGCTGTTTGGCTACCAAGTTTCCAGAACTGATGTATATGATGTAATAAAGATGCACTAAGAATATACCCAGATTTATTGTCACTATACTACAATCAGTGTGCAGGGCTCTGAATGTGCTATCACTTTGCAGAGGAGCCATATTATTATTCTTATTAATTTCAGTGTTATTAGACCAAATATTGTAATTCCCTATCCCTATTGAAAATTGTCGTGTCTTGATTAAGACATTTTTTGACCTGGTCTGGTAATAGGTTTATCCGTGGACTGGGTTACATTATTAGGAACAGGAGCTAGAAATCCTATTTTCATCATTGTAAGCACTCCATAGCTTGTCAGAGTTGCGAAAGACAATCAAAACCTCATCTTATTAAAATCCTTGTCTTGATCAGTATGCTGTCCACTGGCAAAGTGGGAGGCTCTTTCAGTGAAACCAGAGCAGACTGAGAGTTCATATAGAAGCTAATTACATTTTGCTTTTCAGTGCAGAAAGACAGAAGAGTTGTGAATAAATTGGGAAAGGGGAGGGGGGAGAACTGAGTGCTGATTAATACTTGCATATAACCACAAGTATACAGAAAAGGTGACAAGGAGCCAGCTCCCCAGAAACCTATGCATCTTGGCAGTAGATGGAAAATTGCATTTAATTATAGGCACCTTTAACTTAGCACCTAATGAGCATGTTTGAAACCACACAGGGTTACTGTGTACTAAAGGAAGATCCAAGAATCAAATAGAAAATGAAAGCCTTTCCTTATCCTCCTGTGCTCTCCTGAATATAAAATAACCCTGCCTGGGCCCAGGAGACTGAGTGGACTTTTATTCTTGCTTTCTGAGAGATTGTCAGAGAAATCCATCCAACAAAAAATAATAAAAAAAAATAAGATGGTCGGTAGGGGGGACCAGCACATTTTAATAGAGAGCAAAAGAATGGGTATTTTTCCATTTTCACTTTGACTGGTGAGTAGTATTAGGGTCTTTGTATCTATTTTGCCTTTCGCAGTGGGCTATCTATTCACTTCTATCATCCCACATTTTATTCTTTTATTTTTTGGTCTGATGTGCAGTTTTGTCTGATGTGTGATTTTGTTTCATTTTTTAGACCTGAGAATGTAGCTGAGAAGCACAATAGTCCATCAGGTTTCTTTTTACTTATCTTGTACAGTAATTTGAATTTGTTGGTTCACGCAGGAGCTTTAAGGATGTAATGGCCAAATTCTTCTGTCCTACATATCAGTACAAACAGAGAATGAAGCTAATGAACTTCCTCTAAATTAATTTATCTGAGTTTAAAGAAGGGCAAAAATTGCCCCCCATGGCCATGTCCAAACTGCGACACCACACATCATACATGCAGTCATCCCCCACACTGCTACTTTGCGGCACAGGGGGAAAGGTGGGGGTTAACCCTGGGAAATCCCGGAGTTGAAAAGAACCATGCTGAAGGAAAGCAGGGTGGCACAGGTGGCAGCAGTGCATGCCACCCAAAACTGGAGCTGGGCTGGCTGGAGCCATGCTCCAGCTGCTGGCTGGGATTCCTGCCATGGCGGCAGCCCTGGGAGGCCCCCAGGACCCTAGATAAGGCTGCTGGGGCCAGCATAGTTGCTGGAATTATGGGGAGGTGGTTAACCCACCTGGGGTAATCTGCTGTGAGCCAGAGTGCCCAAGACATGGGCAGTTCCTAGGGACAAGTAGCAGTGGCACAAGGTCCGCACTCATTTGGACATGATTCATACGGCCTTGTACTGATTAATTTTGTTCCTTTCCATAAGACTTTAAAAGCAGCTTCTAACCTTAAAGAGGTAAGCTATTGTTTGTAGAACACGCTGAAGGAAGACTACTGTTTTCATTTTAGTGATAGAAGAAGAGAAGTAAGCAATGGCCTGAAATACCTGATATGTACTCAGCACATAATACATGTGGAGTTTTTGGCTACAATCAAGAGTTATGCGTGATACTTGTCCTTAAAAAGAATATTTTCCCAATATGAGACAACCTTTAAAACAATCTAAGCTGAACCCTTATATATACAGAGGGGAAGTGTAAAATGTGACCCCTGAAATACAAATGTTATTTGTTTCTGTCTTTTGTTGGCTCTGCCTCTGAGAGTATAACAGACCGTGTAGGAAGGAAAAATTAGATTATTTTTCATTAAAATTTCTCTTTTTTTTTGTATTTCTGTTCAAAGGTGAGGATTGTTTAGTAACCTTGGATACCAGTACATGCTTGCTAGGTGCTTCTAAGCCCATAGCAAACACATGCTTTGATCTTGAAGAGCATCTCAAGACAAATACATTATAGATAAGGGTCTACCAAACTCAAGGTGCTGGCTGGCTGATTTTTGCAGGCAGATCACGGAGCCAGCCATTTTCATGGGCTTATCATGGTGCCTCACCCCCCAATCTCTGACTGGCTGAGGAGCCCCAGTGGCTCTGTCCCTGCTGCTGATTAGTAGAAAAAGCTGCCCATCATATGGCCCCACCCCTTGCTGCTGATTGGCTCAGGGGTCTGTCCAAGATGTGTCCCTGCTCCTCACCACAGATTGGTGGAAAGGGGCAAAGCTACACAACAGGCAGCCTTCTCAGCCAATAAGCAATGGGGGGCGGGGGTGACAGCCATCTTGTCTGCTTGCCTTAGTGCCAGCAGCTGGGAAGAGTGTTAGTGTCTACTGGGGATCCAGCATTTTATTTTTAGTAAGTTTTCTTTGTTTGCTTGTTTTTTCCACAGCTTTTGTGGAGATCAGTGGATTTCACTTTTCTGTGAAATCCATGAAATCACAATTTGAGTACTTCCCTAATTATAAACATACAGTTTTTATTACCTCGCAGTCATGTATTTCTTTTTCTTCTTATTTTTCTCTCCTGCTTCTTTTGCATGCACAGTGATTTATTGATTTGTACTCTTAGGTTCAAAGCTTACCTGTCTTTCTCTTTCCGTTGTGACATTTTCATTTGCTCTTTCTTGTTAGAAACATTTTATCTAATCACCAGCAGTAAAGTCTATTTTGGGGAGATTAAAAATGGAAAAGGTAGAAGTACATGAATATACTTCATTAACAAACAAGCATTTGTAGGCCTTGAGCATATTTTAAAATATTTGAAACCTTTATTTTGAAACTTTTTTGCAACTGAGCATTTTGCAGTCACAAAGCCCTAGACCTTTTCTTTCTTTCAATTTGGTCAGCACCACATTGTCCCAATTTGATCAGCACCAATTGAGCTTAGGAACATATTTTCAGTGGGAGCTATATATTTAAAAATTTTCTGAAAATCCCAGAATGCACTAATTTGCATCATTAGGCACTTTTATAAAGTATCATCATCTTTAATTTAAAGTTAGGAGAGACTCTCATTAGTGCCAAGGCAATATTTAGTAAGCCACTGGGTTCTGCATTTAAGAGAATTCTGGATCACTATGGGTGCGTACATTTGGAGACAGGCAAACTATCAAACTGCTTTAAAGAGTGGGGATCTTGATGCTTTTGAGCATGTATGAGCTAACTCAATGTAACTGTTTTGTCTGTCCACTTTTATCTTACAATAAATGAAGTTAAATCATGGTAACTTAATCTTGTTTAATTAACCCTGGTTTAATTTCCACTTATTGACAGATGAAACAGTTGCAGTGGATTCATCTTAATTGCAGTAATCCTTTGCTCCTTTTAAACAATGTAATTGTTTATCTGTCCATGTACTCAGGAACTCCATCCCTTTTCTCATCTTACTGTTTTTTAGGTTATAGCCATTTATTAAGCCATAAATCAAGTCAGGGAAGTTGATCAAGTGAAAGGGTAGACTTCTGGATCCACCGAAGCCCAAATTTTGAACACTGTGGGCATTAGGGCTGTGCAAAATTTTGACGGGTATTTCATTTCAAAGATGTTTCAATGCATGTCAAGCTTAAAACAGCGAAATTGAAATGAAATGAAAGGCTTTGAAACAGCTTCAAAATGAAATAAGAGCACTCGAAATGTTTCGAGTTTCGAAGCGAGGCTTGCTTGAAGCTAACCAGAAACTAAGGAGAGGGAGGGGGAAGAAGCGGGTAGCCGGCTCTGATATTGACATATGTAGCTGACCAGTAGCTGTGATCCTTTCCTGAAGTCCCTTCCAATCCCAGTGCTCTGGGGGCGAGTTGGAAAAACTGCATAAAAAGTCACACACACCATGAGGTTTTTTTGTCAGCAACTTGAGGTGCAGTTTCCTAGAAACCCCTGCACCTAT
Source organism: Crocodylus porosus (assembly GCF_001723895.1). Classification (NCBI taxonomy): domain Eukaryota; kingdom Metazoa; phylum Chordata; order Crocodylia; family Crocodylidae; genus Crocodylus; species Crocodylus porosus. The sequence continues at coordinate 158,086,362 of NW_017728886.1, forward strand.
TGCCTTGAAACTTGGTAGGCTTCATGGACTCTACAGGAACTACCTTACTTGGTGTTTTCACCCCCCTGTGCCTTCATACTTACAAGTGACATGAGTTTTGCTCTGAACAGTTTGAGATGCATTTTCCCAGAAACCCCTGCATCTATCTCCTTGAAAATAGACAGGCTGTGTGTGCGGTCAGCAGAGGCTACCATCCCTCCTGTTCTTGTTTGAATCAGGAAAGAAATGACAAAATTATAGGCATTTTCATGATTCCCCTTAATAGCCTATGGGAAAAACATTGAAAAGTGTTGAAACTGAAACAGTTTCAACAAAACGAAATGGAATAGTGCTTCGAAACAGTGAAATGAAACACTGTCCCTTCAAAACAGCAAAATGGAAGTTGAAATGAATTGGTGTGGTTTCAAAGAGCCCTAGTGGGCATGTCTACATGTGCCTGTTTGCAGATTTGGTACTGTGCAATCACTTAGCAATACCCACCAGTACTGTGCAGTCCCAGCAGTGGTGCATGGTTCTTTTTAGTTGCTATGTAGTAATCGCTTCTCGGCCTCTTGAAGGCTCAAATGGAGCGAAAACATTTATTCTTCTATCTCATGTGGACACACCCTGTGTGACAAAAATTCAAAGTCAGGGATATAAAATTTTTACCCATGCATACAAATTAAAGACTCTGAAATTCCTCTAGTTTAAATTCCTTTAGTTTAACTAGTTCCTACCTAGAGAGACATGAGAACATGTAGACAGCTTTACGGAACCCTGCAGAGAGCAGGCCCAGCCACTGTGTGGTTCTAAATCTGTTTATTCATATGAGGTAAGCAGATGCTGTCTTGTAGTTCAGAAAATGAGATGGTAAGTTTGGGAGGAAATTATAAGACAAGAGATTCTTTTAAAAAAGAACCAATATTTTTGTTTCTTTTCCTTTTGTTGCTGGTATAGGCATTCTAGTATACCATGCTTTATACTGCACATTGCTTCCAACTTATTTAGGAAAGGTATTGATAACTATTTGATTGTGATGGGATTTCCTTTTTCTTGTTACTATGGATTAAAAGAACCTGGAAAAATGAAAGTGAAACAAAGACAGCTGATTCATTTTTTTCCAGAAAAATGATTGGCAAATAATTGAATTTCTTTTTAAACTTATATTGGCTGTGCTTTTAGTTATTATTACAATTTTAAGTTATAACATCCACCATGCTTCTGTACACATGTAAAGGTAAAATATCTTATTGATATATACAGATCCTAAAAGTAAATGCTATTGAATTCTAGAGCAACTTTCACATTGAAGAGTACTGGCTTCCCCAGGAAAACTTACCTGAGTAAGAACACATTATTGTGAATCTAGAGTGCGTAATTAAGTCGTAGGACTGAATTATACATAAGGAAAACTCCATTCCTTGTCCTAAGTGGATTGTGAGCTACACAGACCTTGAACCATTGTTTGAGAGCTGTTGTTTATAGTACAAGTATGTCAAACATACAGCTCGCAGACCGGACCTGGCACATGAAGTAGCTCCATTCAGCCCAGTGGGCTACTGGAGGCCTAGTGGAAGTTGGGTGCATGGATTCCAGGATGGTTAGGCTTTGGCCTCCCAGGATCTGGTGGATATGGTCCTCAGTGGGAGAACAATTAGCAAGAGCTATGCTGTTACAGCCCCACTTGCCCAGCTTCACTGCTACCACCAGCCTTTGCCAGTCACCACCACCACCTGCTCCTCTAGTCCCACTGCAGCCACCTCAGTCGACCATGCTGCATGCCAGATCTGGTCTGCATGGACTCCCACAGTCTGGATCTGGCCTGAGGCACAGCATAAGTTTGACACCTCTGATCTAATACATATTATGTAGCCACATAACAAATGGGGGAAAGGGTTGTGTTAGGTGTGAGAATGATTCTAAGAGCATCAGACATTTAGCCTCTAGGCATATTTATCTATATGTTTGCAAGGTGGGTTTTTGTTCTTGTTAGTTTTAAAGGTTGCTTGCTGTTTTAAAGATACTTAAACAGGTGGCTAACAAGTGTTTGCTAGATAGCACAGTGTGCATTGTGAGACAATCTGACCTCAGGGTAAAAACTTGTAAGAGGTACAAGCAAAAATGGGGTGCCAGTTGTCTCAGGTTTTTTCCTGCTATTTGGTACTTGTTTTCACTGAAAGCAGAATTAGGACTTCTTTAAAAGACTCGGTGTATAAGGCACTGGAGACAGAATCCTGGTTTACAAAACAGACTTCCATATAATACTGAATCCTTTTCTGCCTGGGCCAACCATCTATACTGATCATGCTTAGCTTTAAAAAACAGAAGAGTTCATGTTTGTTTAGACTGGACCTACTCTTTCTACTATCCAGCAAACACATCTTTAACAACAGTTTTCTTTTACTTCTTTAAGATCCATGCCAGGTTTTCTGAAAATTAAGGGCATTGTGTAATCAGCATTACAGGCGATATAGATCCTTAAGGTGCAGTAGCTTTGCCAGATCTAGGGAGAGGATTGTCTCTGAAAGAACTGGGGCAAAATTTTATCAGTACAAGTTACACCAGTTTAGCTTTTGCCTAGCCATGTCCGTTCCAGGGGACATGGCTGCTTAGGCAAATAGGCTATTACCTGCTCCCTCCAAACATAGTGCTGAAGTAACACAAGAGCTGCCTACTCCGTACAATTACATCGGGATGCATTTCAGTCATTCCTCATCCAGATATAATTTACATGGGTATACAGTGTATGCATCTTTCTACTCCTTAAGTTCCTAACTTAAATCATCAGCCATGTAAATGGTGTAATTCCACTGAAATTAGTGGAGCTCCTAGTTGAAGCTCTGCTTCTCCATCTCTGACTCGTACAGAATCCTTGTCATTGCCTTCCACAGGGGTAGAAGTTTGAAGGATGGCTGTTAATCCTTAACTTTGGAATTTCTGAATTTCTTTCATGATCCTAATGCTGAACTGTAGCATGTCTGACATTTGGTAATAGATATTGAAAAGAGGCACAAATCAAGGCACACACAGCCATGCCATGTAGCATTTTCTAATTCTCTGCTTTCAGAAGCTTTGGAAACCACCTCCCTTGTGAGCTCTGACTAGTTCTGTTTTTGTGCAACTCTGAGTAATGGTACGTCTGTATACTGTGAAGCCTCTTATAGTCTCTGTCTCTCTGTGACACATACACAAGCACACAGAGTCCAACATTATCAAATTCTATTGTTAGAATGTTCACATTTCTTCTCATTAATGATGTGAAATGTAAAAAGCTTGCCTTGAGTTTCTTGAAGACAGCAGTAATGAAGCTCTGAAGAAATAGTCAGGGGATTGGAGCTAATTAAAATGCAGCAGGGTGTAGAAGTAAAGGTAGCGGCAGCTCGCTATGCCATGTCTTTGGTAATCAGCAGTCCCTAGTTTACCCATGCTAATTGACAGGAGATGAAGTGCTACTGAGCGCGCACACAGCTAACGTTAATGGAGTCAGCACACGCTGCTCTTCTTGCCTGACTTGTCTCATTATCGACCTTGAACCGGCAAAGGTCAGTTGATGGTGCTGCTTTCATCAAGATGACAGGTGTCTAAGGATCTTCTTTTTGTAGTATAATAATTTGGCAGTTGTCTTATCCTGTACATGAATTAGTGATCTGATCCTTGAGATATGATGGATAAAAAGGACTTGTTTTGCCTGGTGAAGAGCTGAGTCCCTGTGCATTTAACAAATACCAGGTATTCAGAGACTAAAAGTCCTGAGGAAAGAAAACAAGGCTGTGCATCATATTTCTTCTTTGAGGACACATTGGCAGAACAGAATTGAAATTTCCCAGAATTTGTCTTAAATTTGAATTTAAAACCAGGAATGCTTTTCTTTCTACTGGGCAAAGAGCACCAAATGGCACCCAACAAATACATCAGTGCAGACAGACATGTAGCTTCCAGCTGTAACTCGGAACAATTTCTACAAAGTGTTTTGAGTTACAACTGTTACCCCAGACCAAACAGAAGTTCACTGTTGGTTCCAGGGGGAGGGGAATCTAGGTGTAGGCTAGGAGCCTACAGTCAGGTTGCCATAGCAACAACCAGGGCTCACTGTTTTCAGAACGGGAGGGGGGAAAGGCAGTGGCAGGAGCTCTTTCTTGGGGCTCCCCAGCTGGTATAGAAGGGTGAGGTGCGTGAATTGGAGTCCCTTGGACTGTGAGCTCCAGTATATCCACCCCATCCTCCTGGCAGGGACTGAAAAATCCCAGACTGAACTCCCTTTGCTCTCTTTCCCCATTCCCCATCTGAAAACAGTGACAGGATGAGAACTCTGCAGGCACAAGTTCAAAAAGACATTACATTTTGAAATATATTTATCTGATACCTCATGCAAGGTAAGTTCTTGGGTGAACTTGCAATGGTAGGAAAACAGAGTCTCCATGCAGTGCAATAATATAATAATAGCAATACACTGAGCTTGGTTGCCATTCATAATCTCTCTTATTCACCAGTTACATTCATTCACAATAGAAGACATGGAGACTACTAATGGGAAAAGCTTTTGACTGTTCTAGTTTTAGAATCTAGAGCTTTGGGCAAAGTGAGCATTTTATTAGTTGAGCATCCCCGGTAGCACTGGTTTCACACCTTATTTAGCCACCATTTTTGTTTTCCCCAAAGAAGAGCTACCATCTTCCATGTATCTGTACATTCCTGAAGAGTCATGGATCTTGCTTGAGAGTTAGCTTGAATTGTCTCTCATTTATTTTCCCTCATACAAACTGGCTGTAAATGTTACCAGATTAGAGTGATACCATAGTATACCCTTCTGTGTAAAGAAATGTGTAAAAATACTACCATTCTAATGGTATTTTACAGCCATTTTGTACAAGGGGAAATAAAAGCCCAACATACAAATCAGTGAAGAACAAAGCCTCCTAGCTTATGGCTAGGAGTTGTCCAGACTCCATTGGCAAGCAGTTGTTTGCTGTAGGTCAGCAAGGTAAGGTATAGAGAGGAGAGGGTAGACCACTGTGAAACTGTGAACCATGGGACCCCACACAGCAACATCATTTTGAATTCTTCTGCAGAGCTGGTGACAGGGATTCAATCCAAAGAAATTATTTAGTTATTGTTACTCGCTTTTAATAATATCCTAGCTTTGAAAGCAGCCATATGTAATGCTTACTGCTGCCTTTTTTTTCTTTTATTATAAGAAGCTATTAATACTATAAGGTCTGAAACAAAATAATCTCAGTAACTTGCAAATCATTCATTAATTGTTTAGACATCTTTGAGGATTTAGAAGAAGTTCATGTGTGTAGAATAGTTCAGCTCATGTTTGCTGATGAGACAGTGAAGATGAGGCTTGATGGTAGCTGTAAGTTGGGGGTTACCAATAGAACTGCCTTTTCAGTAGAGAAGATTTGGTTGTTAAAACCTTCTGGTCCCTTGGGTTTCTCCTGGCTGACTCAGAGATGAGCACCAAATGCCTGTGTAGCATGATTCACAACGGTGACCTTCTTCTTGAGATCCTATTCTTAACCTCTTACCCCTCCATACCACCACCATAAATTTTAAAAAATAGATAAAAAGCTGCCTAAGTGCATTCTGAGATCAATAAAATATGTGACAGTAGGCTCCTGCTGTTCAGGGTCTCAGCAGTCTCTCTTCCATCCAGTGTCTGGAGGTTTGAGGGAGATTATCAGGACTACTTTAAGTGGCAACTAATGGAAATTCTGCATTAATTCAACAGGTAGAACTAACACAGTTGTATCTAGAGGTCTCTCTTCAGGCTCCAGCTGTGATGAGATTCTCACAAGGGACCCAACTGAAGAAATGCTCCATGAGTGAAATAACGATAAAGTAAGCTCTCTGCATTTAGGCTTTATACACTTTTCATAATTTTCTGTTTTTGCCAGTAGAAGATAATTTATTCCTTCCCTTCTACCAGCAAAATCATGGAAAAAAAATCCCTGTAATGGAAATAGCGAAGACTAGTGATGAAGACAGGTTCTCTTTTACAAGGAAAAAAGAAATCCTTCCAATTTCTCCCAGAAACAGAACAAAAACTCCACGGGCAAGATCAAAAGAGTAAGTTCTTTAAAGGAGAAGCTCAAAGAAAGACGGCTAAAGCGAATGGCAGAAAAATAGTGGGAAAGGTCTTTGTTCTTGCAATAGAGTTAACAGCAAGAGCAGCAGTAACATACCCCTGACAGTTTGTGGTTGGACTTGTGAAGGGGATCAGCCTTACATCCTGATCAAACTGATATTCAAGAAACTCCCCTGCTGCATTTAAAATGTGGGTGGTTTTTGCTCCAGAGGAGCTGCATTTCTTGGGAATTATGATTTAGTCTTTTCCCACACGGAACAGTCCAAAATGGACATTTCTTGTATAAGAAGAGAGGATGAAAGAGATGCCCAGCCTCTGACCTGCAAAGGGATCTGTGTTAGGCATATTTTCATCTGTAAGTAGAGAATGAAAATTATCTCCCACAGTACCTTTTTTCCCTCCAGAAAGGAAGGAAAATGAAGAGCAAAACAGTCTCTGAGCTGCTGCTGCTTTAAGAGAAGAGAAGAAGGCAGTGGGACTGCAGAGAATTGAACACCTCTGGCTTTATAGGAAGGAAAATGGGGAAAATTCATCTCAGCAAGGCATAGGTCTGTGCAAGCAGAGCTGGACTTCCCAGAAATGGGTATGTTGGGAAAAGGGAAGCAGCAGCAAAAGCCCTACCAATGCAGGCAGGGGGTCAACAGGGATAAATTTAGAAGTAGTGTGCAATTAATTTTACCAGCATTCTGGGGCCTCACTAATAAACTCCGTTGATTTTGAAAAGGGCAAGCAAGAGGGAGAAGATGAAAATGGATGGGGTATTTTTCCCTTGCCATGAACAGCACAAGGAGGAAAGGAAAAGAGGAATATATTTGGGTGCTTCCTGAATATTGGGTGGGGGGGGATATGATCCTGATGACTTATTTTCAGGCTAGAGCTTGAAAGGAACAACTGTTTCTATCAGGTATTAGGAAGAGGAGGGTTATTTCACAGGAAGCAGCTTGGAGAAGAAAGCAAAGGTGACTGTGTTCTTGAAGGGACAGAGCAGGACTTTGATGGGGAAGTGGTGGCATTTTTTCCAAATCCAGTAGATGCTCTCAAGGGAGATACACTATATTAAATCTATTGTTGTGTGTCAGCCATGAATTGGGAGTTCATTTTCAGTTCTTAGTTCAGTTCCATAAATTAAAGGAGAGGAAGGGGGACTGCTCCCCTATCTTTGCAATTTCATCCCTTTGAAATAATAGTGTTTCAAGCTTTGAACAGAAAAGGTTCCAAATATGCTCTAGCATGGTTGGAATCACTGGCTTAAAGTATTTTAGCATGTTATAAACAATCCTTTATGGCTTTAAACATATTTAATCAGTTATCCCCACCAAGTACCTTAGAGGGAAGAAGACTATGTTAACATTTAGTCTCCTCATCCCTGTCATTCTTCCTGGTCCTTATCCTTTTTCGGGCACACGTGGTTAACTTCAGTCAGCTTTTTGGTTACACATATCAAATATTGCCTTTGGCTGAGTGCTCTAAGTCACTGATGTTTTGTGTAGCATCTGCCTCTCACCAGAGGCAAGAAATTTGCTTCCATGTCCCTGAGAATGGCTTGTAGTGAATTATTCCAGACAGGCTAAGGCATGAAAGGATCTTAAATAAAAACACATTCACTAGAAAACTGAGAGAGCATCTACATGAGTTGTATCTTGTGGAGTAGACTGATTAGCTCCACAATAAATGTTGTGTGTCTACACATGTGCTCCTATTAGGCTGCAGTGAACTAATTAATTCTGCAGCAGGATAGTACTTGTGGTTACAAGTACTATCGTACAGCAGGGTTCTTTAGTGTGTAGCAAACCACATGTAGACACTGACAGGGCTGGTGGGGGTATAAGGGTGCTTCAGTGCAGGGACTGCCTGCTGGCTAGCCCTGCACTGGAGCACCCTCATACCTCGGTCAGCCCCTCGGCAGTATGTTCAGCCAGGTCAGAGCAGCCCTAGCCTGGCAGGCTGATCCCCTAAGCCCTCTGCCAGCCAGGGCTGCTCTGACCCAGCTCAGTGTGCTGCAGTCCCAGGCATGTGTGAAGATGCTGCACCTTGGAGCAATAAACTCCAGCATGATATGCACCAAATTTCATTTATTGCTGTGCATTAATTGCATGTGTAGATGTGCTCTGATAGATCAAAATGATATCAGATATAACTACATCCAAACCACTCCTAGGTATAAAGTTTTCAAGGTCTCTTGAGAAAGCCCAAACCCCTTGAAGTTACAGTTCAGATGTGCTAAATAATATCATGGGTCTATTTTAGCCATCCGTATCTTCCCATTCTTTTAGGCTTTTTATTTCTCAGTGGGTACATCTTCATGTGCAATTAATTCAAAGCAATAAACTCCAGTTTGAGCTGGAGTAGACTACAGCTGGGTTACAGTATCTACATGTGTGCCTGAGACAGCAGCAATTTGAGCTAGGATGGAGCAGTTTATTCCAGGGC
>NW_017728886.1:158094961-158098145 GCF_001723895.1 Crocodylus porosus
GTCAGCCCAAGGCTCTGGGTGGCAGCATTGGGCAGCAGAGGAGGTAGCTGGGGCATAAGGATGCTGAAAGTATGGAGCCATGTGGCTAGGTGGCAAGCTGAAGTACGGCTCCCTGTTGGCTGGGCTGACCAGCTGAAATCTATTCCCATAGTCAGTGTCTACATGTATGTTTAGTCACAGTTTATTACTGCATATGACAGGGGGCAAACTTGAGGCCAGATCACAAGTCAGCCTGCTCACCTGCCTAGGGCAGTCTGCCCTAGCTCACCTGCCATAACTTGAATGTTAATATGATAATATTATATTAACATTACATTACCAAGGGACACTGTCCTTACATTACCCCGATGCCAGGAGGCTCTATCCATGGCTCCATACCTTCCCTACACCGTGGCCCATGCCTCACAGATAGCATCCAGATTGTATTTGCTCCCCAGTCTGAGGCCTTAGCAAATTCAGTCCATTGTCAGCCTCTTGCTCAAACACTCACTCTCGCTGCCCTGCTCTCACATACACTCCACCCCCTCTCTCACAGGGACCTCCTGCATACATCTTATCACTAGGCCACACTCCACCACCCTTACTGCTCTTGAGCAACCCCTATGGACTTTCAGGCTTTGCTTTTCTCACTCCAGTCCTGCCACACAGCTATTTCAGTTTGCTTATGCTCCCCTACTCTACATGGTAGCACCCCATGCCTTCACTGGGCTGCTTTTGCCCAAGCCCCTCACCAAACAACTGGTCTCACACACATACACACTTGGGGCTCGCCCATGTATCACCCCTTCAAGGCGCCATGGCAGCTCTACTTGATACACCCCTGGTGCAGCCCTTCAAGCCACTTTCTGCAGCCCTACTCTGCATCCCAAATCATACAGTCCTTCAGGCACCCTGCTGTACCCTACTCTGCACAGGACCGCTGCATAACTCTGCCCCTTGGGGCCTCTCAACATCACACTATGCCTCTGGGGCCTCTTATCATAGTATTACGCCCCTTAGGGCCTCCCTTTAGTTCCTATATACCCAACAGATGGTAGGTGCTGGGATTTAAGGCACCCTGCCCCACCTTTCACAGGGTTGGTGATCAGTCCTGGCATTTAAGTGGGGCTTCCATGTCACTGGCAGTCCCTCCAGGCCTCCCTACCTTGTCAGGGTGAAGTTTTAGGTCATGCCCAGGACCAGGAGCCTCCAAACCATCCCCATTGCTCCTGCGCTTACCTCCAAGACATTCCTGAAGCATAGCTCAGCCAGCTGATTTTTCTCTATTGGCTGCTGGCAGGAAACTGCTGCCTCACCCTATATAAACTGGGTCCTAAAATGACCACCGTAATCAGGTACCTGCTGGATGGCTGCTTCCAGCCTTTAAAGTGGCAAGCACCCAAAGGTGCACTGCCACACCCCATCATAAGATAGTACTGTCCCCAACAGTATTATCTTACAGTAGTGTTAATTAGTTTACTGCAGCCTAATAGCATCGCACATGTAGATGGTGATGCCTTACTAGTCAGCTAATTAGTCTACTTGGCAGTTAAGTGCATGTGTAGATGTGGCCAGTATCTCTGTTACAGTTCATGAAGTATCCATAATAACGTCTTGTTTTGGAGGTTGAGCATTTATATATCTCAAATATTTGTGTATGCCCAGATTTGAATCTCCCTCTACCATATTAGTCTTAGTGTTAACATAGACTAATCTGATCTGTTGTGTTAACATATTGGAAATTATGTCTGTTCAGGGGCTTTATCATAGGAAGTAAATTAATCTCTGTTCCTAAAACTGGTTTAACAGCCTTTCTAAAATAGTAACTGTTATTTTAGTTCCTACATAATCCCCATTGCCTTAAAAACTACTTTGACATTGGTCCACCTGTAATTACTTTTTCTTTGCATACACTTAATTGAGAATGAAGTTTGTTTGAATGCTGACACTTCTTTCACCAGGTAGGGAACGGGGGGAGGGTCTGTCTTCCCTCACTGGGCAATGTGAGCCATTGCCTTTTAAACATAGTCATAAAGTTCCCAAAGCTTCAACAACTCCACATTTGTTAAAAGTTTCAGTGATTTTCCAATTAACAGTAAAGGGCAAAAAGAAATTGTCATAAACAGTTTCTGCTTTGGGGAAAAGTAGGTTCCTCTCACCATGCAGTTAATACACTTGAATTTTTCTTTACAGAAAGTTCAGGTGCATTAAAGCATGCTCCTGCATGCATGTGAATGTGCACCAGTCAGGAGCAAATTTTCTCTTGATGGGAGCAGTCAACACTAGGGCGGTTCGTGCCCTGCTCTGGCCCCATGTAGCAGCCAGGGGAAGCTCCAGGGTCCCCTGGGTGCCATCTCATGGCTAGCAGGAGGCACAGGGGCTGGTTCTGATCTCTACAGGGCAGGGGAGAGCTGTTCTGCTGCCAGTCAGCTGCATCCCAGCCATGTGGAAATCAGGTTAGGACCTGATCTTCACATGGCCAGGAGATCTGTCCCATCAGCTGGGCAGCTACATTCCAGCCATATGGAAATTAGGTTCCAACCTGATCTCCACATGGCTGGGGCACAGCAGACCTGGCTGCAGGGACAGCTGTGTCACCCATGTGGGGATTTGGACGGGTCCTAATCCCCATGTGCAGGGAGACCATTGCCCTTGCAACTGGCACAGCTTCCCCCCTCTCCCTCTCCCCCCCAAAAAAAATAAGGGTTTAGCCAGGAAGTATAGCCAGTGCCCCCTGCTGCTTGGGCTGAGTGGAAGCAAATTGCTCCCAGTCAGTGTCTACCTATGCGCTACTATGCAGTAGCTAATGTGCTATTAATCATATAATGATAGAATCATAGAATCAATGAGTCGGAGGTGACCTAGACAGATCATCTAGTCTGACCCTGACAAAGGAATTGGCTGACAAAGGAATTGGCTGAGGTCATTGCAGGACCCCAGCGCGGCTTTACGAGCACTTGTGGTGCTCTGGTGTGGTGCCAGAGGACTGGAAGAGGGCCAATATGGTTCCCATCATCAAAAAGGGGAAGAAGGAGGACCCGGGAAACTATAGGCCAGTTAGTCTTACTTTGATCCTAGGCAAGCTGTTTGAGAAAATTATTCTGGCACACATCCATGAAGGGCCAGCAGGGGATTTCATGCTTAGGGGCAACCAACACGGGTTCATCAGTGGCAGGTCCTGTCAGACCAACCTGGTGGCCTTCTA
>NW_017728886.1:158098245-158107789 GCF_001723895.1 Crocodylus porosus
TTTCGGAAGGCCTTCGACACTGTCTCTCACCCCGTTCTCATTAAGAAACTGGGGGACTGTGATGTCGACACCCACACAGTCAATTGGGTTGCCAACTGGCTGGAGGGTTGCACCCAGAGAGTGGTGGTGGATGGGTCATTTTCAGCCTGGAGGGATATGGGCAGTGGGGTTCCGCAGGGCTCCATCCTCAGCCCGCAATGTTCAACATCTTCATCAGTGTCTTGGACGAGGGGGTAAAAAGCACCCTGTTCAAAGATGTGAGGGGATGTGGGCACTCTAGAAGGGAGCAATAGGCTACAATCGGACCTAGACAGGTTACAAGGGTGAGCAGATGAGAACAGAATGGGATTCAACACAGACAAGTGCAAAGTGATGCACCTGGGGAGGAACAACCGGCACCATACCTACAGGTTGGGGAACTCCCTTCCTGTCAGTACAGAGGCAGAAAAGGATCTTGGAGTCGTCATTGACTCCAAGATGAACATGAGTCGGCAGTGTGGGGAAGCAGTCAGGAAGGCCAACCATACCTTGTCATGCATCGACAGATGAATCTCAAGCAGGTCCAAGGTGGTGATCCTCCCCCTCTATGCGGCACTGGTCAGGCCAAAGTTGGAGTACTGTATCCAGTTCTGGGCACCGCACTTCAAGAGGGATGTGGACAACATGGAGAGGGTCCAGAGGCAGGCCACTCGTATGATCAGGGGGCAGCAGGGCAGGCCTTATGAGGAGAGCCTATGGGACCTGAACCTGTTCAGCCTCCAAAAGAAAAGGCTGAGGGGGGATCTAGTGGCCTGTTACAAACTAGTCGGGGGGGATCAGCAGGCACTGGGGAAGTCCCTGTCCACTGAGCACTGCCAGGAGTGACCAGGAATAACAGTCACAAGCTGGTAGAGGGTATATTTAGGCTAGATATCAGGAGGCGCTACTTCACGGTCAGGGTGGCTAGGGTCTTGAACCAACTTCCAAGAGAAGTGGTGCTGGCCGATACGCTGGGGGTCTTTAAGAGGAGGTTAGATGAACACCTTGCTGGGGTCGTTTGAACCCAGTAATCTTTCCTGCCATGGCAGGGGGTCCCTTCCAGCCCTAGAAACTATGAAACTATGACCCCCTGCCATGGGCAGGAAGGAGCACTGGGAGTAGGAGGGGTCATAAGACCCCAGCCAGGTGTCTATCCAGTCTCCTCTTGAAGATTTCCAGGGAAGGTGAGAGCACCACCTCTCTGGGAAGCCTATTCCAGGTTCTGGCCACCCTTACCGTGAAGTAGTTCTTCCTAGTATCTGACCTAATATCTAGTACCTGTAGTTACTGGTACTAGCAAATGATGCATTAGCCTAATTTACTGCACAGTGAGCCCTGTGCATGTGTAGACTCTGATGCTTTCCTGCACATTAGGTTAACCTAATGCACAGTAAAATGTAGATGCACCCATTGGGCACATCTAGATGTGTGCTTTAATGTGTGGTCACCTATTTTACTGTGCAGTAAAATGCTATATAAAAAAATGAATGATTATGCTAATGCACAGTAAAAACGGCTACTGAGCATTAAGTGTCAGTTAAAAACTGTTCACATTTGTTACTAAGCATTAAGGCAGCCTAATACACATTACTTTAGTACCTCACATTGGAGGTACTAAAGAATGTGCATTAGTAAAAGTGCCTTAATGCACATGTAAACACATCCAGCATGTAAAAAAGCAATGTAGAAAAAGCTTGAGAACAGGATACTGATACCATTCTTACTGTAGCCGTATACATAGATATTGATTATATATGGATATAACTTATCCTTTGCATATGCATGTACATATCTTTTTGAAGTTCTAGTTTAAACTTTTATACTCTATCAGTGGGTATTAGTATACAATTTCCAAAGCAGAAGATGCTTTGAATGGAATTGGAAACATTCCCAGAATCATAGATTTTGTCTTACATGTCTTTGTCACCAGAATTTCAGCAATTGGTGTTTTGCCACTGAGGTAACTCCACCATTGCAAAGGCCAACTACAGGCAAAGAAATCTGGCATAATTACTACAGTTGCTCATACCTATAGTTAGCTCTGTTGGTGGAAAATCACAATTTTCCTCAGCTATTGTAGGGGCTTGTTCAACGGGGCTACATTAGTGACTTAAATTCATTGATTGCTGGAATCCAGGGAAATTTCTACCAAAGGAAAAAGTTGAGTGGGAAAAGGTAAGAAATGGAACTACTAGCTTGTTTTTTTCCGGAACTTCATACAAAGTGGTCCATGTGTTAGAACAGTGGTTCTCAACTAGGGTGCCATTCAATATTTACGCTCTTAGTCACAAATAAGATTCACAAGATGAACCCAGAGATTTCAAGTAGAATCTATAGTTGTGAATTAACTGATTTCTTTGCAACAGAAAAAAATGCTTTATTATTTTTCTCTAGGCAAAAAGTGTGAAAACTAAAGCTGGAATTTTCTAAGGGGTACCTTGACTTTATTCAGGGGTGCTTCAAGTATAAGAAGGCTGAGAAACACTGTGTTAGAAGATAAGGGTAGAAATATCGTTCTTTACATGAAAGTCCCTCCAGAACTCTCTCTTCCAAGGGTCCTATAGGTTAAAGCTGGGGAGTGAGGAGAATGTCTGGACTTCTTTCTGGACTTTAGGAAGGCCTTTAACACTGTCTCTCACCCCATTCTCATTAAAAAATTAGGCAACTGTGGTGTTGATGCTTACGCAGTCAGATGGGTCACTGAGTGGCTGGAGGGCTGCACCCAGAGAGTGGAGTTGGACCTGGAGGGATGTGGGCAGTGGGGTTCCCCAGGGCTCAGTCCTTGGGCCCACACTATTCAACATCTTCATCAGCAACTTGGACGAGGGGGTGAAAAGCACCTTGTTCAAATTTACGGATGACACTAAGATGTGGGGAGAAGTGGGCACACTAGAGGAGAGGGACAGGCTGCAAATAGATCTGGACAGGTTACAGGGGTGGGCGGATGAGAACAGGATAGGTTTCAATACTGACAAGTGCAAGGTGATGCACCTGGGGAGGAAGAACCAGCATCATACCTACAGGCTGGGGAACTCCCTTCTTGTCAGCACAGAGGCAGAAAAGGATCTTGGAGTCATTATGGACTCCAAGGTGAACATGGGCCGCCAATGTGGGGACGCATTCAGGATGGCTAACTGCAACTTATCATGCATCCATGGATGTATCACAAGTAGGTCCAAGGAGGTGATCCTCCCCCTCTATATGACATTGGTCAGGCCGCAGTTGGAGTACTGTGTCAAGTTCTGGGCACTGTGCTTCAGGAGGGACGTGCACAGCATTGAGAGGGTCCAGAGGAAGGCCACTCACATGATCAGGGGGCAGCAAAGCAGGCCCTATGAGGGGAGGCTACGGGACCTCAACCTGTTCAGCCTCCACAAGAGAGGGTTGAGAGGGGATCTGGTGGCCATCTATAAATTGACCAAAGGGGACCAGCAGGCAATGGGAGAGTCCCTGTTCCACTGAGCACTACTGGGAGTAACAAGGAATAATTGCCATAATTTGACAGAGAGTAGATTCAGGCTATATAGCAGGAGGCACTATTTCACTGTCAGGGCGGCTAGGATCTGGAACCAGCTTCCAAGGGAAGTGGTGCTCGCTTCTACCCTGGAAGGCTAGATAGATACCTTGCTGGGGTCATTTGACCCCAGTACTCTTTCCTGCCATGGCAAGGGGTCAGACTTGATTATCTGCTCAGGTCCTTTCCAACCCTACCAACTATGAAACTATGAATTACACAGAACTATGAAACTATGAAATACTCAGAAATATTTAATTTCTGTTACCTGAGGTTTAAAGTGCCTATCTCCACGCAAAGCTGTTTTCAAAAGACTTCCATGTCAGTTTCGTAGATCCAAGATGTTCAGCTTGTTGGATTTTCTTCAGATAATCTTTGCAGTCAGGCTTCTCTGATGTTTGCCTGTTGCTGCTGTAAAACAATATCAAGAAAGTCAGATTGGCAAAAGTTCTCTCATCATTCTTCTTCCTCATGTGTCTTTTTCCAGAGTCAAAATAACCTACTCCTTTCTATTTTTTTTGTGAGTTTCTGTACAGGTTTTTCACTGCATAGGCTTAATTATGTAATTACACAACAGGCTGAAAACTGTTTCAAAGGAGCCATTTTAATATATTGGATACCTAAAACAGTCTTTTTAAAAAACTGCCTAATTGCATAATTATGATACCTGATAGACTGGAACAACAAGAATAGGGAACATTTTTGAAGCCAGAGGAGAGAGTTTAGAGTCTTCTGGGTATATAATATCTGCTAGAAAAATAACATTGCCATTATGTAGTTAGATGATATTTCATATGGGCTAAGTAGCAATTACTGTCTACATGATAAACACTTTCCTTCCCCCTTTCAACTTAAATACACACACATGCTTATGCACACACACACATATATATAAGATAGAAGTCACTTTATATTATAGAAAAGACCTGTATATATGTATATATGTATTTATATATATTTTTCTTTATGGTATGAAGTGATATTTACATTTTAATAATATTAATATAATGACACAGCAGCAGACAAAAACTAGGAAATCCATAGAAAATATTAAATACTTGTTAAAGGAGATGATTTTAAATTATTTTTTTATCATCCTGAGCTGGTTACAAATGTGTATATATTTAAAATAATTGAATACTTGTATGGAAGCTTCTTGTTTTTTCAAAATCAAAGTTCAGACTTTTTCTGATAGCCCTAATAGTAAAGTCAAAGCATATTTCTCCTCTATTTAGATGTGATGCAGTAAATGTATCCGTAAATTGTAATTATGCATATTGGGCCTGCTCCAAAGCCCATTAAAGTCCATAAGAGTCTTTCTATTGCATTTGATGAGTATTGGATTAAGTTCATATTATACATTAGTGTTTTGGGACCTAATCTACTATATTTGAAACATTAAAATTTGATTTCATACTCATTTCTTAGTTTTCCATTTGTACTTTGACCATATTAAACCTGTGAAATGCCCAGCAGTGTTAAAGTTAGATTAGAACATGCTGTGAACACTCAAATGGTGAGGGTTAATACTGTTTACCTTCATAGCTCTGATTTGCCAGTGGGGGACTCGGAAGCAACAGTGTAGCTAGAGACAGGGCACCTAGACTCTATCCCTGCTGTGGGTGGGGAACAGTGCATCTTGGGATGTTGGAGGACTGCCAATTGCTTGTTTTATTTATGTGGAGCAGACTGAAGTTATTCTAACATGAGCTAGGTAGCATGACCCAGAGTTAACTCTCACCTGAAGTGGCATAACTTTGAGACACTTAGAAGCTACTTAGCTTGAGTTAGAGAATTTTAACATGTGGATGCTTGGGACACAGATAAAAGTGACAATTTTTGTCTGATCTGGCCACAGAAAGCAGTTTATTGCCATGAGCAAACAGAAGTACACAGCTGTAGACAGCTTCAAAAATGGCTGATCAGTGAAAATCTGACCCCTCAGGAGGAAGGGGAAGAGAAGCAAGGCACCAGAAAGCAGATCCTGCCCAGGGAAGGTAAGTGATCCACAGCAACTTGTGCCTTTGGTTTGCTGTGTGTTTTTCTGGTGGGCTGTATATGTTTAGGGTGTGTGCTCTGAGAAGCTGGGAGAGTTGCTAGCTGAGTAGTCGCTGGTTGCTGACTGGTTGCTACCTGTGCCTGACAGAAGCCCTAACAAGGAAGCAGAACCAGTCCAGGCCCAGCAGGGTATAAAAGGAGACTCCCTGAGTGACCAGGGAGCCAGTTAACAGGGGTTGCAAACAGGGTAAACATTTGCAGGTCAGTTTGCTGCTCCCCTGCCCTCCCCATCTGAGGGGAGCTCCATTCAGCTTGGTGTAAGGAAGCAGGAAAAAAGGAAGACTTTGGGGCCAAAGAGCAGTAAACAGTAGGGCTGTACAAAGCTTCAGGTGGTGATTCGATTCAGAGGAGATTCAGCTTGATTCGGTGGCCGAACCTCTGAATTCGAATTGAATCAGGACTAATTTAAAGGTCTGAATCAATTCAAAGCTCTCCGAAGCCTTGGCAAAGATTCAGAGAGCTTTGTTGATTCCAGCAGTCCGAGCTAGTAAGTACTAGGGACAGGGGAGAGGGGGCTGAGGGAGGGGACCATGGGGGGATCCCTGACAGCTCCCCCAACCCCCACCCGCTCCCCCGCCCCCCATGACTGCCCCTGCCTCACCAAGTTCCCAGTACTTTAAACAAAGCCCCAGTGCTTACTGGGTGCTGCTGGGCAGGGGCAGATCCCCACTGCTCCATGATGCATGGGGGGCTCTGCATGAGCCCCCTTTAACCTCCCCTTTCCTCCACCCCCCCGGCTGCCTTGCGTGCCGGGGCTCTGGCCCTTTAAGGAAAAAAAGAAGCCAAGAAAAGCCCAAGTCACCACTCGTGGTGCAGCCTCAGGGCTTTGGGGGCTTGTGCAGAGCCCCCATGTGGCACGGGGCAGTGGGGATTGCTCCCACCAGCAGGAGCGTTGAGTCCTGGGGTTTCTTCAGGTTTTTTTTTTTCCTTAAAGAGCTAGAGCTGGCCCATGTGGGGCACCTGTAGGGAGGCTAGGGGAATGGGGGGGCATTGGGGCTCATGCAGAGCCCCCCACGCAGCATGGGGCAGTGGGGATCACCCTCTGCCTGGCAGCACCTGCGGAGCTGGGGCTTTTTTTACCCCATGTGCGAGGAGCTGGGGTGGGTGGTGCAGCCATTGCCGGGCTGGGAGAGGGGCAGGGGATAGACCTGGTCTGGCTCATTTGAAGATTTGGAGATTCAGCTGCTGCCAAATCTCTAAATCAGATTCAGCCGAATCAAATCAGAACAGTAATTCGAATCACCAAATTGAATCTCTGTCCCCCAGATTGGCCGAATCCAAATCTGAAGCAAATACTAGCCGCTTCTCACAGGCCTAGTAAACAGGCCAGGTCTCAGGCAAGTTTGCTAGGAAAGATATGCACGGAAGAAGGGCAGTAAAAGTGAGAAGACAAATTAAGAGGCCCAGGGAGATGGCTGGAGGATATCACAATGCCAGAACCACTGCCTCTGCTTGCACCTGTGAGGTATCCATCCAGGCAGCACTACTCACCATTGAGGCTTCCACCCAGGTCCAGGTTTGGTGCCATGGGGACTGCGGCTTACAGGTCCCTTCCAATGATAGCCAGGTTGGGGAATGCCTGTGGTGTGAGCGGTGCCTCCTGGTGGTGTCTCAGGAAACAGGTAAGAGAAGAGGAAACAGGTACAGGAAGAGGTGGTAAGGCTGCAAAGCATCCTCTGCCACGAGGAATTCATTGATTTGATGCTGAAAGAGATCTCTGGGATTGTGGAGGAGGAACTGCCAGAGGCTGCACTAGAGAAGAGAGAGGATATGGACTCCCAGCAAAGTGGAAGCTGGATACTTGTAACCTCTGGCAGTAAGCAAAAATATTCATTTCTACCTGCAGCAGTTTGCCTGGAGAAGAGATATACATCCCTAGCAAAAGAAAGATAGGATTACTTTCCATTGGTGAAGGAGGACAGGCCAGGCCTCACCAAGGTTCACTGTTGGTTCCAGGTTCACTGTTGGTTCCAGGGGAGAGGGAAATCCAGCTGCTGGCTGCCAGCGTGAAGCCAGTTTTCCCTATTAATGTGTAGTATGAATACTGCATACTGGTTATTATGCTTAAATGATAATAGTATTGAATTGATAAACCTCGGTGATTTTAAATGATAATAGTATTGAATTAATAAACCTCTGTAATTTTATAAACAACTAAAACTCCATTTTGTGCTTGCTTGACATGAGTAGATAAATTTCTTGTGCCCTGTGTACATGAGTTTCTGTGTGAGAGGGTAAATGGTGAAAGAATGGTAGCTATTTGCATGAAAACAGAAGATTTAATTGATTGTGTAAGCCACAAGGTATAAGTTACCAGACAGTAAACTAATTAATGGATGGATGAAGAACTCATCTGTGATCAGGTGCAAAGAAGAAGGAATTCTGCATATCCTGCCATTTGAACTATACTATACACAATACTTCAAGACAGAGATCAAGGGCACAGTGCTTCTGCAGAGAGAACCAACTTTACTGGAATGACCTCAAGTTGAGATAACAAGAAGAGACAACCTCTAATTAAAGACTTAGCATGGAAAAAACCCAATGCTGAATAAAGACTTGAAATCCCTATAAAAGTGGGATGCAGACAACCCAAGATGGGGAATCCACTCTCTGCAACCTCATGGACCATAGGCATGCATGCCTGCTCTTCCCCCATTCCTATCACCCTCAATAAGCCTGGACCTGGCCATCCAGTGCTAATATTGAGTAACCTCTGCTGGTAACTATAACAACTTACTGGAGCCGTTTTGTCTGTATGTCTGTATATGTCTGTTTATATGGCTGGTTTGTCCAAGTTTATGTATCTGTTTCATGTAATCAATAAACACGAAATTTTTCCTTATTTCCCTTTTTAAGGTCTCACTTAATTTGAGCCGTTGGTAATTTTAAGTAACAAATGTCCCCTCCTCTGTGCTAGACTGCAAAGTGTTCTCCCTCCCTCCTGGAACCAATAGTGAACCATGTTCCAGGAGATCATTGCAACTCAGAATGCTTCCTGCAAAGCATTTTCAGTTACAGCAGGGAGCTGCACTTCTGTCTGCACGCTTGCATTTTAAGTGCCTTTAGTTTGGTCTAAGCATAACGTGTAACTTTACCCTTTACTGAGCTCCTCATTGTCATACTTAGAAACTAAAAAAATGAACATATTTTTCTGGCCTAAATTAAGCCAAGGGCTTCATTTTTGCACACCTCTTAGCTTACTGAATAAAGTACAAGGACTAAAGTATTAGGCCTGTGTGACGTAGCTAGTATTTGCTTTGGATTCGGATTCAGCCGATTCAGGGGACAGTGATTCAATTTGGTGATTCAAATTAGTGTCCTGATTCAATTCAGCTGAACCTGATTAGGAGATTCTGCAGCAGCTGAGTCTCTGAATCTCCAAATCAGCCAGGGCAGGCCCATTCCCCTCTCCCAGCCTGGCAATGGCTGCCCTGCCCACCCCAGCTCCTAGCACTTGTAAAGAAAGAGCCTTGAATCACCAGGTTCTGCCAGGCAGGGAGCAATCCCTGCTGTCCCCCACTGTCCCACACTGCATGGGGGGGTTCTTCATGAGCCCTCTGACACCCCCCCTCACTCCCCCAGCACCCCCATAGGTGCCCAGCACAGGCCAGCTCTGGCCCTTTAAGAAAAAAACAATCAAAAACATCCCTGGATTCACTGCTCCTGCCAGCAGGGGTGATCCCTGCTGCCCTGTACCATGTGGGGGCCCATGCACGAACCCCATGAAGCCCCAAGGCTGCTGCAGGAGTGGGGCTTTTCTCAGCTTTTTTTTTTCTTAAAGGGCTGGAGCTGGCCCAGGCAGGGCACCTGTGGGCCTGGGGAGGGCTTGTGGAATAGCACCCCCCATGCACTGGGAGGCAGTTGGGGGGCAGCAGGCATTGCCCCCTGCCCGGCAGCACCCGGTGAGCATGGGCACTTTTTTTAAAGTACAAAGCTGGGGCAGGTGTGGGG
>NW_017728886.1:158107889-158122633 GCF_001723895.1 Crocodylus porosus
GGGGGTCAGGGGGGCTGGCATGGGTCCTCTCTCCCAGCCCCCTCTCCACCGCCCTTAGTACTTATCAGGTTGGAGTCAGGTGCAGCTCCCTTCTGCAGCCACCAGGGACTGCTGAAATCATGAAAGCTCTCCAAATCTTTTCCAAAGCTTCAGAGAGCTTTGAATCAATTTGGACCTTTGAATTGCTCCCCTGATTCGATTTGCATTTGGAGATTTGGCCACCAAATCAGGCTGAATCTCCTCTTAATCAAATCACCACCTGAAGCTTTGCACAGCCCTATAAAGTACCACACAAGGGGTAACACTCATAATGTTTCCAGTGTGGTTGAAAGGAAGTAGCACCAGAAATCACATGTGGAAACATATTGTCAAGAGACCTGTACCATTTATTTACTCACTCAGGCACTGTAGATAAATCCCAGAATGTTTGAACTTACAAGTATTTTTTGTTTTCTATTCTCAGTCTGGGCTTCTTGAAGTTCACCCACCTATGGAAACTATACATGCAGAAGTCAGCTTATGTACAAACATATTTTGACAGTTTGTTTCAGATGAGCCTCATAAAAATGTCATTCACTTCTAAAACAGCAGCCTCTAACAACTTCCTATAATTGCAGGACCCCTGGACAGTCTTATGTCATCAAAGCAGGTGCTTTAATTCCAAGATTTGGAGTGTATGTCTACATTACAGTGGCAGTGAGCACATCTACACATGCTTCTGATGCAGCACCAGTTTGCTGCCAATCTGCTTCTGCTTCCTGGGGCCCTGTAATAGGGTCTGGGTGCAGCTGCAGCTGCTGGCAGCCAGCAGTCCTCTTCAAAAACCAGCCCCACTCACTGCTGTCTGGACAGCCACTTCCCTGCTCAGCTGGAGCAGACAGCTTGGGCCAAGGCTAGTTTGCACACCTTGGGGTGAGGGGCTGTTTTGGGGAGGTGCAAAGCATTCTGGGTTGCTGGGGGACTGTGAGTTAACTTGAATCTGGAGGGGATCTGGGACAGAAGTCCAATAAACTGATTTAACCTAAAACAGTTAGGTCAGATACTACATCCACCCAGGCACTGGCAATGTGTAGGAGGTGCACATGCACCCCCTGAGCATGGCAGTGCACCCCCTGCAAAAAGGCACCACCGACACTGCCAGAGGTGCCTTCAGGCAGTCATCGCTCACCACCCGCCCTTGTTGCCAACCCTGCTAGGAGTGTCTGCTGGTGGGCTGTGATTGCCACTGGCTGCTGCTACCATGGCCAGCAGCACCTGCGGGTGGTCGCCAACCATTGGTTGGTGCTTGCCACCCCACCTTCCCCACCTCTGACAGTGTCACAGGTGCCTACAGGAGCTCCCTGCTAACCACCAGCACGCTCTCACCACCAACAGCACTGCCACCGCCTGTGGGAGCTTGTCATGCCCCCCCAGCTTCTGGGGTCACGTGGTGTTCATGCACCCAGGTTTATCTTAATCTGGTTTCAGCCATTTTGAAAGCAGTTTATATACACTGAACTTCTGTTGTGGTACACCTTTGAACCTGTCTGTGATTACTGGTTTACGTGTGATTTCTGTCCCAGTCAAGAACAGTCTGACCTGTTGCAGTCTTTCTGAGTTATTTGCAACAGAAGAATTGCTCTATTATTTTTTATGTAGTCAAGAGATGAGTGAAAGCTAAGAGATGATATTTTCCCAGTAAAGTCTTGAATCTAACAAGGGGTTCCTTGGGTCTAAAAAAGGTTGAGAACCAGTGAATTAAGGGCTGGTTTTCAATGGCAGTGAGTGCACAGCTCTCATGGAAGTCAATGAGTGTTGAAGATCCTCTAGAATTCAAGGGTGTTTTTACACATGCTCCTGGGGTGGGGGTGGGGAGGTATTTATTTAGTTTGGCTCTGAAAGCTGTGCTAATTAAAGTGTCTGCAGCATCTTGTGTAGCAGCATCCCCATGTTTCAAAATGGTGGTGGGGGAACTTTAAAGTTCATCGAACAAACTTTAGTTAAAGTGCCCCTGATGCCATTTTGAAGTGCAGGAATGCTGATACATGAGATGTGGAGGCTGGCTGGAGTGCACTAATTAGCATGCTCCAGCAGGCTTGATTAATCGAGTCTGCTCTGACACACTGTAATTATAGAACATAGAAGCAGCCTCCCCACATGTGGGTAGGTCCTCTGAATTGAAAGCCTCTCTCTCCCCTTTACTCATGTGGACTAGTTTCTTACTCTGTAAGCAGAGCAACTCTACTGAGTCCTGTGAGTCTGCTTGCAGACTAAGATATTACTCTGTTAAAGTGAGGATTGCAAACTCAGCCTCTTACAGGAAAGGTCTGGGCAGAAAAAGGTAGAAGATGAGAAAAAATATGGGAAGCACATGGTATTATGGATACTTTGTAATTATTTATGTCACATCCAGGTTTATTGCTATTTCCTTCTCCTGTCACTCAATAATGGAACAGCAAATCTTTTTCATTTCACTGATCAAGTTATGCACAACTCTAAAAATGAAAAATCTATGTGCTCTACCCCATCCTAGTGGAAGAGCTCATCCTAGTGTTTATTGAGCCTCAAGCTCTCCAAAAGAAGTTTTCTTATTGGGGAATGAAGACAAAAAAGTATATTCCTATCACAGTCATACCTATTCTAATCATGAAAATGTACAAGAAAAGACAGCATGTCAGGGTAAATAGTTGTAGCATGATTAGAGCAGAATTTTCTCCCATTTCTTTTGATATGTCATCAGCTAGAAGACATTAAATTCTGTAGGACCAGACACTTACTTGCAAAGTATTTTTATTGGTAAATATTATAAATGTGAATTGGTGATACAAACTTTCCCCCTTTCACTCTCCAAAGCCTTGCCTTCATCTGGACACATTTCCTGTTAGATTAGCAACCTATACTGCTGGAGGCAGGCAGAGTAGTAAAGAATATTATGATGCTGTATTGTTTGTTTTCCACCTGCAAGCCCTCACTTGGATTCCTGAGCCTTTGTATATCTCACCTGTCCAAGGATCTAGATACACAACACATATATATCCACGTAAACTGCTTTTACAGTTATGTACAGAAGGAGTGGGCACACAGTGTGTAGATCTTCATGAGTATAACTTACTACAATCTAATATAAAGTTACCTTGAGGGGGGGAAATCAGTACATTTACATCATGTAAGTTATAGCACTCGAGGGCCACTGACACACAAACACTTAATGGTGCACTGGGATCAAATCTTCACTCCCAACAGTCACAGCTCTTGCCATACCACAAGTGCATGGCAGGACACGTGATTTTCAGATCAGGCATCAGATCAGAAGGGCTCCATTACTAGTTGCTGCCCCTGCACCAGCAAGTTGAAAACTAGGTGCCCACAATCCAGCATGATCCCAGGGCTGAGACTGACAATCAGATGGATATCAGTCCCAGCCCTGGGACCACACCAGAGTTTTGAAACAGCTCTAGTGCAATCCCAAGACTGGAACTGACAGTCAGTTAACTGTTGTCCCAGTCCTAGGATTGTACCAGAGCCTGTAACCAACTCTGATGTGATCCTGAGGCTGGGACCAATGATCAGTCCCAGCCTCGTACCTCAGGGGAGTCTGGAACCAGCTCCAGTTTGTTGCTACCCTGCCACATGTTCAAATGTAATGTAGCAGGCTTGCCTTTTGGAGCTTGGGTTGAGTGCCAGGCTTGAAATCTTGCTGTTTTGATTGGTGGAGCCCATCCACCAATCAGGAGGCAGCAAGAGGAGTTCAGTCATGCCCCTTTCCTGAGGGGAGAGGAGTTCCCTCCCCCCCCTCGGACCTGATTGAAGACTGCAACACTCAGGTCTGGAAGACTTCACGGGCAGAGCTCTGGAGAGTATAAAAGGAGCTGTGTGCCCAGCATTAGGGAACACATCTGGGACAGGGAAGAGAGAAGAGCGGGGCTTAGAAGAGCTGAGAAGAGCTGCTTAGCAGGGCAAAGCAGTAGCCCAAAAGTGTCTCTGAAGACTTCCATCAGTGGGGAATGATGGATGGCTCCAGCAGCTAGGCTTTCTGTGTGAAGCATGGTGCACAGCATCCAGACCCTGGGAGCTACATAAGGAAGCTTGGGTCTGCAACCTCTGGCATGTAGCCAGGGACACGGTGCACAGGCTGGTGCACGGTGTAGGAGCTTTGGAGTGCTTGGGCAGCTCAGGTCCTCAACCCCCAGAACAAGGCTGGGAGCTCAGTACAGGAGGCACTGCATGGAGAGTCTGGGAGCGGACTGAGTCTGGTACTGCATGAGGCAGCCCAGGCCTCTGACCCATAGCAAAAGGTTGAGTCCAGGGAACCAGACGGTCCTCAGGCAGTAGACATGGCCAAGCCAAAGGCCCAAGAAGCCCTACATAGAGGAGCCCTGTTCCAGGGGACAGCAACCCTCCCTGAAGCCCACTGCAGGTGAGAGAGCAGCTTGGTGCAGAGGATGAGGGCCACCCTCCAGGCCTGGGAGCCATAAGTTGCAGGGAAAAGAGGATTCCCACAGGGGAGGGGGAGTACCCCCTGGTTAGTTAAGGGCTCCTGAGAGGGGAAGTCCCACTGGGAGGGCCCCCCTAAAGTTACCAGTTTCCTTGTAGGGCTTGGGAAAAGTCCAAAGGCATTGGGGTTTCCCCTTTGGATTAAGTTTATCTTTGGGGTTTTTGCACCATAAGTGGTGTGATGTCATGCCTTAAATTTTGTGAACTCTCATGTTTGTAAATTAGTAGATGAGTAGAGTCCTAGGGCTCTGCTGGGAGCCCCTGTTGCTATTATTTCACCTATTGTTTATTTGAATTTATTTGTGGCTTATTTATTGTTCATCCATACTAATCTATAGTTTATCTGTTACCTAGCTATGTTTATTTTGGGGTTTATCTGTTTCAGATCAGATACTTACCTGTGACTTACCTGTACCTGGAGCACTGGTATAAGGTTTTATGGCATTTACCTAGAGGGTACTGTTTATGTTATTTCTTTAGACATCTTATAAATATATGTATATGTATATTGTACATATGTTTATATCCATGTTTCTTTTCCTTGTGATAAGTTAATGTACATAAATGTGTATATAGTTGAGTCCCCTGGCTATCTTGGCCATGTTCTATAGGGACGGAGGGAAACTGAGAAATCTGCAGTTCCCCCCACAGACCACCTTCCAGCTAACAATCCCCTTCAATTAGATAAGGGGAGTATATACCCAAGCTACCAGGGGTACAGTAAGGTGCGACGAAAACCAGCCAAAAAATATTCCACATCCTTTATGGAATATTTTTGTGGCTGGTTTCCTGTTTTTTCACACCGTTAAATTCCTTGAATTTATGGGTTATTATTTACACTTCAATTAACAGGTTATTTATGTCTTAAAAGTAACGTCTGCCAGGGGCCTAAGTGTTACATGCCTGCAGTTATTCTAGGTCAGCCATTTTACACTCAAATAGGCTACTACCTGCCATCTAATGATGAACCCCTATAATAGTACAGTCTGTAGCAGTTACCCTTAATCATAAGTCTACTCTGGAGCCTGGTGTAACTTAGAGCAGTTTAAAAAAACAATGTAAATGTACATTGTGTCTAAACCTTAAGTCCCTTCTGAAACCTGATTGTCTTTCTTTTCCATTATTCATATCATAATTCCAAGTGAGCTGAATTACCCTTTAAGCCAATTACAATTTGGCATCGGGCTATCTGCCATGTCACTGTCTGCTTCAAGCACACACAATAGCAGTGGTTTTCTTTCCTTGTTTGTAAAGTGGGAAGGGAGTCATAACAAAGAACTGCCTCTTCTCTTTCAAAAAGTGAGGTGAGAAATCCATTACTGCTGTTATAGGCATTATGAAAGAGTAGGTGAGTACGGGGCTCTTAAAATATGATTGATTACAGGGCCCCCACAACTCCCTTTTAACCTGGCCTTGAGCTGCAGCCAAAGGCCAGTGCCATCTGCTTTCTTTGAGCTGGCAGGTAGGTAGGATTTGTTAATAGAAAGTGACTTGGAATTCAGTTCACCAAGGTGAGCATACTGCTTGTGTTTTGGGACGTTAGACAGAAAAGATTAAGCAGTCCCTCAAAGACAACTATTGTAAAGCTAAAAAATATTACAGCATGAAAGGTTACAACAGCACTGCACCAAAAGGGATTGATATCAGATTGTGCTCATTGATAAAGTCATGCAACTGCTGCATGGATATAAAGGATGGATAGCACTGAACTTTGAAGGAGGACATAGGCTGAGTTAAATGATTTACAGTAGTTTATAGAGTTTCAACACTGATATAGATAGGTAAGAGTTTGGACTACATTCTCTGATGCAGTCAATTTTGACTGCAATTATAAGGGAGCCAGCCAGAGCTTTCCTAATCTTGAGACCTGTCTTATGACGCTTGATTTGCACCTTATAGCTGTGTCTGAACATGTGTGGATGTTTGGTTCCCCAGAGACAACTAGTGGCCACCAGTACTTGTCCCCAGGGAACACCTGTGCCACATGTGCGCTGGCACAGAGCAAGTTACCTCAGGTGGCATAGAGGAAGCTGGGGCCAGCACTGGGTTGGCCCCAGCAGCCTTACCCGGGGTACCGGGGGCCTCCTGGGGCTGCAGCAGTGGCGATCTCGCCATACAGAGTCTGGCCAGCCATTGTGGCTCTGGCTGGCCAGGCTCCGTCTTCGGGTGGCTCATGCTGCTGCTGAGTGCACCGCTCCTTTTATTTCCTCCAGGGGTCTTTTTTGACCACTGGATATTCAGGGGGCAAAAAACCCCTCCACACTGCTGCCTTGCATTGTGGAGAACAAAAGAATGTGCAGAATGTACACAGTTGTACACATACCACACAGTTGTGCTCGTTTGGATGTGGCCTATATGGCCATCTTATATAAGCCAGGATATAACTGAAGATCTACCCAACTTTTGGAGTAGTGGAAAAATGGATGAAGCAAGTCAGACCCTTCACCCCTTTTTCTTGTCCTTATCCACTTGGGGATATTACTTATTGAAGCATACCTTGATTAGACTGCTCTCCCACTCTGCTGAATGTTCTGTTTGCTCTGGATTGTACAGAAAGCCTGCTTTCCCCTATAGTTTGGATCCTTTAAGAGTTTACCAATCTGAGGTGAGAAAAACAGCTGATGGATTTTTTACCTGAACTAGGAAGCATCAGCGTGAAGATGGGAATTGACAGAGAGAGTAAATACGAGTCCTTATTGTTCCCCTATGCTTACATTTGGCACATAGGTCTGCGCACACCACCAGAATTAAAATGACTTCATAGTTTCTTGTTTTCCTTTTTAAATTTCTACCCATGAATTTAGGTAACCGCTTAATTTTTTATTGGATCAATATGCCTCAGTTTAAATCCTTAGGGCCATACAGGACTGAGTGCTGAAGAACTGCTGTACGTGTTAAAAATTGCACTAGCATGCACACATGGGGACAGTTCTGCGATTCACTCAAGCAGCTCCCTGATTCTAATGGGCAAGGATGGCTAACAACATTCTTGGTGATAGTTCCCATTTCCCCTCTTAGGTGACCAGGAGAAAGTTGCTGGACTTGGGTGTCTGTGCCAGCAATTCCCTCTGTCTCCCCTTTGGAGTTAGCATAGGGCTGTGTTAGATAGGAAGGTTATTTTAGCAAAAAATGTATAAACAGTTTAAATGTGGTGAAAGCACTTAAGCTGTCCTGTAAGCTAAAACAATGCAAACCAGTGACTCATACACAACAAATTCTGAATCTTAATTCAAATCATATATGTTTGTTAGTAGCAAGAAACCTAAGACCATCAAACAAAAACAAACAGAAAACTCAGATGGAGAAGGATACGATAATGGAAAATCAACCCACAAGCCCTAGTCTGTGCCAGGCTTTATTTTTCTTAAAATAACCTAGGCTAGTTATCACAGGACATGCAGTTCCATTGGGGGTGACAATGGTGGAGTGCCAGTGTAGATGGATTGCCAGGGGCTACTTGTGTTAAATCCAGAGTGGTTTCTAGAAGACAACAGGCAGCCTGTCTGTTAGTCTTCACTATTCCCACTGCTGGGTTGAAACTAGGAGAATCAATAGTAGGAATCTCTAAGGATAAAACTCCCCAAGCAGGCTTGCTTAGCTGCCATATCTACCCATAAAAGCAGGGGCAGATTGGGAGGGGGGAGGCCATGTGCAGTGGTACATTTGCACCCCCTTCTTTTGATTCCAGCTTCACCCAAACTTTAAAACCAACTGCCTGGGAGGGGCAGTGGCATTTTATTCAGGCACTGTTGACAGAGTAAATTGACTTCATGGCTCATTATAATCTTCCTGATTTCCACCAATCTTGTTTCACTCCATGGGTGCTAAAGTCTGTCTCGCCTTTTTTAATGGTCTTGATCAATCTATTCTTCCTTTTGCACGGTTGCTGTCTGTTAACCACTCCTGGTAATATCTCTCTTCTATTTCACAGCCCTGAAGACCGTTCTAGCTAAATACTAAACTGACGCATGACTTGCAGTGAAGTGTTGGATGCACTGTCAAGATGCTTAAGAAAGCTAGTTTTTCTTTTACAGATCTAAATAATAATTTTAGAAGAATGACTAAAGACCTAATAAAACAATTACTTTTGATAATTTTGTCAGTTTGTTGTGTTTTTAGGTTTAATATATCATCATTTAATTAATATAATCTAGCAAATTAGTGCACATTCCAACAAAGTTATATTCGTTTTTGCTTTGATCTTAAACTAAATATTATAGTGCTGGGCCCCTTGCATATTAGTATATCTTCTGGTTTCTCTTTTAACTGGAGAAAAATATGCATTATGTCCTATGTGAAGGTTCACTACACTACTGACACCCTCTTTTTTAAATCCTAGATCCACCCATGCTGGAAGGCAACTGCAGCTTTTTATACTTGGAGTATGAAGAGTGAACCAAAATGAAATAGGGAATACCCTGTGGGCAATAGTGAGCTAAATTACATTAATTTCAGGTCCTTTCAATTCAGTAGAGGTGCACAGGGTATATAAACATTGCGAGAAAACTTGCTGCCTTTCCACCTCACACCTTAGTCTAGTCCTGGTCTTACTTTTAGTTAACTCAGTTCCTTTTTCCACTTGTTCCTTTTACTTCCTCCTGCTCTTCCCAGGGACAGTGATGGCAGCATGCAGGTTCTTCCTCCCAGCACCTGCTCTTGCCTGATTGCTCCTCCTTCCCCCTGCATCCCTGCTGAAAGGAAGAACCTACACTCTACTGGTATTGTACCTAGCTGAGCCTAGCTGCCTATGCAACCACTTCCTCCAGCACAGGGCAGGATTGATTCTGAGCTCCCCTCATGTCTACATCGGCTGGGACAACAGCGACACACAGGTTCCTCCTTCCAGAACCTACCCTTGCCCAACAGGGTACAGCTGTGCAGGAAGGGTGGGCAGGAAGCAGGTGATGGAAGGAGAAGCCTGAACACCACCACCCTTGCTGACGTGGGGCAGGAGCAGTTCTCTGGCTACCCTGCACCCAGATCACCTGGTTCTGGGTGATGCGCACTGCCACTATGTGCTCTGCCTCACTTTTTCAGGCACAGATTTTTTTGACACTGGGATCTCCCAGTGTCAAAAAAGCTCACTGCAGTGCAAAGTAGCATTTTCCAAATGATACCTTGTGTCTAAGGAGTGCCTTGAGTCTAAGAAGATTGAAAACCACTGCTCTAGTACCATACATAGAAATAATGTTATATACATAATAATCAGTTCTTATTGCCTGCTGTTTTGTTTTCTTATGTATACATTGTACCTACAACACTTTTATCATGGCTTATGTATATCATGGTACCTATATCACTTTTATCTAAGCATCTCATAATTATTAATGCATGTATTGTAACACCTTCGTGAGGCTGGGAAGTACTGTTGTCTACATTATATAGATGGTGAACTGAGGCACAAAAACCCCCCTGACTGAGTTAGCTCAGGTCACATAGGAAGTCTCTGACTAGTAGAGAATTGATCCAGGGTTTCTGACGTGGTCTTCCCTGTGTTTTATTCTTATATTCATCTGTATGTTTATATCCCGATGTTGCTGTCTGCATATATTCTTTTAGGCTGAAGTTGGTTGCAAATAGTTTGTCTTCCTATCCTCACCATATGAACAGTTCTTAAAACAAAGAGGGAAAGCATGGCTTGTTTGTGGAGTATACGGGCCATATCTTCCACAGCTTCCCTTTTCATGAGTTCCCTCAGGAGCTTAACTTAACCACTTCAGTATGAAGAAGCACCATATCTTACCTAATCTTATGATTCTGTTTTCTCCAGCAATGTGGTGATTGGTCCCCCACCCCGCCATTTATGGTACAGATATTTACATTTTTTTTCATGCTACCATAGTGGTGAAAAGAAAGGTTGAATAGAGGATGGAGGATAATGAATCCAAGTTATCTGGTAGGGTTTAAATCCTACCCTGTTCATTGGTTGAACAAGGTCTACTTTACCGAGGGAAATTGAATGGAGTTTTGCACAAAAGTTAATTGAAAGGAGAAGGAGATAAGGATCCTAGGCTGTGCCTGATGTAGTTGTGCACTTCCCAATACCATTTGCATTCTCAAGTCCAGAGTGGGAAGTTAGGAACTAGTGCAGTGATTCCCAATTGTTTTGGAGCCACAGTGCCATTCCTGGGCTCATGACCCCACCTTTGGTTTGAATGCATTCAGGGTACTTGAATTTCTGGGGGCCCATGACCCACTTCATAAGTCCTGCAACTCTAGATGGAGTTGCAACCCCTTATTTGGAGCCCTTGTGCTAGTATCTCTGTAACTATATCAAAAACAGTGGTCATTCTGGCTCCTGAGAGTGGAGGTACTCCAGCTGCAGTATCTCTGAGTTAGTTCTGAGGCTCTCTGCTGGAGGCTGAGGGTTTGGCCCAAGAGCCAGCAGGCTTTTCCAGACTGTAGATTTGTTTCTAGAGGCTTTTTTTGTCATTCCTATTGTATTTCTAACTTTGTATTTTGAGCCACCTTGGGATCTCATGGCATGGCCAAGTTCTGTTCTTCACAGCATTCTTTTGGTTAATAGAAATATTTAGATGAAGCATTAAAGCATTGTATTTCCAAAAGGAAAACAAAAAAGGTCCGATCATTTTTTTTCTTTGGGCCTGATTGTCTCTGCTTGTTTATGGCTGCCACTAATTTGCTCGTTTGCTTGTTGGAAAATAGCTAATTAAAACCCACTTCAGCTAACAAGCTGACTGGGACCATGCAAATGTCACTCTCTGCTGTCTGCTATTTCCGTTTATACTTTACATTATTAGTGTTGTTTTTCCTCCCTCCATAGTAATAAATGCAAGGATAGATTTAGTGCCCTCTTCACAGGTGTGTGCTTGTACATCAGCACATCATCCCCAGAAAAGTGCTGCTGTTTTACTGCACTTCAGTACTTTGAGTGTTATTACCCCTGACAGTTAATGGTTTCAGACTACACTGCTTGTTAGCACTAGATTCTGAACAGCTTCATCTATCTTTTTGTTTTTACACTGACTGGTCACATTAAGTATATGTGTCTGAGCTATTAGTCCCGTCTGTTCATTGCACGCATTTCATTTGGTGCGTTTTTTCGCTAAAATTAGTATGTATTGTCATCCATATACTTCAACACATCGACTTTTGTTATAATTATGCTGTCATCATTGTGCTTCCACACACTTGCTAATTTATTGTAGCTAAATTAGACCTAATATTAGCAATTTTGCAGCTGTTCCTATAGACTACGCTCAGCCATATATTTATACATTGTTGGGTAATTGGATTTCAAGGTCTAGGAATGGTCTGTGGCACTCTTAGAAATCAGGAAAAGATTTGGGGGGAACATGGTAAAAATAAAAATAAAAACCCTACAAGGGTTTGAGCAGTAAGCTTTCTGAGCCAGCAGAAGAGGCAATGATTACTTTTGCAGGGCAGAACAAATCAGAGAGCTAGTGTACCAAATCTGAGACGTCCCAAGAGATGCATCCTATCTGGGCAGGGGATTTACATTGCCCTTTTCCTTGATTAGTCTTGATGTGTTTTACCCAGTGGCTGAGCAAGGCACACCTCCAGGAACTAAGGGAGGGCCTTGGGAAAATGGTTCTCATAGTATTCCATTAGACCTCCCCAGAAAACAGCTTTGGAATTAGTGTGGGACAGCCTTCCAAATGCTGGACCATTCCGAGATGAATCTTTATACTGGTGTGTAGGGAGATGTAGCAGGAAGGGGAAAATACTTTGGGTCTGTTTTGGTATTTTAATATGAGATCTTTATCTGCATGCACTGATGTCCAGTTCTCAAAGGCCACCCGTCTCTTCTCCATTGGGTGTTAATGGAGGCAAAGTGGAGCATTTTAAAATAAGCTATTAAAAAGAAAGGCAGAACAAAACTGTGCAACTGGTAACCCCTTCACTGCCTAAGCTAGGAGACATGCAAGTTTACCACAGATAAAGACTATACT
The DNA here is from genome assembly GCF_001723895.1 of Crocodylus porosus. Taxonomy (NCBI): domain Eukaryota; kingdom Metazoa; phylum Chordata; order Crocodylia; family Crocodylidae; genus Crocodylus; species Crocodylus porosus. The sequence continues at coordinate 158,120,297 of NW_017728886.1, forward strand.
TAAAAAAAAAAAAAAAAAAAAGGAAACTGTCAAAACCCCCTCTGAATTGTCTCTGTCTTGTTTTTAACTGTCTTCTGGTAGAGTAGACAAGGAGTCAAGAAAATGAAAAAGTGATGGCAATTTCATATGAAACAGCATCATGAGCACTATTTTCCAAAACAATGGAAGAAGTAAGAAATCATTTGGAAGCATGCCCTTAGCCAAACTAAATATAGATATTCCTTCCTTATTATATTTCCACCAGCTTCCTAAGAATATTATAGTAATATAATGTTATAATAATAATTGACACTTGCTGATGGACATACATACAAGCTAAAGATAAGGCAGTACAATCAACAGATTTTAAAATAACTGTAGCTTATACAAAATATTTAAAACAAGAAATCCAACTTAGAACAACTCTTCCTCCCACCCCACATAACACATTAAAATAATCACATGGGGTGCATCTATGTTTGCACTTTACAGTGGAGCTGACTAATTAGCTCTGCAGTAAAACACTACTGTCTATCTGTGCACCCGTATTAGGGCGCAGAAAATTAACTAATTCCTCTGTAGGATAGTACTATCCGAGACAAGTACTATCCTTCAGCAGAGTAGTTATGTGCACCAAAATGCATGTGTAGACAGTGGCCAAGCCTGGCTGGGGCAATGTCAGCTAACCCCTCACTTCAGCATGCTCATGCCCCAGCCAGCCCCTCTGCAGCACACTGAGCTGGGATGGAGCAGCCCTGGGCTGGCAGGTTTACTCCCTAGACTCCTTGCCAGCCACACCTACTCTACCCCAGCTCAACGTGCTGCAGTACTGGGCACACATGTAAATGCTGTGCCCAGGAGCAGTAAACTCCAGTGTGAACTGCATTGGAGTTTATTGCTACAAGCTAATTACATGTGTAGATGCACCCACAGTGACCCAATACCATTTGACCATCCTGAAAGATTCTGTCTACTTCTCAACTCTAAATGCTTGGAAGAATAGAGAAGACTCCCCCTTACATACTACAAGAACTATTTCAAATCTGTTCTCTGCAGTCTAGTTAATGGGTACAAATGTAAAAATATGTGGTGTAGGGATAAGTGAGTATCTTGGCGATTGTTCCCAACAGATGGCATGAGGCCATAAAAAATGACACCTCAATGAGGGAGCAAGTTTATCCATACTTAAATTTGACCCACTCAGTTTTTATCTGTATCCTGTCATTCCTTTAATCTAAGTAACCCTCTCTGTCATGTTTTATGACATAGAGGTCCAGCCAGCTGGATCCCTTCTTTTTGGTAACATTTACCCCACTTCCCCATGGAGCTACTCTTACTTTGGTCTGACTTCTCACAGCCATATCAGGTTAAGTTACCTATCCTCCATTAGAAAACAAAGGAATTTTTTAAAAGCTTCCTTTATTTAGCTATTTTGCAATCACATTTCATATTCCTAATTCACATAGGCTTAACCAAAGAGCATGGGGCTTGGTATGAATATCACATATTCTCCAATCTGAACATAAATCAAGGAATTTGATTCCATTCCTAGTCCATCTTGGAGGAGAGGCAGCAAGAGGGCACAGCAGCCCCCCTGGCTCTCCAGGGACCTAGCAGACCTCCTGAGGCTAAAAAGCAAGGCCTACAAAGAATGGAGGATGGGATTCACCTCCAAGGAAGATTATTCTGCACTGGTCCAGTCCTGCAGGGAGCAAACCAGGAAAGCCAAGGCTGCAACTGAACTCTAGCTAGCTTTGAGCATCAAGGACAATAAAAAGTTCTTTTTCAGATATGTGTGGAGCTGGAGGAAAAGCAAGGGCAACATTGGATCCCTGGTGAACCAGATGGGGCAACTGATGCCCAGGAAAAAGCCAACCTATTAAATGGGTACTTTGCGTCAGTCTTTCGTCAGTCCCATGGGATGCCCATGCCCACCATGGGACAGGGCAGTCCAGGTGAGGGAGATCCCCTGCCCTCCATTAATGCTGATTTTGTGAAGGAACACCTTGAGAAGCTGGATACCTTCAAGTCAGCTGGCCCTGACAATCTACTCAGGGCCAGGGTACTCAAAGAGCTAGCAAGCTTCATAGCCCAGCCTCTGGCATGGATCTTTGAAAACTCCTGGTGCTCTGGTGTAGTGCCCGAAGACTGGAAGAAGGACAATGTGGTGCCTGTCTTCAAGAAAGGGAGGAAAGTGGATCCGGCTAACTATAGGCCTCTCAGCCTGACTTCTATCCTGGGGAAGAGCTTAGAAAAGTTTATTAAAGAGGCCATCCTTAATGGACTGGCTGATGCCAACATCCTGAGGGATAGCCAGCATGGGTTTGTTGCGGGTAGGTCTTGCTTGACCAATCTCAT
>NW_017728886.1:158124263-158134814 GCF_001723895.1 Crocodylus porosus
AGCATTTGTTCACCAGAGCACCCCAAGGAATGACGAGGTCGAACGGTCACAAACTCCTGCAAGACCGCTTCAGGCTGGACATAAGGAAGAATTTCTTTACTGTCCAAGCCCCCAAGGTCTGGAACAGTCTGCCAGCAGAGATGGTTCAAGCACCTACATTGAACACCTTCAAGAGGAAATTGGATGCTTATCTTGCTGGGATCCTATGACCCCAGCTGACTTCCTGGCCTTCAGGCGGGGGCCTGGACTCAGTGATCTTCTGAGGTCCCTTCCAGCCCTAATGTCTATGAAATCTATGAAAATTATCTATTTTAACAAATGTAAAGCTAGGAAAATATAGTCATTTAAACTTCTTGTTTTCATTATTTAATATAGTATTTTTCTATTAAAATACTCAAGACTTTTAATAATTCATTAGCAGAAGCTTGTCTATGGACACATACTCTGCACGCCCATATGCACTCTTCAGGTAGCTGGCTGGGCCATTGCTGTGATTCTCTTACTCAGGAGCTGGAACAATAAATGTCACGTCATGGGCCAACTGGCTGTAATCACAGTTAGCAGGTTGAACAGACTTGTGAAAATATTTTCTTTATGGGAAGGGAGACACTGCACACTTTGCCACAGCAGAAGTTGCTAAACCTAATGTAAAATGACAAGTCCTTTGGCAGCAAAAGCCACATTTAATAGACATGCTATCTGTGAAATGGGAAAGAAAAAACGCAGTTTTCTCTACAAATATTACCTCCTGTCAGGTTCTGTCTTTTCCCTTTCCCCATTCCTCCCCCCTCCCCTGACCTTTTTGCTTTACCAGCAACGCTGGTTTTGGTGCCCCATTGATTTTTTTTCCTCATACACTACTCTTCTTCCATTCCATCCCCTCTGTATGAAGCAGCTCCCCACTTCAGGTACTCCAGGTGCCTATCCTCTTCCTATTTATTCACATCATCCCTGAAGAACCTCAACCCCATGTTCCATCACCACATTGTTGTTTGTAGTATATCAATGACGATGATATTTGGGAGCTCCATTACAAAACAGTGAGACCAGGAAAAGAAAATTTAACAGACCACTCAGCTTGCAATTTCCCCAGAGACTCCAACTGCAATGTACATTGCCAACATCTTTCTCATAGTATAAACTAATTGTTTTTTTTTCTCTATGGCCTTCAGTGAGCATAAATAACTGTATGCTCATAACAATACTTTGAGGAAGGGAAGTATTGTTGCCCTCTACCTTCAGTTGGATAATGGAGACAAGGAAAGTTTAGGGACAGACTGTAAATCACTTACCTACACTGATGAGCAGTTGTATGAGGCTTCAGGGCCTCTACATGTATGAGTAAAGCATTCATAGTCTAAGTACAGATGATTGTCCAAAAACATATAAGAAGTCTGGGTAGACCTGGAAAAAGAAACCTTACTCTTTTGAGAACTATTTCTAAACCAGAATACTAATTCCCTTCACTGTTTATATTTATATCTTCTACAGTTCTGATAATTATATTTCTCAAGCACAGACATCCAAGAAACAGGCTCATTTGAAATCATAGTTATCGTAAAGGCAGTAGGTGAATTGTAACTGCCCATACCCATATTGAGCTGTTTCTCCACTGCCTGTGGAAAATGTGTGTGAAATGCTACTGAATAGTGGTTGCACCCTGTACAATTTCCCATACAGCGAGGGCACCATTTCACACTAACTTGGAGCAGATGTATAAGCTACCCAAAGTGTTAGGCAGGGGAGAATCAGACTCCATGGTGGCATATAATTAATTAATTCATTGATTTGCAAAGTGAATGCAGTAGCAGTAAAAACAAGGTTTCCACTTGCCAAGCAACTGTTCTGTAACTGAACTAACAAACCACACACTTAAAGAACAAAAATGCCAAGAGTTTAAATCACAGGTTTCCACATTTTACGTAGAATAAAATAGTCTGGAATAGATTCTCCCTGGGGCCAGGATAGATTCAGTGCACAAGAATGACAGAATGCGATTCTCAAGTTTCCCACCCCACACCTAATTAATGGGACATTTTAGTTAATGAAAGCCATAAGGGCTCATACAACAGCCATAGGCATGTAGAACTCTGCTCTGCTCACTGGCTGTTCCTTTCCACTCTTGTAGTACCTCCTTTCACACCAAGTAAGCCCCTCATTTATCAGGCGTGTTCTCGTCTGGCCTGCTTCAGACATATTACATCTTTGAACTGTTCAGTTAATACAAAAGGGATGGACATAGGGCTCAAAGTCTGACCTTTTGCCCTTTCCTCTTTTTTCTTCCTAACATCCAAGAAGGGGATATAAAAGCAGAAGGAAGCAAGCTAAAGCATTAATAACAGTCCTTTTTGCATTACACGCAATCTCTTCATGAAACAATGCCATGAGGGGGGGGATAGACATATTCTATTTCCTTAAAATTATAACAGGAACCCAGGCAAAATAAAGAATGGGGATGGTTCTAGAAAAAAAAACCTGCAAAGAAGCAAAGGCAGATCAGTATTAGGATATTTCTGTTTTATTTCAATAATGTTCTTTTTTCAGCATTAAAAGAAAATGATCCTGTGAATCCTTCATTGCTATCTCATGACAATCAAGAAAACTCAAATAATTTAGATTTTTCTCTCAGTTCTTATTCGTGTTCCATTTGTTTGATGTCTTTGTTGTGAAGTCAGCCTGCAGACCTTTCAAAACCTGGTTTTCTCTGAAGACATTCATTAGATTGCTATTATCATCTGGGTTAGAAGCACAGTAGACTCATTCTCCACTGTCTTGCACTTTAAGCAATCATTTACACCTCTGCAAAGTAGGTGTAAACCCTCACTATTCTGATTTTTACACTGACCCAGTGCAGTGGATAGAAGCTTGATCAGAAGCTTTCTTGGGCCAGATCTAGAGCATCAAATGAAGCAGATCAGCTGTGCTGGGATGTGTGCCTTGGCACAGCTGATCTGTTTCATTGGATGAAAAGCAGTTCACATGTTGTTCCACCCATTAATGCTATGGAAAAATGGACAGCATGTTCCCAGTTACCACTTACAGTGACAGGCTCCAGAGATTGCTGGGGGTCCATCTCTGTAAATGGGAAACCCAGATTTCCGCACTTACAGAGACATGCCCTGGCAATCCCAGGGGTGCATCTCTATTAGTGGCAGAAGGCAGGACAGTGCTCCTGGGGCTTGATTGGCCCACTCTTGGACAGGGATTTCCAGAGTCCAGAACCAGGCTCCTAAAGCTCTAGGAGGGCCAGCCCAGGGTGGCTAGAGAGTGTGGATAGGACTGGGCTGCCCATGCTCTGCCACCATAAGGACATCCACTTCAACAAAGCAGTACCAACTATTACTACCTTTTGTTAACGTGCAACAAGAGGCATGCACACTTATTTGCTTTCTCTTCATGCCTCTATAAAAATTGTTATGGCAGCATAAAAACAATATCCATTTCAAGCTTTGGTCTTTCAGTACCATTGCCTGTAATCTTTGCTTTAGCAGGAATCTGGAAAATGTGGAGGCATGGAAAAAATAAGTTTGAGTGCAGCCTCAAATAATTTTGCCTCACTGTAGTTTTATACCTTTGCTTTCATCCTCATCACTTCTTAAAAAAACATCTAAAATTATTCCCATAGCCTGCTGCCCCAAATTGGAAATGATATTGCCAGGAAGGCTTCAGGACCTTGTTCACTGTACATATACATTTATAGCTGATAGTGCGTATGAAATAATTTTTGCTGAGCTGCTTTGTTTCTTAAAGCTCAAGTGGACCCTTGAAAATATTTCACGTTACTCTTGTTAGCAGTGGCACATTAATGTTCTCATCTCAATATTTAGAAGAGCAACAATTTTATCTTTTTCCTATAAAAATGACTCATTTTTGGATATGAAATTGGTATATAAATGTATGATGAATTGTTTAGTGGTATCAGGGCAGTTGCCATCTTTAAATAAATAAATAAATAAACCCATCCAAATGACTGAACCTGTGTAGTTAATTAGAATCGATCATACTTTTTAGCACCAGGAAGTGCATAATGGAAGATAAGATTGATTGTAATGTTGGATCACTTCATTTAAAGACTGCTAATAGGCTAAAATGCCAGAACCAATCTAAAATTATAATTTCAGAATCAATAGAATTTTTATAACGTTGTCAAATCTGAAAAATTAATCTTAATTTATGCTGTGAAGCCAGTGAATCCTTTTAAACTATTATAATGAAATGAGCCAACATTTTATTATATTACTACAGTAGTTCTTTAAATAGAAAAAAAGGATTCTTGATGGGACTGTTGGTGCAATAGATTAGCTAAGCAGCCTTTCAGTTTGGGAGACTAAGCAGCCTTTCAGTTTGGGTACACTTTTGGCTTGGGGCATAAGTGGAAATGGATTTTAGGATTCCCATACTCCGATCATGAGCCCATTTTATATATTATATGTCATGTAAATCATCATGTAAATATGATAGCAGGCTTGATTCAGAGAGAAGAACCCAGGACTGAAAGGGTACCAATATTTCTGTACAGAATTGAAATGCATTACCAATGGAGGATGAGAAACATGCATATTTTTAGGTCCACTGTATCTCATCCTTTGCCATTTTGATTAGCAAAAACCTGCTCCCCCAGAAGTGCACAATAGTAATAGGTGAAAGGAGAATCTTTTCCTTTGCTTTCTATAGGATTCCACATCATCTGAATTTGAGAGCAAGGTCTCATTAAAAACTGTATTGGCTGTTTTGGCAACACAAAGGACACATTCAGAGTTTTGCCAGTACAAGAGCTAAAAGTTGAGGCAAGATAAAAAGCATTCTTATGTCATTGCTTTGTGAATTGATCTCATTCTGAATGTGAAAATCTAGGGCTGACTTATTGCTCTTTTCAATGATAATTATCCTGGAGAGCGCTTAATAATTCCTTTATTGGCCATTGCCATTCTTGTTTTCAAAGCTCTACGGTTATCTGCCGAAAAGATGTAGCAGGAAATAATCTACCACCTCTTGCAATAGTAAAGGCTATATAAGTCATTGAAAGCTGTAGATTATACTTCCTGCAGTCTAGCCAATGTATCCAACAAACTCTCCTGAGAGTCTCTGGTGTCCTGCCATTAAGAATCATGAAACATTAATCCTTTGTTCAAGAGGATTTGAAATGTTCCCTATCTTATAATAGAATGGCTTTCAGTGGGATTATCTGCAGTTTTCTCTATGTATTTTAATTGGTGTTAATATATTTTGTAAAGGTTGGGATCCACTGCCTTGGGCCAGCAGCACCATCTGAGGGCAGGGTTACTCTTTCCTAGAGTAAAAACCCTACAGAGCATTCTTTTCACTCAATGTGAAGGCTAGAGTCTTGCAGGTCTGTCATCTGCTCAGGGCCCACCCATCCTATACTGTGAAATGTGTGGCTTCAGGGGGCTCTGCAGCTAAGGGGCCCCCTGCATTTGTCCGCTCACCACCCCCTCAACCTATGACTGGCTTCTTTGTACCCCCCCCCCCCTGCTGCCAGCTTCTTTGGCTCAGGGGGCCCCAAAACTATTTCTTGCAGGGGGCCCCAAGAAATTGTGGGCCAGCCCTGCATCTGCTTCCTTCTGAGGGCATGCATAGCAGTGAGCTGCTCTCTGGCTTTGTTTTCAGAAGTCTTGCAAGCACTTTTTAAAGGAGTTTTGCCACTGACTTCAGTGAGACTTGGATCCCACATGAAGTACTCTGCTCTTGGCACTGTGGAGTAAGATGCATTCATCACTGTTAGTATGAATGCGTCCATCATTCCTGTCTATCTGCAAAGAAAAGTGAACCTAAACAGCATGTCAAGACATTGCTTCACCTGAGTCAGTGAGGAACTCAGTCTTGCCAGCACAAGAGCTGAAAGAACTGTGGCAGCCTAAGGACCATTCCCAGGGAACTCACGCTGCATTGATCTCATTCCAAATGTGAGAGGCTTGGGTTTGTTTCATTGGGGTGTGTGTGTGCTTTTGAGCTGACCCTGAGACAGGACTAATTACTCTGAGGGAGAGTGCGAGAACACATGTATGGAAGCCCCAAAGAGCACTTTAGAATGCTTTGTTGGAGATGTAATGTATTTTAATGTGATTCGGCACAAGTCAGTCAGGGAATAAAAAAGAAATGCAGAAAGACTAATGATTTGAGGCTAAGGGAGGAGTGAAAAGAAAACAGCACTTTTAAGTGCATTTTCTTCCCTTTTATGCAAGATCTAACTGAGGCTAGACAGGGTGAGCAAAAGGCTTCTGTGAGTTAACACAAAAGTAAAAGTGCACTTTAAAGAGGTTTTATTTTTTCCTTGGAGTCTTCTTTTGTTTGGGTTTTTCTTTCTTAGTCTTTATCTATCTCTGAGACCTGTCAAAGAACGAACAGACAAAGATGTTAGGGTTTGAGTCTAGAGCAAAGCTCAGGGACTTGAGACTTAAACAAAATGAAAAAAAAAATTACAGCAAGAAGAAGTTAACAACCTCACTATGGGTCCTGCTCCTACAAGCACGGCTGTGAAACATTGATCAAACAGGAGTTGAAGGTACAACTCCCAACCCTCTCTTCTGCAGCAGCCTCTCAATTTTTTGGGAAGGGTGCCTTAGTTGATGCACCATGCTTGTCAGCTGAATTCTTTTACCTGGATCTGGAGAGAAAAGCCCCACACCAGTTAAGTAGAAGGCATGCTTTGGCTGCATCAATTTTAATGTAATGTGGTGCATCAGCTTCAGTCGGCTGGACTGTTTGACAGGTGAACACACAGAACTTTTATTTCTTTCCTAAATGAGCTTTTCTTACTGGCTGGCCTCATCCAGGTTTCCATGACTAAATGCTGGATGCAGCTGTTAAAAAAGATGGATCCCAAGGCCTCATATAAGCATTTCAATATGAAAGCTAGTTCTGGTGACTGAACTGATTAGATTAGTGACTGAACTGGCTCGGTATCCAGGAATGTAACTTCAGCTCATGAAGCACTTAGGGCACATTGGTCCAGATCTGAATAGGGCCTATGAAACTTTAAATCTCTTTTAAATTACGAGTAAAATTCATTCTTGTGAAATGTAAAAGAAACATTTCTATATAGGTTAAAAAGAGCAAGTTATAGATTTATCTATGTTAGTTCCTTGATTTAAGATATGGAAGTACCTGCCATGAAAAGAAAACATGAAAAGAATGTGTTGGATAGCTTATTAGTTATTTTGAAAAAGATGATTTCTGCAGAATATGTGTCTTATGTCCATTCCATAAGCCAGAAGATTAGTGTTATCCTTCGCAGCTTGGACTCCTACACGCATCCTGTTTTTCATATTTCTTGGAGAACATATGCCTGTGGTTAATCTAGTGGATTTTGCACAAGTAAGGATCTTTGATGATGGGACTTCCCATCCTGAAGTAAGTCTACTGTGAGAAGATTGAGGTTCATTGACCATCCAGAATACTTTGAACTGCCTAACTAACCTTGAAGCTCTAGGGGTGGACCATGAGGCACAAGAAACAGGAAATAATTCTTGTAAAAGTAAAGATCATGAAAGCATTGGCAGCACTTGAAGCTACATACCTTTCCTTTTCTTGAACAGGCCGTGCAAAGGAAAAAGTGGTGAAAGACTCCGATTTTTGGTTCTTCCAGCCTGACCAGTCAGCTGCTAACTGAGCAATTATGCCTGTATTATGGGCTCTTACAAAAAGCTTGTACCCCCTACTTTCACTCACCAACAAGCACATGCCAAAAGATACCAAGAAGCAAAACAAAAGTTGCTCAAAATCTTTCTTTTCTTATTTAACTGGAGGAAACTCTCCAGTTTTCATCAGTGTTATGAATGTGGAAACGTGTCTATGTTCATTTGGGAGGCAACAAGCCTAAAAATAGATCTCTAGAAGCATACACCAAAACGGCAAGTTTGTCATCTGTAGTTAGAGAAGTGTTCAGGAGTTCAAAAGGAGCCTTATCCAAAATTAACAACTGTGTATGATTTACCCATCCTGCTTGCAGAGTCTATTGAAGGGGTAAAAGGAGATGGGAGCAGCAAACCAAGAACTCCATTAACACAATGGAATGTAAGAGAAGGCAGTAAAATCAGTTTTCTAAGTGCATTTTATTAGTTGCGTTACTTCTATAAGATGATCCAAGGTGATTTCATGGCCTGCTGTGGTTGACTTGTCTTGGCAAGGGTTTAAGAACATAATGGACACTCATGCCCCATGGTTTTTTGTGTTCTTCATCAGCTACATTAATGTACTCTACTGGTTGGGGACTTAGACTGGCTAAGCTCCTCCTTAAGTTTTCCTAAACCAAGACTAATGCAAAGGAATACCTTTTTAGTATCAATCTCATAATTCAATATGACAATTGCCTGCATTTATTTAGTACTCTATCATTTGAATCCATACATCTATTGATTTAGTCTTAATGGTGACCTTGATTTGAACATTCCATTGTTCAGTTCTTAATTAGATTGGTGTAGTAGAATAGTTCAATCATATGATTGCTTAATTTTATATTTGCTGTTTACCTTTTTAAATCAGAGGTACATGTAAAATGTGTGCAGAAATGTTTTATCCTATCAAATTGCACTTCACACACCTGAGGGAACAGATAACTAAAAATAAGGTCTTTGCAAGTTACCTGGCTCTGCTTCCAGACTAATGCCTTGGTTTGTCAAAGGTGCTTTGGTGAGGTTTGCATTACAGAGGAATAACTGCAGTCTCAAGACCACCCACCTAAGAAAGTATGCACTCTATGTTACTGCTATTGGTAGAAGTGGATGCAGTATGACCACAAGATTGTAAACCATTTTGGCAGAAATGAAAGACAAACCTCTGGTAGGAACTGCAGTTCCTGTACTGTCCCAGTAAATTTCAGCCTTTCCTGTACAGGAACCTCATGCTGAAGTGGAGGAAGTTTCATGAGGCACTTCTCACTGTAAAGAAAATGGAGATGGTCATGACTAATACTGGTTGATGTTTTTTTTGACAATTTTTTCCCCCTTGGAAATTACTGATTCATTGAAACCAAAGCTTTTTGCAGGATGGTGCTTACCAATTTCAGGAAGCATGGAATTTCTAATCAAAACCAGAGGGATGCTCACTCACTCCAGGAAAGTCTTAGGGTACTTCTCAAAGATATGAGAGACAAATACTCAAGTCTTTGCTCTGCCTGATTCAGGGGTGTGAGCACCAGTTTCCCACATTCCAGGAGGTGCTCTAAACACCAAGCCACTGACTATTCAGAAGACCGCATTTTTTGGTTTTTGTTCTTGTCTTCCTTCCAGTTTATGCTGTTTCTTTTTGTATAAATAATCAACTATGCACTAGAGGAGGGACTTTGTTTTCTAAATATGGGTCATAATGAGCAAGCTAGAGTGTCAGTCTCTGTGTCTTGCTGTAAATGTCTCCACACTGGACCTGTTCCAGTTTGCATGATATTAAATTTTCATTGGGCCTTAAGAGAGGAAGAGAGAGTGTGGGGGAGACAGATAATCCAAGTGCCCTAATCACCAGGCTGTTGGCTATTTTTGAGTAGGTGAATCCCTCACACTCACATCTGAAAAAACTGAAAATTCTTGAATTTGTCCTGATGTGGGCCAAAAGATTTTATGAAATCACAGACTTTTCCAGAACAGGAAGTCCATTTCCTACCCAACTGTACTTGTACAGCTTTCATAGACATTTGGGGTGGAAGGGATCCCGGAGGATCATTGAGTCCAGCCCCCTACCCCAGGGGCAGGAAGTCAGCAGGGATCATAGGATCTCAGCAAAATAGGCATCCAAACATGTCTTGAAGGAGTTCAAAGTGGGTGCTTAAACTGCCTCTGGCAGCAGTCTATTCCAAAACTTGGGGGCTCAGATAGTAAAGAAGTTCTTTCTTATGTCCAGCCTGAATGGCAGAGTTTGTGCAGATGTTCCCTCAGATCCTGATAAGCACCCCTGATAAATTTATAGGTGGCCACCAGCTCAACCCTGAGCCTGCGCTTTTCCAGGCTGAAGAGCCCCATGGCTCTCAGCCTCTCATCGTAAGGTCTGTTTTCCTGACCTCTGATCATGCGTGGCTCTCCTCTGCACCCTTATAAGCTTCTCCACATCCTTTTTGAATTGCGGAGCCCAAAACTGGACACAGGCCTCACCAAAGCCGAGTACAATGGGAGAATGTTGTCCTGGGATATACTTAAGAACCATCTATGGATGCAAGCCAGCATTCTGCTTGCATTACTAGCCGAAGCATCACACTGCAGGCTCATGTTCATCTTGTGGTCAATCATGACCCCCAAGTCCCTTTCATCTGTAGTGCTAATCAGTGTAGTACTGCTGAGCCTATAAGGATGCTGCAGGTTTTTCCTCCCAAGGTGGAGGACCTTGCATTTTTCGGTGTTGAACACCATCAGGTTCTCATCTGTCCATTTCTTGAGCCTGTCTAGATCTGCTTGGATCACCCTCCTGTCCTCAGGTGTGGATGCTTTACCCCAGAGTTTGGTGTCATCGGCAAACTTGGCCAGTCCACTTCTGACACCAATGTCCACATCATTGATGAAGATGTTAAATAGTATAGGCCCTAGGACAGAGCCTTGAGGGACCCCA
>NW_017728886.1:158134914-158166871 GCF_001723895.1 Crocodylus porosus
GCAAGACCTACCCACAACAAACCCATGCTGGGTATCCCTCAGGATATTGCCTTCAGCTAGTCTGTTAAGGATGGCCTCTTTGATGATCTTTTCCAGGACCTTCCCCAGGATAGAGGTCAGGCTGATGGGCCTGTAGTTAGCTGGATCTACTTTCCTCCCTTTCTTGAATATACGCACGACATTGGCCCTCTTCCAATCATCGGGCACTTCACCAGAGTGCCAAGAGCTCTCAAAGATCCGTGCCAGAGGCTAAGTTATGATGCTCGCCAGCTCCCTGAGTACTCTTGGGTGTAATCTGTCAGGGCCAGCTGACTTGAAGGTATCCAGCCTGTCATGAGGTCAGCTTCAATGGAGGGCAAGGAATCTCCCTCACCTGGGCCTCCCTGACCATGGCCCATGGTCCATGGCCATCCCATGGGACTGGTGAAAAACTGACGCAAAGTACCCATTTAGCAAGTTCGCTTTTTCCTGGGCGTCAGTTGTCAGTTGCCCCATCTGGTTTAGCAGGGGTCCAATGTTGCCCTTGCTTTTCCTCTGGCTGCCCACATATCTAAAAAAGGACTTTTTATTTTCCTTGGTATTTGGAGTTCCATCACAGCCTTGGCTTTCCTGATTTGCTCTCTGCAGGTCTCCAGACCAGAGCACAGTATTCCTCCTTGGTGGCAGTTCCAGTTCTCTATCCTTTGTAGGTCTTCCTTTTAAGATGTAAGAGGTCCACCAGTTCCTTGGAGAGCCAAGGGGGCTGCTGTGCCCTTTTGCTGCCTTTCCTCTGAGACAGGATGGACTTTGCTTGCACATCCAGGATTGCTCCCTTGAGGAGCAACCACTCATCCTGAACTTCTCTCACCATTGGGTTGTGGCCTTTTAGGGACTCTCTCACAAGCCTCCTTAGCTTGTCAAAGTCAGCTTTCCTGAAGTCGAGGACTTCTGTATTACTGACTGACTTGCCAGCTTTGCAGCAGATGGTGAAGGTGATCAACTCATGGTCACTGTCACCAAGCTTCCCTTCGATCATTAGGTCGCTGATTAGGTCATCTCCGGTTGCCAGTACAAGGTCAAGCAGTGCTTTACCTCTTGTTGGCCTGTAGACTTCCTGTGTCAGATAGAGGTTATCAAACCTGTTTGCCATTCTTAAGTTGACAACCCTTGTTCTAGAGATTTTTCCTTGATGTAAAGATTGTAACAAGAAACAAGAACTACAAACTAAAGCCAGACAAGTTCAAATGAGAAATAAGGCCCATATTTTAAACAACAAGTGTTTGCAAATACGTAGTGGAACAGACAAAAAAAACCTGACAAAAGTGAATGTCTTTCTAGAAGATAAACTTCATTCAAACAAATTGTTTGACTCATTCAGGGGTTACTGGGTGAAATTCCTTCTCCTGTGATATGAAGCAGGTGTGAGCAGGTGAACTATTGGATCTTTCTGATCTTAGAATCCATGGATTTATAAAAATCTCTTCTTTTATCCAGGTGGGCATCATGCCATTCTTTTATGCTTTACTTCCTCTTCCTTCTCCTCCAGGCATGTTCATCTTATCTGGATTTGATGATTAGGAATTTTAAATAGGAAAATAGGACATAAGACTGAAAGGTGGCTACCTGGGTCATCAGATCCAATTCCCTGCTAACAAAGATGGCCTCATCATATGCTGTAATTCAAAAACTTATCAACTAAAACTAAATGTGAGCTACATATTAAAACAATGGCAAGACAAAATATCTATTTCTTCTTAGAAACATTATGTACAATATACTTATGGCATCTATAACTTATTTGAGAAGGCATGGACAGTTAAAGTGGTTACTAATCATCCTATTTTGTGATTCTTCAAGACAAAGTGGGTGCACAGCAGATTTGTCCTTGAAAGATCCCACCAGCATGTAACCAAAAAAAAAAAAGTATTATATAAAAGACTGCTGACTCCACAAAATCATGCCCCACACTTTACCAGTGTCTGCTAATAGGAGATTGTCAACTAAAGATAACATTGCTGTATTCATGGGATGGAGGTCTTAAACAAGAATGAAAAAGTAGGAGGCAACCCTTGGATTTAATTACACTTCCAGCATCACCCTTTCCAGGGTTTTTTTTAATAAATGAAGAGATAAAATATTTGCTACTCTCTAGGACTCTGGCATATTTATATGAAAGGCTGCATATTTTTTGTTAGCAGCTCAGCCACTTAATTTCTTAAGTTCCATCAGAACTCTCAGATGTATACCATCTGGTCATGGTGACTTGGTGCTCTTTAATTTGTGAATTTGTTCTAGCACTTCCAGTTTTGACACCTCACTCTGTGACAGTCTCATCTTTATTACTTGAAAAGAATAGCTTTGAGGTATGTCTCTTCCTAACATCTTCTTTCATTAATACTACTTTAACTTGAAGCGGAATTCGCAGCTTTTCTATAATATACTATCATCCCGCCTCCCACCCTTCTTGCAAAATTTCATTTACTTCTATACGCTCACTGGAAAATAATATATTTTATGGATATGTGAAAATAGGCGAATTGGAAACGAGGGTCTTTTTATGCCTTTAGAAAGGACTTTAAATGGTTTCAAAAAAGTACCTGGCTTATCACATCTGTCCGTGGCATAATATTGATTCTAAACAGTTTTTTGGGGGGGATGAATAATGGATAGCTTATGTCTATATATATCTATAGACCCTCTTCATGACCTATTACTAGTAATATTTATTGTCTGTATTCTACTAGGACCTCAGGCCTTTAGTTGTAGTGAGACACTGTTATGATTGGCACTCTACAAGAATAGATATACATATACCCTGCTTTGATGAATTTATAATCTAAATAGAGAAGGCAGAAAGGGAAGCAAAAGACAACAGTGCAAAGATGTTGGCTATTAGTTATATTTATTCAAATACATTTTTTAAACACACTAATCTAATCCCCTCTTTTAGCCAGCCAGCCTGCCTTACCATATTGTCTAATTTGCCTTATTGCCTTTCTCCCTATGTCTTAGAGAGGTGTAACAGCAAAAATCTTGTAAGTATATGAAAGCAGTCCATGCGGGGCCCTTTGTTTTCTTTCCAGGGGGATAGAGCAGCATTAGAGAGTGTCTCCTGCCTTTTCGGGCAAGGAAAGGACTAGCATGGCTTCTTTCCCATTGCTTTTTGTCACATACAGTCGGTGTGATACACAGATCTAACTTTACCCAGGTGACTTTCAGCTTAACTAGGCTTCATTCCACTTTGGCTTCTCTGAGGGTATTGTATCAGTGGTGCTCAGTCTTTTAGCCCTGCAGGCCAGATGAGTGGCTATGGGCCAGATCAGGCCTCGCACGGTCAGCAGACCCCTGTATGACCAGCTCACACCCTGTGTTGCCCTCAGCCTGACTTTGTACGGTGGGAACAGTCCCTGTGCTGCCCCCACCTGGCCCAGCACGCTGGGATCAGGCCTATGCTGCCCTATGAAGGGCCATAGTATCTGGACTGTGGGGCTCCCCTTGTGTTTAGAAATTTGGCAGTAGGGGAGAAGTAATTAACCCTGCCACTGCTTCCATACCACCAAATTTTTGGGACCTATGGGGAACCCGGTGGCCTGGATGACATTGTTTTGGGGGCTGGATCTGGTTTGTGGCCTTGGGGTTGAGGAACCCATATTATATAGAATCAAATTGTCCTAGAAGTAGAGGACAGTGCAAAGCAATTTCTTTTTTACTGCACTAAAATAAAACCATTGATCATAATGCAAGGTTCTAAGGCCCATTTTTATAGTTCCAAGTAACAGGTCTCTTTTGTATGATGTCCTTGGTAAACCTCAGTCAGTACATGCAAAAGAGTAGAAATGGCAGAAAGAACAATTGGGAATGAGCATTAGGGAGGGTAGCAACTTCGAACTGCTCTTTTTTATTGAGCCAACAGGATGACAGAAGTGCACTTCTCTTCTGACAAAGTTTGAGGGTCTCTAGTGACATTTATGTCACTGGAAAGGCATATAATATGTACACTGTGATTTAATTTTATCTTAATGAAACAATATACATATAAAACTATCCATTAAATATAAAACAGAGAAGTAATTTGCAAATTTTCCTACGGCATAATAAATTAAGCATGGAGAGCACTAGGAATGCAATTTGCAGTCATTTATAATGCAGTGTTTTATGTTAATAATTCAAAATCACATGCTATTTGGAGACACTTCTAATCAATGTATTTATGAAATTGTGAACTATGACTGTTTTGGTTCCATTTAGCTAAACATTTCAACAAAATGCACTTGTTGTTATTTTGTGTTTGTTTAATGGCACCAGCAAGCATCAGATGTACAACTGGGGAAAGCTGGGAGTGTTTTCTGTTATGGATTTTCTGTGAGTGTGTGAGAGTATGAAGGCTATTACATTAGTGATCTTACTAAAGAAGAAAAAAGTCCTACAATGATTTGTTTAGAAAGAAAAAGGAAAATTTAATGGATGAATAATTAACTGAGAGAAAAGTTCAGTATTTTGTTAAAGAATCTCTTAAATATTAAGTACTTTTCACATGGCAGAGCTGTACACACGGACATTTCTCCAAAGTAGTTAATCATAACTGATATAGCCAGTAATATGTGTACTCTTACTTTTATTTGGCTAATACTAAGCATAAACACTGGACTCAATATTTATCAAGCTGCTTGTTTATAAGTCATTTATGAAGACTAGCATCAGTCCAAAAAAGCTGAGTTCCTGAGAGGAGACCTGTAATAGTTTTTTTACAAAAAAGCTTCTTTTGTCCTGATCGCGACTAAATAATGTCATATTTAGGCCCTGATCCTGAAAGTGGCTTGGCATGAGGGGCCTCTTGTTCCTGCACTGAACCAGATGTGGAGTCAGAGCTTACATTGCTCTATTCTGGCTTTGTAAAGGAAAGCGGAAGGAAACGATTTTGTATAATTTTCCATTTCTGTGCATTCTCCTTTCTATAGTAAACAAAAGGAAGCTGAAAATAAGTGCAGTCCACCCAATTCAGTATCCTTGTTTCCGCCAGGCTAAAATGATACATCTCGGGGAGAATTCTGTAGTCTGCATGAAAAGAATAGCCATGTCTACAGATAATTTCAAACTCTGCAGAGCGATAGTTTCTTGCAAATACTTTATAACTTTGTTTTTTTTTCAATCCCTGGGACAATATGGAAATTGTGGGAAAATATTTTTTAAAGTCTCATGCCCTTTAACTGAGTTTTTGGAAATCAGCCAATGTAATCATTAGATTGAGAGTAAAAACTGGATTCTAACTACATAGTACAGTAAAAGCTGCCTTAACCGGCACCTTACAAGTGGCACGCTCTATTAACTGGCATGCCGGCTTGTAAGGTAAAAGCAAAACCTGAAATACCTGTTGTGGCACTTCTTGCACTTCTGGTTTCACCAAGCCCCCACAGGCCAGGGCATAGCAGGCTGTGCATGGCCCACCTCCCTGTCCCTTGGGGCCCACGAGAGGGGTGGTGATGTGGCAGGAGGGGCAGCAATGTCCTGGACACAGTGGGAGAAGCGGCGGGAGAAACCCCATTCCCCATGGGTGCCAGATAACAAAGCTTTTGCTGTATTTTAAACAATGAAGAAACAGTTATTATCTAAGATAAAAGTGTCAATCTCTTGGAAGCACCTGAGTCTGCCATAACTCATCACTCAACTGAGATTTTTAACTTCCATATGTAACCTGGGTGGGCTTGGTTGTGCACTTCCTTCTCCAATTGAACAAAGACGCTAGCAGGGCAGGTGTGCTGTGTGGGAAAACTGCTGGCAGCATGCAGTTTCCTCTTTCCCTTATACAGAGCCAGACAAACACACTCTATAACTTAACTATATACAAGTTTATTAATATTACAATATAAATAAGAAAAAGATGAAAAGCACGTGCGCGCACACACACACACACACATAAAACATTTACAATAAGAAGGATTATAGGCAATATTCACATAGTTTGATACTTCTCTCAGGATACAGTTAACTATTATAATAAAATTCTAACTTAAGTTTCAACAAGTGTTTTATAACCTAAAATCTATCAACATTTACATCTACTAAGATATTAAATATAAATCTACAAATATATACCTAGTCTATCAAATACTTAGCCTCATAATATCAGATTAAAGATTTAATATAACTCAATAATTTTAGACTTTAGCAACTTACACTTAAACCACACAATACCCGGCACCCACTCACAAAACATAAGGCACAACACTCTTGAGTATGATTAACTCTTCAAAGGACCCCAAGGCCCAAGCTATTCTGAAGCCTTGGCAGCATTCCTCTGGCCGTGAGGGACAGTTGGGGAAAATCTTTCCTGGTGCCCTTCAGGCTTTTCCCAGCCAAGCTAAAATATTTGTTAACCCAAAATAATACTTCACACTTGGGGAGTCCTGTCCTTCTGGGCTTCCCTGACCCAGGTGGATTCTCTCTCCCCTGTGGGAATCCCTTTCTCTAGGAACTTACAACTTCAGTGAGCCAGGTAGAAGGTCCTTGTCTCTCTCCCAGCGAGCTGCTGCCTCTCCCGCTGAGACCCCAGCTGTCTCTGGCTCCCTCTGGGCCTGCTGGTGCCCTGTGCACCATGGTGTGCACCAAGGGCTTTGCACTTCTGCTCAGGGTTGGGGCCCCGAGCTGCCTTGCAGGGTTCCAGGGTCTCTGTTTCAACCAGGGCCCTCTGTGCAAGGCTTCAGCTTTAAATGCCTGTTCTCATGATAGGGATGGTTGTAGACCCCAGCTGCCCTGTTGACACTGAATTTGGACCCAGCCCCTATACCTTTGTTCTGGGCAGACACAACCCTCAGACCAACTACAACACCTGCCAGTTGATAATAGGCAAATTTATTGACAGAGAGTGATAACAAAAAGACAACATTACAAACAATCAAGCAATTCAATATATCTACCAATCCTAGTGCTGTCATCAGACTTAAAGTACATCTGGTCAGGATGCAGGCTCCACTCTGAGGCTCTCTCTCTTAGGTGTCAGCAGTGTAGAGGTGTGATGCCAAGACCCGCAGCCCCCCTCCAGTGGGGGCCTGAGACAGGCCTCTGGTATGCCCTCGGTCCATGATGGCCTCAGGGACCCTACCTGGGGGACAGGGATGGGGATTAGGACCCCTCTCAGGGAGGAGAAAGAGGGGCAAGAAGGAACAGGGAGGGACGGGAGGGACCCCTTGTTAATCTCAAGACTCTGCTTTTGTATTCTCCTTCCCCCTTGATGACTCTTCATCCATGGCTATCTCTGGTTGGTTGTCTCTCTGTGGTCACACGTCCATGTAGCCTTTCAGGCCTTCTGTTCCCCCAAAGCCGGGATGGAGGGCCCCCTACTCTCGGGGGCCTTGCAGCTGGTGTCACTTATCTCGTGTTATGGGACAGTGTGGTACATACTTCTTTGGTTCCCAAGGCTGTGTGTCCTTGTATCGTTAGATAACCTATCTTCCTTGAAGGCTGTGATCTCATGTTATGGCATGCCCCCCCTTAATCCTTAGGCTATGTCCATCTGTTGGCCTTGTGCTAGACAACCCATCACCTTTCAGGGCCATGAGAAGCTGTGTTTGTGTCTCCCAAACTTTTTAGAAATCCATTTAACCCCTGGTGCCCATCTTGACACTTTATAATGCATATAGCTACACCTATAAGTCATTTCCCAAAAAACAGGCCTTTAAATACCTTTTCTAAGCCAACAGCCCCACACAGCTCCTGGGGCCTGCCCAGGCCCTTCATGCAGCACCACCTGCATTGAGTCTTCCTGGCTTCGTTCCAGGGATTGGAGACCTGAGCCGCCTCATACGGCTCCAGGGCCTCGGTCCCACTTGGACCATGTCATGCACCAACCGTGCATCGAGATCCTGGCTGCTTATCAGGGGTTGATGACCCAAGCTGCATTGTGCAGCTCCCAGGGTCCTGGTCTCTCTTGAACCCACCACGCAGTGCCACCTGTACTGAGCCCCTGGCCTCATGACAGGGGTTGTGGAGCCAAGCTGCCACATGCAGCTCCCAGGGTCCCCACTCCTTGCACCCTTGTGCACAGTGCCTTTGGCCTCATGCCAGGGGTGCAGACCCAAGCTGTCTCATATAGTTCCCAGGGTCTGACTTCATGCACCGAACTGTGCACCGCCATTGCACTTCTGAGCGGTGTGGCTGTGGGCTGCTCTGCCCCACTGGGTAGCTCTACCAAGTTTCTCTTAGTCCCGCTCTCTTCCTCATCCATTGATGCAGAGTGTCTGTGTGCTGGGCACGTTGTTCTTTTATACCTTTCAGAGGATCTGCCCTCGGACTGCAAGAGGACCAATCAGGGTGAGGGGAAGTATAGCCCTTACCCAGGTCCAGGCTCTTTGCCTTGCCCCGAGCAGGGCCAGGGCAGCCTCTCCTCTACCATCACCTGATTGTGGTAGAGAAGATGCTGCACCACCACCTGAATGTTCCATCAATGGCTCGAAGCTCTTTTGAGCTGGCAAGCCAGGCTGCTACTGGCATGCCCGCCACACATAGTAATGGTGTCAAATAACAATAGTTGGAAATCAATCAGATTATTAGAAGAATAATCCTTATAAGGCTTATTTCTTATTGGTATTGGTATCTTACACATTCATACAGATGATCAAAGTGAATAGTAATTTTGTTCATAAAACTCCCGTATACATTCACAAAAATAACTTTTTTGTGTGTCGCATTTTGGCTCTTCTGCTTCTAGCTCTATCCCCAGCTGGAAATGGCAGGAATTCACAAAAATAAAGGTTCAGGTTTAAGTTACATTTTAGATTTGAAGTAGTTTTTATATTATTTGAACTTCATTTGTAACGAGGACAGAGATGAGTGCCTCTAGTATGAATGAAACTAAATTTTGTGGGGACAGTGGCAGTTTAAAAAAAAACACTTCAAATTTCTTGATGTCTGTCTTTCATCTAAATCATAGTTCAGCCTAAAAACATATACGTTCAGAGAGTACTTGACATCAGGATCTAGATTTCTTACATTAATTTGCTATAATGTAGAAAGGGCATTTTTAGCTGTTTTTATTCACCTTGAGGGAATCCTTTTTCCTTTTATTTTGAGTCTTTACCACTGCAAACAACTTCCTCATCCTTTGTGGTATCTTTGAGTTCAAAGGATGATGGGAAGTTTGTTTTAAAAGTCTCTTCTAAGAAGGTGGGGAAATGGTATATCCCACTTGTATTTCTAATTTAAATTCCTTCAGGATTTACTATAACTGCCGTTTGGGTACTCTGTGTATACATATATATATAAACTCAGCAAGATGTTGGGTGCATTACAAATAATATTTCCATTTATGGGATTAATTCACATATTAAATGATACAAGTTTAAATGAGGATTGAAATGAATTTACCCTGCTATAAATTAGTGGGTAATTATGCTTTTCCTGACTTTCTTATGTACAATATGATTTTATCTGTATGCTGATTTGTTTCAGATCTTTCTTATCCTCTTATCTAAGGGTTAATTTTTTTGTGTCTGAATGTGGATACTTCAGTTTTATAAGAGGCTAGATGATGGAGATTTATAATAACCAATGTATATTGAAAAGGATTAGATAAACAGCAGATCTAACCATTATGAAAATGTCCCATGCAAGCTAATAGATAAAAACAACATTTATAGAGCAATTTAAAACCAGTTTAAAGAATTTTATCATAGGAACATAATTCTCTATGGAATTCTGTAGTTTTATTTGAAAATTCAATAGAAAATATGTAAAGTTAGTCCCAAGTCAGTGCACACACACACACACACAAGGTTACTGTGTAGTAAGGCATCTACACGTGCCGTACTATGCAGTAACTACTCGGGTGTAAATTTACCTGCATCACATAGGTAGCAAATTTATGCCCAAGTCAGTATAAGTTGCCATCATTACTTTACAGTGCAGGTGCATACCTGTACTGCACAGCAATTTTCGGTTGCTGTGCAGTAACAGTACACATGTAGACGTGCCCAGAGTATATTACTTTCTCTTTCTCTCTCTAATGTCTTAATCTGTAACAAGACATGCCTGGCACTTCTTTGTTTTTGGTTTCATCTTAAAATGAGAGGCTTGATTGGCAAGGTATGCTGGGAAAAGTGCTGGGACAGAAGCAACTCCTTGTCCTCCAGAAGAAAGTGTGTGCAGATGGTATATGCATATAAGATATGCTGTGAATCTCTCTTAAAAAAACCTGAAGAGTGGCAGGTCATGGTATACAAAGTAGGTTATGGGTCTCTGAGAAATAGTACATTTTAAGTTTCTCTACTGGTTTCTTATGTTGGAAAATGGGAAAGAAACGGATGCTATTGGCTTCTGTATTAAATTGTCCCAAGGAAAATCCTAAGCAAAAGAAGAAGCTGCTGCAAAGAATGTTGTTGCAATAGAAAGGGTGGTGTTTTGTTTTTGCTGGAGAACTTCTAAAACCTCTAAGGGGAAACTCAAGCAGCTTCTATATTTACATGGGGATGGGTCAGAGATTTGCCACAGAGCTGGATCCAGCTGCATCATTCCATGGAAGATGAACTGAGCCTTTTCAAGTCAGAGCCAAAGAAATTATTCAAACCGTTTTGGATATTTTTTATAGCCATGGCCAAAGCTACTCATCAGTTTTAAAAGTAAAAGCAAAAACAAAAATAACAAACAATACAAATGCAATAACAATCAGCAGTGCATAAAATTCTATAGCAGTTAACACTACTAACTAAGCTGGACAAATAGTGCAGCACCACCGAAAAAGTCCACATGTACTCGGCTGAATCACTCATTATGTATTCATTTCAGCATTGTTTATAGCCCTTCTGCATCTGCTTTCTCCAAACTTTTGTGTGACTAAATTTTACTAGCCCAACTGTTTATAAAATGTGAAATGTATGCTCCTCTGCTTTAATTCCAGAGAACCCAAAAACTCGATGATAAGATTTACAGGCCAGATTCTATGCTGTGCTAAATTCCTTGTCTCCTGCTGGAGACACTGTGGATTTGAAATCCTTAGTACCTCTGGAAATTAGGTCTACCATTCATACCATCAGGGACGGCCACACTGCATAAATAGCAAATTATCAGAGTAAAAAAATGTTCTTATGTACCACTGAACAGCCAGTGTATTTGAGAAAAAAATAATCTTTTTGAGATCATTAAGCAAAGAGGAAAAAAAAAGCAAAAATCATTACCTGTTATAATTTATATTCTCATCTTTTTCCAAACTGTTTAAAGAGAACTTTGTGTTGGGAATTAATATCAAAGCATGGTAATGAATTCCTATGACTTAGAATTCTAAGGGGAAAACATGTGCACTGAAGCTGCATTAAGTACAGAAGGGTTAACAACAGTCAGAGACACAACTAAGATAATGACATGATCTTAGACAATGCTACTGTACTGGGGAAAGCCAGGCTGGACAAAAAATAATACTCGTTTTATTCTCCAAGGCATTTAAACTGCCAAGAAACTTATTTTGCATCCATCTCTGATGTGAACGCATTATGAAATTTAACTCTTAGTAAGTACTCTTTTGATGTTTGGGTCACAAAGGAAGTGGGAATGGCACAAATTCAATCTCACTTAACACAAAGGAATGCCTTCCATGGAATTATTTTCAAAGGTTTTCATCAAGTGAACTTAATATTCTTACTCACTGGATTCACTTACACATGCCTTTTTAAAGTGGACAGCCTAAAATGGCGAATTTTAAGGCGCTTTAAGTGCAGGTGGCTACATGTGCACACCCTTTATGTGCCTTAAAAATGGTGATTTAAGGCTATGTAAGCCTATACTTGATACCTGCATAAAGTAGGTTTCACATTTAGGCATGAATACCCAAGTCACATTAGCACACGTGTAGATGTGCTAATGCACATTAACATGGTGTGCATCAACGGACACACACCGCATTAATGTGCATTAGTGCATACACACGAGCTAATGCAATTTAGCTATTCAAACCTATATTTAATGCACCTTAATGCACATTAGTGCATCCATGTATAGACATGTGCCTAAATAGTCTTAATGTGCCTTAAGAAAAGGCACATTAAATTTAGGTGTGTTTAGATAAACCTAATCTCAGTAGATCTTAGTACACATGTCCACAGAGAAGTGACATAGTTTCAGTGTTGCTGCTATATCCCCCTTGGACAAAGTGAATATGCATGTGTTCCCTTTGAGGTCTAATCTACATCAAGGTTAACAACCTAAAAGCCTACTTCCATACGTCTGGGGTGGTGCAGGTGCTAAGGCATGTGGTTGACAGCCCAGAGGTCATAAGCTTAAGGCCATAGTACTCAGTGTGTCCTGTTAGGTTCCAAAAAATCTGAAAATTCTGCTAAATACCTTGTCACAAGAACACATGAAGAAAGGAAGACACCTACTTCGGGTACTGGTTGTGCGTTTAGCAGAAGTTGAACAGATCTTGACCTTGAGTTAATTCTGATCTGGAGTTAAATTCCAATGACAAACTGTTGCAGGGCACTTGTAGGTGCCTGCTCCTAGAAGAGCAGAAACTGCCTGGGAGAGAGAGACCAAAGAGAAAGACAGAAGCCCACGTGCAGGTTACCAGGGCAACAAACCAAAGGGCAAATTAGCCTGCACCTGCACATGGTCAGCTAACCAGAAGGGGCAGGTCCTTGGGCCCAAATAAAACCCAGGCAGGAACTAGGGAGGGCAGTTCCCCACTATCAGCCAGAGGGGAAGGAGCCTCCAGGGAGGAAGTGCCCAGTGATGCAGTAACTGCCTGATATGCTGCACCTAGGGCTAATGGGGCTCCATGAGCTCTGCAGGTACCTTTTCCTATTAGACAGTTAGTGCTGGGAACAAAGTTCAGTGCTTTTAAAGGGGCAGAGCACACCCTGGTCTTTTGTATTATGTTATAGACCAGGGACTTATGTTTTGTTTGCCATTTATAACACCGGTGGTTTGAGTGAGGCTATTTGGGGAAGGAGGAGGCCTCATTGGGGGCCCACTACAGCATAGGAACCTTGGTGCCAGACAGGGCGTGGCATTTTGGGGCTGCACAGACCCCGATACCGGAGAGGGCTTGGCATTTTGGGGCTGCAGAGAGCCCAGGTGCCAGTGAGGCACAGAGAGGACAAAGGGGCCAAATCACAGCAAGGCCTAGACCGGACAACATTAATGTCATCTGCGAGGCTTGGGGCATGGTAAAGGGGTGGTTGCAGCCACACATATAGCCCATAAGGCTGGGGTGTCCCTAGGACATCTATTCTGAAATGAGACCCACGAGGGGTCCGGGACCCACAGGGTTCAGGGAAGTCCAATAGGACCGTGCTCAAGTAGGCTTAAAGGCAGCTTCCCTACTCATTACCATTACATCAAGACATGGCAGGAGAGAATAGAGGGTGCCCAGTGGGCCGTATTGGCATGGGTGAGGGGCCCTAGGAGTAACATGGCCATCCTTGAGGACCCCATCCCATGACACAAACAACTCTGGCAGAAATAAGCATTGTATGTAGTTGTAGTTATAGATCATAATGTAAAGGTACAAGGTGGAAGAACTGAGATTGCGTAAGTCACAAAAACTAAAGGAAAAGAGGATTTTGAGAACTCTAATATTTGATTATGTACTTTTGCCACAGATTGGGACAAAAAGTTGAAATACTGAAAATGTTATAGAACAAAGGGCCATGCTTGTGCTGCTACCAGGTCACTGCTAAGAAGGCCCACCCACTTGTTTCCAGCCTGCCTGAGCCCATAAAGCAGAGTAGATGGCTTAGGAGGGTCCTGAGGCCATGCCTCAATACTGTTTTCTGGCTCAGAGGTGCTTTGACCCCTGTGAGCTGTCTCTTCTACCTGCTTGCCAGGATCAGGTATGGGACAGCAACTTTGACAGGGGAGCAGAAACAACTTTCCTTCCACATTGTTGATCACATTGAGACATTTTGTCATGCTTGAATTGATTTGTTGAGCTGACCTTCCCTTTTGAAACAGTTCAGCATTGAACTGCATTTCTCTACTGTGGTATACTCAAGTTGTAGTTTGGAGCTTGATGCCTCCACTTTCCCTTCGGGCCAGGCTCCCAGTGAAGGCACCATCTCTCTTGATGCATCTGTGGTCATGTGACTCCCATAATGCACCATACCACTCAGGAAAAATGGCCAGGCATCATGGGGTAAGTCTACAAGAGAAAATAGTGGTCCAAACTTCAACTTCCTTGAAGTCGATGCCTGTATAGGAAAATGCAACTTAATTTTGAATTGATGTAAATGATATATTTCAGGTTTATCAAACAATCCAAAATATTCCAGTTTAAGTATTACTCTTACAACATTAAATATTTTATTTTGATTTTTCTCACCCAAAATCAAAAGTTTTAGCGAAATTAAAACTTTCCTTTGGACAATTTCAACTTTTTTTGAGGCTGAATTTTTAATGAGATTTTTTTTTTTGATGGAAAATATCTTTCTAATGAAATTTCCTAACCAGTTCTACAGCTTATTTTAACATTAATAATTCCTAACGTCTAGGTACTGGGTTAATGCAATTTTAATATTCTTTTAGAATAGTTCCTCTACATGCATTATATATAGGACTGATTAATAGAAAATGACCCTTTAAGAAAAGGATGTGGCACCTGCCCAGATTATAAAATCCAAAAAGGCTAGTGCTCAGTATAATAATCTTGTCTTTCAAGAAAGCAAATCTTACTCTTGAAGATGTAACATTCCACTGGGAAACCAAATGCACGAGTTTGCTGATGATGACCTATAGCTATGGGTCACCACTTTGACTGTAGCCCAGTTAAACTGGGATTAAAAACTGTTTTTGTTTAGTGAATATTTGATGGCTCTTCTGTGGTATTAATTTGGGTTTCAGCTGTAGCTCATACCAAATAAACTTTCTGGCATCCTTAGCAATAATTGGCAGGCTCAGTAGGGTAGTCAAGAGCTACATGGGTTATGGATACTGAACTGCATATAAAAGATGTTTCTTTCTGACCAAGGTATTGGTAAATTGGGAGGGAGCTATATGTGGAAAACTTGACTTGTTACTGTTCAGGTGAATAAAGTACTCATTTTAGCAAGTGAATGTAACACAACTAAATTGTTGTTATTTTTCTGCTGAAGTTTACTGTTATATGCAAATGCCATATAATTCACATAAGAAGTCATACGTGAAACTACAAAACTTGACAGCTATGGGAACAATGTAGTGAATTAGTTTTAAGAGGTGAGAAGGCACAGGATTTCAATATCAGTTCATCTGGTTTCTAGTACATCCTTCAGGTAGGTATACATTTCCTAAAAACAGTGGAGAGTATGAGCTGAGTTGTCAATTTTAATCTGTGTCCTAGAACAAAATAAGCACTGCTCTACTAAGTGACTAGAAAGTCTAAGGTTTCTACTTTTGTGTTTCCTATTTCTTAGGTGGGGAAAAATGCTGATAGGGAAAGATCTTGTCCCTTTTTTAAAAAAAAAGGAGAACATAGTTAGAGGGACACATTATAGTCCTTGTTTCAAGTTTCTTATTATTCTACATTGTTTACATATTCTCCTGGAAGCATTTAATTTCCTAATGAGCTTTGTTTGTTTTTTTTCTATTTTGTAAATATGCATCCCTTTCTGTGAGCTATCTGGAATGCTTTATTTTGGCTTTGTATAACTAGCTTTGCCAGCTGCAGCTCTAAGAATGCATTTGGAAATTGGGCCCATGTTGCTTCACTGGATTTGTAGTAGCATCAGGAGCCACACATAAAGCATGACAGGATCTTCTAAAACTTTAGCTAGTGGGTTGAAGGCAGTTACGAAAATGGAGAGTCAACAAAAGCCCCAAGTTTTGGTGTTTTGGTTTTTTTGTTTTGTTTTGGTTTTTTTTGCAGCCTCAGCTTTTGTAGTGGTACTGTCTTGTGGTACTGATTTTTGTTTATTGATTATTGTATGATTCCTCAGTGTGGTACACCATTGCCTTGCCTCTTGTGCAGTTCTTTACACATGTGTGAAGTGAATGGAAATCAGAAACGGCTGCTTCTTACACTCCTTTTTCACGGTTGCATATAATTGCACCAGAAGCAAGGTTCGTGGCATTACCTTTTCAGCCCTCCAGGTGTACAGCATTCCTTTTGCAGAAATAGGAGAATGTGGTAACAGTGGGGGAATCTGCCCTAGGCCCTGAGTCTTCATACAGACTCTTGCCTTCACTTAGCCCCTTGCTTTTCAAACTTCCTAATGTCCCAGAACCCTTTTGTATCAGTTCTTCTACCACAGAACTGCTACTCCTGGCTCTGTGGGCTGTGAGAGCTGATGCAAAGTCAGGCAACCCAGCCAGGGAATGGCAAAACACCACCTCCTGACCCATTCCACCATTACTGCCAGCCTCTTTGGAACCCCAGGGGACCTGTCACGGAATCCCAGGGTTCCATGGAACACAGTTGGAAAATCACCGACTTATCTTCTTAGTGTACAGTCTGATGGAGGCCGACTACCGAGTTCTGGGGAAAAAAATAAAAATAAATGCTGCTTATGACACCATTGCATTCCACCTCTAGTAAAGGGCAGAGAGGAAATTTGATTGTTCCTAGATATTTTTATCTGGGTCTTTCCCAAGAAGGCAATTTATTAATTTCAATATACTAAACACTTCATTTGTAGATTATTTATGAAGTTATAAACCTGCCTGAAAAATTTGGTGCTTTACCAGCACTATCTCTGTGATAAAGTTGCTTGATGATGCTTATGACACATTACAACCTGCCTGACATCTGATTCACTAGGTACCTGCCTCACCTCTTACATTCTCTCCCCCCCACACCTTTTCTCCCCTCCCCTCCCCTACTTTTCTGCCCTTTGTCTCCCTGATTTCCAACTATTCCCTTTTTTCATTGTTAGCCTCTTTTTTACCTTGTATTATTGCCACTCCATTGTTTCCCTTTGGCCTTGTTTTCCCATGTGTTCTTCCCCCTCCCTTACCTTCTTTACCTTTTTGTCTTTCTATTTTCTACCTATTTACATTTTCAGTGACATACTGCCACACTTTTAACTTCTCTCTTTCCTTGGCATCTCAAACCAGCAGAGATGCCTTATGCCTGAAGAAGGTTGACTGCCCTGAAAGCTGACTAAGGACTTTTTTTCCAACTACTCAGTTGGTCTAATAAAAGATACCACATCTATTCAAATAAACTTGCCAAGAAACAATGAAAAATTATTTGATTTTTTGAGAACTGATCAAAATGTCTTCATGATAGCTGTGAAGGGTAGGAATGCGTATGCACCTCTTTGATAGAGATTTGCCCATGATCTGTTTACGAGCTAATAGAAAACATGCGATGGCTCTTACCAGTAGCATTGGCCAGGTGTAAATTAGCATGGCTTCACTGACTTCTATAAAAGAATACTAATTTATATTAGTTGAGGCTATGATTCTATGGGTGGAACTCAAGATTTACCAGCTGAAGATCTGCCTGTATCTACTGTGACAAGACTTGGGCATCTTATGTGGATCAGACCCTCTAGGGTTACCATATTTCCTGCAACAAAAAAAGAGACACTTGGGAAGCGGGGGAGGAGAGGAGGCAGGGGCATATGATTGTGGGGGGCAGTGATATGCCAGTGCCTTGCCTCTGCCCTCACTGCTAAGCCCCTTCTCCCACAGCCCCTGCCCTGAAGCCCCCTGCCTTCCCAGCCCTGCTGCCCAAGCACACAGTATCTCTTTAACTGGCTTGCTGGGGCCCATGTGGGAAGCACATGACCCCTGATAGCCAATCCCCATATCCGCTGCAACCAGCCTGGGAGAGCAGAGGGAACAGCAAAAAACCTGGACATTTTGTTCTTATTTTAAAAACCTGCACAGATACAGCACAGGGGGCAAAAAAGAGGACATGTTTGGGAAAACCGGGATGTATGGTAACCTACTTTAAGCAGGCAAATGCCTATTATCTTGTAGTGTGGCTCAGACAAGGAGGATGTCACCATCAAAACCAAAACCTACACCAACCTACTAGTGGCCTAAATAAATGTAAAGAGCAAAAAACCAGTAATGATAGATTCGTAATCTTACTATTTGTAAATTGTATTTCTTCATTGTATGGTGATATTTCCTTGGATTTATGAAAAGATAATAAAGAAGATTCTACCTTCCCCGCGTGTATTGCAGATTTACTTTTAACAGGCATGGAGGCCTGGTTTTACAAATATGGGAAGTGATCACTTTGTATTTTCAAGTAATTCCTTTATCAATTTTCAGATAAATTATATTTGGACAAGTGATACATTGAATCCTGCTTGACCTCCTATAAAGCTAAAACTTTCCAAATAAATTTGCTATGATTAATTCACTTGGCTGTAGGAAAACTGGAAAATCCTGTACCATTTTATTTAAATTGATCAAAATGGTAATCAAGCAACTTTTTCTTTTGCAAACTTCTGAAGCTCTTGATTCAGTTTCTCCTTCTGGTCTTACCTGATGAACTCTTATTGCTTCATTCAGCTCTGAACAAATATGAACATTTTCATCTCTAGCAAAAATATTTTGCGGCAGAGAAGTGGATATAATACTAAAAAAATAAAAATCACCTTTGGATATTGATACATTTCTTGATATATTTGAATTCCTAGAGAATCAGATGAGGGTTTGAATTGTGTTCATTGTTTTCTTGTATCTTCTTGAGGAAGAAAGGTTGGAAGTCTTTCATTTTACCTCATAATACTCCCAACTTATTTCAACACCATCCAGCTGAGCCAAGGAATTTGAGTAATATGAATGGAGGCTGTTATATTGTGAGCAACTATATCTGGGTTTAATGTAACTGTAAGCCAAGCTACAGTGGCCTTAAAAGTGTTTCACTCAGAGTCATATAATAAGAGTGCAATGTTTACACAGAAGTTAAAGGTTTTCTTTTACATGTGCAAATCTCTATTGGAGAATTCTCATTAAGGGTAATAGAACAGGATTTATTCCTTAATAAAAGCCTTGGCTTTTAATTGACTCAGATTTTGTATAATAGGTTTGTTATTTCATTACTGATCTTCTCCTTGGCTTTGTATTTTTGATAATTCTACAGGTAAAATATCCAGAGAGAGGTTCCAAACTCCCTCCAAGCTTTGAGGAAGTCCAAATGAAAATTTGGAGCTGAACCCAAATTTTTTAAATTGAATCCCTCAAGTGAGTTAGGCATGAGGATTTGAATGTGTTATTGTCAAGTTATGCTAGTAATCCCAGTTTTAGGCACATGGGGTGCATTCAGATAAGTCCACACATGCCCCTTGCTGTGTCTTAAAGCTGGCCAGAGTATCTCTATGGCTTCCCCTTGCCCCAGTGCTGCAGCACACTACAGTATGGACAAAGAGCAGTGCAGGCTGCAGCAACCTGGACCCAGTAGGGACTGGGGGTGGGGGGAATAGAGCTGGGGCTGTGTGGGTGTGGGGAACTGGAGGGGAAGGGGGAACTTGGGGGGGGCTTCTTGGGAGGGGTGGGTCCCCCACCTATCCCCCACAAGGCCCACAGTGCCCTGGAAGTAGTAGCAGCCATCAGGGTGCTTAGGGTCCTCCTGGCATAGCCCCCAGCATAGTGGAGGGGCTATGCCAAAAGGCCCTGGGCATCCCAATGGCCACTGCTGTGGAGGGGAGCTGTGGTCCCTGTTAGGGGGCTGTGGTCCTTATGGGAGGGCAGCCACCCAGTGAGGAGGAGTTGTAGTCCCTGTGGGGGGGAAGTCTGTGAGCTGTGGGGGGGGAGGCTGCACCCTGTGGGGGGGCAGGGGACCCACCCCTCCTGAGCAGGCCCCCCCACACCCACATTCTACCAGACCCCCAAATCTACCCAGAAACCCCACACCCCCAGGTCACCCTCACAAACTCCTCACCCACCCTGTGGGTCAGAAGTGAGGGGTCTGGGGCATGTGGCAGGCTGTGGATTGAGAGTGAGGGGCAAGGCAGGGGCATGGCACTGGCATATCAGTATTTTTCAGCACTGCACATCCTGTTGCGTGAAAGGGGGTAGGGGCAGCTTTGATTTTTCTATGACAAAAAAGTCAAAAGTAAATGCCAAAGTGTATAGATATTTAGAATTTATTTTATTATGATGATAGAGGTACTGGTAGGCTTCCCAATTGCTTTGAACTTGTAAATATATCAATAAAACATTGCCCAGTTGATCTCTCTATTTCATTTTAATAGTGAAATAACATTATTTTCAGTATTTTAATGAGAGAATTTGAGTTTCTTACCATAGAGTTTACAATCTTTAAACAGGGAACACCAGGATCTCTGCTGGAGAGACAAGTGGTGAGCCAGGGCAGAGGAGTCTATCTAGGGTCAGCACTGGGGACACAGCTGGAGAGAAGATGAGGTGGCTGATCTGTTGGCCATTTGGGGTCAAGAGGACACTTGGACAGTTCAAAGTGGGCCACCACAAGAAGCACATCTTCTGGGTGATAGCTGCCCAGATGGCAGAGCAGGGGCATCCCATCTGGGTCTGGCAGGCATGTGGCCATGGGGCCGCAGGTTTGAGGGGGCAGATGCTATTGCAGGTGACAGCAGATCACAGCTAGGCAGCAGTTCCTACATCCAGACTGCTGCAGTGAGTAAGAGGGGGCAGGGGACACTCCTGGTTAGGGCTGCTTCAGCAGTTGAGGTGGCACAAGGAGTAATGTTCCCAGATACCAAGAGTATGGGCCTCATAAGCTCCTGAGGACAAGTAGCCCTGTGCTGCTGGCCATGGCAGGTTTTTATACTGCTGGGGCCAGCACAGGGCAGGTTTTTATACTGTCCCCACTAGCTGCAGATCTGGGAGGAGCTGGGCAGGGTTATTTTGCCCCAAGTGGCACAACTTGCCCCACACCAAAGTGCATGTCCAGGAACATGCATGATGCAAAAATCCCTGGCTCAGATTTGTGCCACTCCTGTTTGAGCTGTTGCAAGTGCACGTGCCTGCATGTATGGATGCTCCCATAAGGTCTGATTCTCACAACCATCTTATAGACACCTTTGACTTCAGTACAATTTGTAGATTCTCAGGACTACTTTATATTAGGCTACTTTTTACTAGGTATCTAAATATGGTTTGAGGAATCTGATAGATAGCCAAGCCTGGAAAAATTTGGGCTAAGTTCATAACAGCATTTATTGAACTTTGTAGTTTTGAGGTGCTACTTGCTTTTTGACTTTGCTAAAGGTAGGACTGTACATTGTACTGCACAGAAGCCTTTTATCCCCTTCCATTTTCAATTAACAACAACTAACTGTGCTTTTAAAAGAATTAAGTCTTCATACCAGTGGATTGTCGTTTTATGGACCCAGGAGAGTCATGTATTGTCTTTTAAAA
Organism: Crocodylus porosus; assembly: GCF_001723895.1. Classification (NCBI taxonomy): domain Eukaryota; kingdom Metazoa; phylum Chordata; order Crocodylia; family Crocodylidae; genus Crocodylus; species Crocodylus porosus. The sequence continues at coordinate 158,156,152 of NW_017728886.1, forward strand.
AAGCACCTTTCAATTAAGCCTTAATACACAATTATTATTGTCATTCTCTCCTTGGTATATGACTGTAATGTGACTGTTAGTGTTTTCTTAATAATGTGTGCATAAGCATAAGTAAAACATCTGGGCCACTTAACTGGTGCTCTCTCTATGCAGAAACACAAGATTACAGTAGTTATTTACTTGATGTTAGTGTGTTATGCCAGATAATGCAAAATGGCTGCAGCCAGCAATGCTGTAAAGCTGTTTTGTTTTGTGAAAAAGGAGGGTTTTTTTTAAAAGGTGGCTTAAATAATCTTGTCTCACTTGGATTAAACTATTGATTTACCAACACTCTCTGTATGTTGACCCAAGAGGGCACAGTTGATGCTATTTAGAATATTACAAACCCTCTGCCATATGCATGTTGTCTAGCCTATACTTCAACCCTATCACCTTTCAGCAGATTGCTTTAGACAAGAGATCTCATGGGCGGGAAATCTGCAATGCATATAAGCTTACTTGCTCATTTAATACAAGAGAGTCCTAGACATTGACCTTGTCTTCAGCTTCCAGCTTGGCAAGGCTGTAACATTGCAAAGACCTGTAAATCCCCTTTTAACAAGGCTACCTGAACTCAATGGCCCAGGTCCAAATAAATGAAAACTTAAACATGTCAGACAGATCAGTTGCTTATATAGGTAAACATAAAATAGATGTATGTTGCACATACATTATATCGTCTTACAGGATACAAGATCAGCTTTTTCTATAATAACTAAGCTGTTGTCAGTTTTGTTATTTTATCAGTAAACCTATGGAAAGATAGTCTTTGTACAGATACGGAAGCATATAAATATACCCCAAATGACTGATTATTTGCAAGAGAAATTAGTTTACATAAAGGTACATTTTAGTTATAATGGTTTGAAAAAGACAGGAGCTCTTTGAACTGGGAAGCTTAAAGAAGATCTTGTAGAAATAAGGTTTTTATGGATCCATTGTCCATAAGAGTCTATTCTCTGATTATGTCTTGTGGGCATTTGTAAGCTAACAAAATAAAACATGCTCCCATTTAGAGAAGGAAGATAGAGTATTCAAAGTTTCTCCAAGTGCAGTTTCTCCTTGTGTTCCACTATTCTCCATTTTCCAGGAATTGTATGCCAAATGTACAGTAGGGTCAAACTGCATTTATGAGGCTGAAATTTGGGGACAGTGATTAGCAGGGATCCTAGAAATCCATTTGTCATGAAAAAATGTGGAAAAATGTGGAATTTGCATTTCTACAGCAAATCTTTAGAATTGCCAGGCGCGGGGAAGACATACTGAAAAAACAATGCTGTCGCCCTATGAGATCCAGCAGTTCTCATGGCCACTGCAGCAGCCTGCTGGGTGGGAGAAGCCACTGGCACACAGGGAAGCAGCCAAGATGGTGGCTACCCCTCCTCCCCTTGCCACTGATTGGCCTAGAGGTTTGCTTGTCATGCAGCCTTACCTCTTTTGGCCAATTAGTGGTAAGGAGTGGGGCTGCATTAATGGCAGCACTCTCATTAATGGCAGCAAGGCATGAGGCTGCCTGAGGGACATCCCTCTTGGCCAATCAGTGTTATGGTAGGGCTCACCATGGAAAAATGCAGACTTGTTTTTTTTTGTTTTTGCCAAATAATTTTGGGGGTTTTTTCATGGAAAACTAGGCTCCCTGGTGATGCCTAGACTAAGTTAAAGTCTCAGTAAGCCCTAGAGTACTATTAACCATAGTAGGGGGATACTGATGTGTGTAGTACTTGTTCACCAATATAAAATACATTTTTGTAGTCATTCTGAGCAGTAATGCACAACGTTCTTCAATGTCTTCTCACAGTAATTTGCTAGTAAGATTTTACATTTATGGAGTACTGATATGCAGCTTCCTTTGGAGTCAGTAGAAAAAATTCCACTGACTTCAGGGAAAGCAAAATTAGTTCTAGTGCAGTGGAGCACAACCTTTGGGCCCCACAGGCTAAATGAGTGCTGCAGTGCAATTCCTGGGCAAGATCAGACCCCATTTCCCAGGATCAGGCCTACATGCCTGGATGTAGACTGCACTACACTGGCCTGCTTCTGTACACCAGGATCAGGACCCCAGGGCTCCATGGGCACTTACAGAAGTTAGCAATCATACTATAACTTTAAACACTTTACACAAAGTGTTTGAAGTTACAGCATCATCAAAAGTAAACAGTTTTATGGTGGGGGCTCTGAGCCTCCATGCACTGGCTGGGGCCAGGACTTGCTCTGTCTCTAGGCTCATTCCTCCACCCACCTGGATACACCAGCAGCCAACTGGGCTTCCAGGGATTCCCCTGTGTGGTGGGGTTCTTTCAGGGGGTAAATCCCTGACTGGTGGCATTGTGCACCAGGGAGCCTGTCCCTGCAGCCAGGGGCATTGGCCAGGGTCCCCCACCCCGATGGCTCCACTCCCTGCTTCCTTCCCTGGCTGCATATAGAGTAGATTCTCTTCCTTCTTCCTGTGCCAGAGCAGGGGCAGGACAAGTAACCCTTGTACAGAACTGTATACAAGTTCCCCAAGGCACTCTAACTTTGAGCACCTTTGTTTATTACCTGACTGAACAAGAGTTACTTTTTCATGTGATTGGACACTTTAAAAGTGCTCTGCAGCTGTGACTGTGCACATGTGTTATGACATGGCTGTAGAGCACTTTCAGGGGCCAGATCATGCGAAAAATGTCACTCCCGTCTGCACCCCGTGAACTTCTTCCTGGTCGTGCTGCAGCTCCACATGTCAAGATTGGGGCCCCAGGACCTCATACCACTTCTGCTGGGCTTTGCATGCCAAGATCAGGCTCTGAAACACCTCTGCCGAGTCCCACACACCAACATTGGGACCCAAGGACCCTGCATCACCTCCACCAGTGGCTCACCAATCTGGGCTCACCAGGTTCAGGGGCCCCGTGCTGCTTATGCCTAGCCCTCATGCCAGGATTGGGTACTACACAGGGCCAAGAAGGCCAGACAACAAGGTCCTGGGGGCTAGATCTACCCCCCTGAGTCGAGGGATGAGCACCCCTATCCAAACGTAGCTAAGTTTTCTGCTCTTTCCAGTCATGCTTGTCAGCATTACATAAGCTTTTGAAAGAAACCCTAATCTTAAAAAAAAGGGGGGGCCTGAGCTGCTGTGAATTAAAACCTATACATGTGTTCCAGTGCAGTCTAAGTAGAACTTGTCAGAGCAGACTTGATTAATCGAGTGTGCTGGAGTCTTCTAATTAGAATGCTCCAGTGTGCTACAGTATCCAGTGTATTCAGCATCCCACATTTCAAAATGGTGGTGGGGTGGTTTAACTAAAACTCATTCACGCTGCAGCATTTTAACTAGAGTGACTGCCCAGGAGCCACTCTAATTAAAATGCCATCCCCTCCCCACTTGTATAGACACCCTTTAACTCCAGGTAGTCAACAAAGTATCGACCTTTGGTTCTCCAAAACTATGTCAGTAAGATGTTATGGAGCTAGCTATATTTTTTTAATCCAAACCACCAAAGTGCAAATGAGTGTGAGAGATGGCACAGGATTTTTTTCAATAGAATTATTTTTGTCCAATCATTGTGCATAGAATAACTCAGCCTAAGTTTTTCCATGTTCTATTTTATAAGTGGTATCACTTGTGAGTTGCTTAAAACAGATGCATATGGGGGTATGTAGTAGTGAGCCAGAGAGATTGCCATTTTAAGGACTGGATCCTTCAATAGTATAAACATATGAAACTATGAGATGCATAGGCCTGAGAAATTACACACATGTAGCAAGTTAATGTGTATGTTTTGTCCATTGCAGGATGAAGGTCCAGCCAGAAAATGTTGTTTCATGACTTCAAAACTAGGCTGCACCACTGAAAATTCCTTGTGTTCCTCTGTGTAGACTATCTACACTTTGTCATTCAAGTTGTATGATATTAGGTCAAATGGTATCATGGCATGTGACATGATGTTCTATTCTTCACAGTGTAGTATAACAACCTCTTCAGTTTTTAAATGGAAAAAGACAAGTACTCTTGAATACTGGATATTTTGCTGCCTTATTATTTAAAGATTTGGAGTGCCAGTTGACATAGCAGCTAGTCAAATATTAAGTTTACACATAAAAACATAAATCATAAAATAAATCATATAAACCCACCACCCACAATGGCTGCAGTAAATTCAGATAAAATAGAAAAACATGAAATCTTCACAGAATCAGGCAAAAACTAAGCCAAATAAACTCCTTAAATCATGCTCTGAAGTTAATTAAACATATGCTTCCACAGACGCATCAAAGGAGTGAATTTCAAACAGAAGCCTTAGCATAAGAAAGCACTATTTCTGGGCCTGGAATAGTTAACCCCAGGAACTGACAGCAAAAGCCACCCAGCTAACCTACCTGCCCATATAGGTAGAAATGTGAGGCAGAAATTGTAGGTTGCTCTGCTGTCCTTCATACAATATGTTTTTAAATCATACAGAATTTTAAAGATTATCACTTATGCTTTGAATAACATCCAAACAACCAGGCTGACTTTTCCCAACCCCTTAGCCCCCTTTCTGACCTGGTCTGGAAGGGACCAGGGTCAGGGAAGATGCCCCAAAATTTACCGGAAAGGGAGCCCAGGCTGGAGCAATGCACAGAACAGACACACCACTTTTTAAGTTCCCTCTTGGTCCAGGTTGGCAGTGTGTGGCTGGTGGCATGAGCCCAGCACACCACCATGGGAAATTTAAAAGGCACTAAGGGTGCCAGAGAGGGAGGAGAGAAGGAAGCCTGCTCTGGGCAGCTAGAGGGAAGAACCCTCACCACAACTACACGATGGGTGGTGGTCCACTAGTTGGCACAGCGTCTGAACAGGACTTGGGGGTTATGATTGACCAGAAGACAAATATGAACCAGTAGTGCAATGAGGCTGCCAGGAAAGCAAATAGAACTCTGGAATACATCAGCCATTGTATGTCCAATAGATCCAGGGAAGTGCTCCTCTCTCTGTATTCAGCACCGGTGAGGCCTCAGCTGGAGTATTGTGTCCCATTCTGGGCACCGCACTTCAAGAAAGACATGGATAAGCTCAAGAGGGTACAAAGAAGGACCACCCACATGGTCAAGGACATGGAGGATAAGGCCCTATGAGAAGAGACTCTGGGAATTGGGCCTGTTCAGTCTGAGTAAGAGAAGGCTGAGAGGTGACTTGATAGCCACCTACAAGTGTATCAGGGGCGAACACCAAGATCTAGGTGAGCAACTCTTCAGGAAGGCACCTCAAGGGAGGTCGAGGACCAATGGATATAAACTTATAAAGGGTAAATTCAGGTTAGATATAAAGAAGAACTTCTTTCTCTGTATGGGTCACTAGAATCTGGAACACGCTTCCAGCACAGGTGGTACAGTCACCATCCTTGGAGGTGTTCAAGAGGAGGCTGGACAGGTACCTTGTTGAGCTTGTATGAGCTCAATAACTTCCTGCCCATGGCAGGGAACCAGACTTGATGATCTTACAGGTCCCTTCTAGTTCTACAATTCTATGATTTCAGGGACAGGACGCTGGCAAGGGAATTGCTGGAGAAAGGAGGACCCTAGCTGGAGTCAAGCTAGACTAGAGCAGGGAGAGTTCTAGGGCTCTACGCTCTTGAGTTTGAGGGAAAGCATGGCTGAGCCAGGCAATAAAGAGGGAGGAATTGTATAAAGGTTTTTTAAAAATTATTATTATTATTATATTCCATTTTGGAAAAGGAAAATAGGAAGAAAAGGAAGGGGGAAAGATATAGCAGAGTAGAAGGGCCAAAAGAGCCTCTTAGTTCTGTCCTAGAGATGAAATGTAACCGGGAAGATGAAGATATTGTGCAAGAGCCACGAAGGGACCTGCATTGAAGCCTGAAGTTTGTGGCAGTAGTCAAGCATCATAGGTCATCATATGTAGTGATTGGCAAATGGATGGGGTGTAAGGATGGCGGAGACCCATGTCAGCCTCAGTGGTGTCATGAGTAATCCCAGACGAGAGCCTAAACAAGATCATACTGAACCCCTCCTTTAATACAACATCACAGTGAGTTGGGAAAGGGGTCTCACCTGGGAGGTTATACAACGATCCATAGAGCTAGCTGAGGGTGTGACACCTGCCATGCCTTGATGTTAAAGCTAAGTGAGGAGGTTGCCTTCAGAGGCTAGTGGCTCAGGGTGCTCTTCCTACCCTGGATGCAGTCTTTCATTCCTTCAGCCTTCCTGCGGCACATCCAAGGTGGTCTCAGGCCTCAGCAATGGTCCTGGCCTTATGAAGCATGTAGCGTGGCTGCCCTGGGTCATGTGACCTGCTACTTCCCCACCTGGCCTATCAATCACAGCCCAGATTGTGCTTTCTGCAGTTGGGGTGAGCAGCCATTTTTCTTAAAGGCCTCCCTGCTCCTCATAGTGATGGGGTAGAGGCTTCATTACAGTAGGATAATTCAGTGTCGTGATAAAGGTAGGAGTTTCTGATAGGCCACCTAATGAGTTTCTTTGTGCAATGTTTGATGAAGGAAGATGACAATGATGTGATGACAATATAGAGAAGGAATACACACATCCCAAGTTTTGTAGCTGTTATAGGTACAGATCTCCAGAATTCATGCTGGAAGTGCATGGCATAGCTGCTTCTTTAATCTTGGGGTTTCCCCTGTACACCTCTCTGCTGCTGATTAGCAGAGGGGACCAGTTGCTTGTCACTCACTGCCTGTGCCTGATGGCAAGGAATGGTTCTCCCTCAGCATGACAAGAAATTGAGGGTCTCAATTGGAGGACTCAGGATCCTATACACTAATGCCAGGAGCATGGGGAGCAAGCAGGAAGAGCTAGTCCTTCTACTGTCCAGTGGGCATTACAATCTAGTAGGGATTATGGAGACGTGGTGGGACTCCTCAAATGACTGGAACCTAGCCATAGAGGGCTACACCCTGCACAGAAGGGACCGTGTAGGGAAGAAAAGTGGAAGTGTAGCTATCTTTGTGAGGGAGCAGTACACCTCCTTGGAAGCTGACATCAGCTCCAAAAAGAGCAGCTTGAAACCCTCTGGGTCAAACTAAGGGGGGTGGGGGGGGTGCAGTGAGAGAGACCTAACTGTATGTGTATACTACAGACCACTAAACCAGGGGGAGGAGCTCAATCTGGAGTTCTCTCAAGAACTGGCAGAGGCCATGTGCACACAGGACATGGTCATCATGGGTGACTTCATTTACCCAGACATCTCTTAGGAGGAACACTCGCCTAAGTCAGATCAGTCATGTTGCCTCCTGACCTATCCAAGACCTCTACCTGACTTAGGAAGTGCGTGGGCCAACCAGAGGTAATGTTCTCCTAGACTTGGTCTCAGCCAAAGGAGACGATCTGATGAGCAACCTGAATATAGAGGGTAGCCTGGGCAATAGCAATCATGAAACCATCATGTTCACTGTCTATTGCAAGACAGGCAAAACAGCTCTCAGGGTTGAAGTTTTGGACTTCAAAAAGAGAATTTCAACAGGCTCAGAGCAATAGTAGGGGAAGTGCTGTGGGAACAGGGACCAAAGGTGAAAGGAGTATATGAAGAATGGTCATTCCTCAAGGACATGATCCTTGAAGCACAAAAGAAGTCCATTCTGCTGCAAAGGAAAAGTAGCAGAAGGGCTGGTAAACCCCCTTGGCTTAATAGGGATATCATGGTCCTCTTGAAAAAGAAAAAAAAGGCATATGAACAATGGAAGCTTGGGACAGTCTCCACAGAGGACGGTACAACAACAGCCCACACTTTTGGGGAGCAGATTGGAAAGTCTAAGGTGGTGACTTAATTTAAACTAGCAACATGAATCAAGGACAATAAGAAGTCCTTCTTTAGGTATGTAGGGAACAGGAGGAAAACAAATGGAAGCATGGGGCCATTGCTTAATGGAAGCATGGGGCCATTGCTTAACAACTCAGGACAGCTGGTTACAAACGCTTAGGGGAAAATTGAACTCCTGAATGACGACTTTGCTTTGGTATTTCACCGGACTAAAGGGAAAATCATACTAGATAAGATTCAGAATGGGCATGGTGGGAACAATCACCTTCCTACTGTTGATACTGAGCTGGTGCATGATCAGTTAGAAAAGTTAGACATGTATAAGTCAGCAGGACTGGATGAACTTCGTTTGAGAGTGCTGAAGGAGCTGGCCAAAGTCATCATGGGACCTCTGGAGAAACTTTTCCAAAACTCATGGTGCTTGGGGGAAGTCCCTGAAGATTGGAAGAGAGCAGTGTTGTGCCCATCTTCAAGAAGGGAAGGAGAGAGGACCCAGGCAACTATAGACCAGTTAGCCTAACTTCTATTCCAGGGAAAATTCTGGAAAATTTCATCAAGGAGTCTATGTGCAATATGCTTGCAGAAGGTAGGATTCTGAATGACAGCCAGCATGGTTTCATTGTGGGCAGGTCTTATTTTATCAATCTCATCTCCTTCTATGACCAGGTATCTTGGCACCTGAATAAGAGAGAGGAGGTCAGTATTGTATACCTAGACTTTCAAAAGGCCTTTGATATGGATTCCATGATGTTCTCATGGGAAAATTGGAGGATTGCAGGCTTAACTGCTTGACAGTTAGGTTAGTAGGAAACTAGCTGCGGGGTAGGACCCACAGAGTTCTAATGAACAGATCTGTCTCATCCTGGTAAGAAGTGGCCAGAGGTGTTCCTTAGGTGTCTGTGTATGGTTCAGTACTTTTCAGCATGTTAATCAATGATTTAGATGTGGGGGTGAAGAGCTAACTGGCCATGTTTGTGGATGAAACCAAGTTATGAGGGAGTGTGGTCATGCTTGAAAATAGGCTGCAGATACAGGTAGACCTAGATAGGCTGGCAAGTTGGGCGGATCAAAACCAGATGAAGTTCAACACTGAGAAGTATAAAGTGTTCCATTTGAGGATGAACAATTCCCAATATACTTACAGGCTTGGTGGCACCAAACTGACTAGCACCATGTCTAAAAGGAACCTAGGGGTAATAATAGATCATGGTACGAACATAAGCTGTCAGTGTGATGCTGTAACCAGCAGGGCAAACAGCAGTCTGGCATGCATTCCAAGCAAAACCAAGGAAGTGATTCTTTTGCTTTACTCAGTCTTGGTGAGACTGCAGCTGGAGTACTGCATCCAGTTCTGGGTACCACACTTCAGGACATGGAAAAGCTTGAGAGAGTCCAGAGAAGAGCCACCCATATGATCCGAGAGTTGCAAGGCAAGCCATACAAGGAAAGGCTGAGAGACTTGGGTCTCTTCAGCCTAAGGAAGAGAAGGTTGAGAGGGGACTTGGTACCAGCTTACTGCTATATCAGGGGAATACCTCAAGGACTTGGCAAACAACTGTTCACCAGGGCACCTTTCAGGAAAACCAGGAGTAATGGCCACAAACTCCTGGAAGAATGTTTCAGGCTTAACATTAGGAAAACCTTCTTCACGGTTAGGGTGTCCAGACTGTGGAATAAACTCCCTACAGAGGTGGTGTAATCACCTACCCTGGAAATCTTCAAGAGGAGACTGGACGATCGCCTTGCTGGGGTCACCTGACCCAAGGTGTCTTTCCTGCCTAGTGCAGGGGGGTGGACCCAATGATCTTGTGAGGTCCCTTCCAGCCCCTTAAAATCAAAGAATCTATGAAAAAAATGCTGTTGTTTTTGCCTTCCACACATCAAGTGGGGACAGCGAGTGGTGAGTGACAGGGTCCCTCCACCAATCAGCAGCAGGGGAGTCCATGGAGGAAACTCCAAGATTAAAGAAGCTGTTGTGCCATGCGATTTCAACATGATTTTGGAGATCCTTAGTTATAGGGTATAAAGAGATGCTATTTTGCGCTGTCATAAAAATATTTTAAGGTGGCACGGAGGCCTAGCACACAGATATCTGTGGCCCTTGTCATGTCATACATGCCAAGAATTTCTGGCTGCAACATAGGTGGCCTGATTATGTATCACTGTTTCATGGCTGATGTCTTTTTACTTTAAAGTAGGAAAGTGTGGGCAGTCCAGAGCTGCCCGTGCTCTTCAGCAGTGTTGGGGAAGCACTCATGGGGCTTCTGGGGCCTGATTCCACATACCCTGGGTTTTCCCATTTCTAGGGCATGCAGGATAGGAACCCTGAAACTCTGGCAATGCCTGCCTGGGTTTCCTCATTTTGGATTCCCCAACTGTGCATCAAAACTCTGGTGTAGTTTGAGGGCTGGGATCACCAATCAGCTGAGAAGACTTTCCCCACTTTCTAAAGCTGAGACTGCCAATCAGCTGAACCACACTGGAGTGTTGATCTTGTTCTAGTGTGATCCTGGGGCTGGGACCACCAATTAGTTGATTAGCCCTGGGTCTGCCCCAGAGCCAGCTCCCACACTTACAGACAAGATACCCCAGATATTTCCTGGCACATCTGGCAATGTCTGTTTATACTGTTTAAGGAGGAATACACATCCTCATCAATTAGCAAGGAGTCAGGGGAGGGGCACTCTGAAGTGCTTTGGGTTAGAGTACAAGGCAGTAGAGGGGAAAGAGACTTAACGGTGGGGGTCTACTACAGACCTCCCAACCAGGGAGAAGAGCTTGACCAGGAATTTTTGGGTCAGCTCACAGAGGTAGTGAAGGCTAAGGATGTGGTAGTCATGGGGGAGGGGGACCTGAACTTCCCAGACATCTGCTGGGAAGAGCAGTCAGCCAGGTCTGAATGCTCACGTAGGTTCTTGGCCAGAGTGC
>NW_017728886.1:158166882-158186312 GCF_001723895.1 Crocodylus porosus
GCTCCTACCCTGGGGGTGTTTAAGAGGAGGTTAGCTGAACATCTTGCTGGGGTCGTTTGACCCCAGTACTCTTTCCTGCCATGGGAGGGGGTTGGACTAGATGATCTACTCAGGTCCCTTCCGACCCTAGAAACTATGAAACTACAAAACTATACCCATAGTTGCTTTTACTCAATCACTCACAGCAGCAGTAATTGGATCTTTAGGTACAGGTTAATGAGATAATTAGCCAAACTAGTTCAAACTTGTATACTACGTGGAAATGGATGTTAGCTGTCTCATAGCTGCCTGTTACATGCTTGTAGCATTCTTTTCAAATGGCAAAAAAAACCTAGTCTTTTTCAATGGGCAATAAAGTATAAGATGAATTAGCTTTAGGTGATTTTGCCTGTTTGTAATTGTATGTGTGGTTTGATCAGTATCGTACTTTAACAGCCAAACACTATAATTAGCAGGTAGAGATGGAAACAGATTAGAAATAAGTGCTTTTACTTGTTTTCCCAAGGTGCCAAGGAATTCCTGGCCAAGAACTCTCAATAATCAAAATTTAAGGCCATTTCTGGAGAACGATACCCCCAAGAGGAGGGTTACGTACTTAAGCAGCCTTGGTAAGTAATAGTCACATACATTCTTCAGTGCACAGTGATGGGCCAACAAATTTAAGTTTGGCTTCATGTTCCTTTGTTACTCAGAGCAAAAATACTACTGGAACTGCAGTAGGGTTTGGCTCATTATAATGAGACATACATTTATGCCACTTTCCTCTGAATAACAACAACAACTTGGTAATTTGAGGGTTTTAAAGTGCTTAGACACTGGAATGAATTTAAATTTTAAAAACTGCTAATCTTAATTTGACAGATGGGGAAATGGGATTTAAGCAAGTTTAAAATAGCAACACTTAATAAATCTTTGTTTGGAGATCTAGAATTTACCTGTGTTATAATAACTGAAAAAAATGACTCTTCCCTAACCACTCATGATTCATAACATGGCTGGTGCAACACATTTTGCTTAATCAACCATTTAGAGTCAATCCAAAGGAAAACAAACAAACTTGTAACACACATTTAGCAAAGAAATCTAACATAATTGAATGAGAAATGTAAAAGAGTTAAAATAAATCTTGATGAGGGTTGGAAAATCTACAAGTCAGCAAAAATAAGCTTGTTACTTAATAAGGTTAATAATAGATAAAGTTCCCTAAAGATGAATTGTTATCATAGTTGACGACCATTTTATTAAAATGTTAATGGCCTGAGGCAAAAGCAAACTGTTCCCTTCATCTGCCAGAAGAACTGCTTTCTCAGGAATTATGTACACCAGAGTCTTTGGATCTGAGCAATAAGTGTATTTGAAATTTGGGCCATACGCTGCTTGTGAGATATTAGCTTGACTAAAATGGGATGAATTTCACATCTTAAAATGGTGAGGTGTCCTTTTCCTCTGAATAAAACTCTCAGTGATATTTTAAAATGAAAAATCCATTGCCTTGGATTGCTGCCTTCAAAATAGCTTAAATTTCAGTGATTGAAAGAAAATTGTAGTGAAAGATTTTTTTTTCTTTTTCCTATGATAAGTAAGTGAAGGCTATAGTATAGAAAATGCAATTGCTGTAGTTATACAATGCACTACTATAATAGCAAATGAAATAAAATAAGTATTCATCAGCATCTTTAAAGATGGCAATTGTCTGAAGCAATACAAAGTAGGCTAAGCATTCACTGAATTGTGATGGATTGCATTATGGTTTGTTTGGGACAAAAAAAAAGAGGTTTGAAAAAAGCTAAGATATAGAGAGAGAATATTGCTATGGATGCAATATCTCTCGCAACACAAAGAGCCAGTGGCAAGGAGTTCATATGCCCTCTCTCTCTCTTAGACGCACAGGAATCCATTTCTCTTGAAAACTTTCAAATGTATAGCCAGTGAAAGAAAAAGAAAAACAAATTGCTGTTCTGAATGTTGTGTTTCTTCTGCAATTTTCTGAGTGGTAAAGGCAAAAAATACTACAGTGCCAAATACAGACCCAAAATTGAATTTCCTCTACCAAAACTTGGAACAAAATAATCAGTAAGGCAAAAAGCTGTACACTGCAGAATAGATTGCTTTCACCCTTGTGGATGAAGATTCATTCTTGTTTTCCAAGCCACGTTGATATGGGATGGATCCTGTAACTTTATGACAATATTGTTATGATTTTATTTTACTACATAAGCTTGGATTGAGTTTTCCTCACCTTGGCTGTGGATATTAAAACTCTATAGACCACTGTATCCAGCTTCTTAGGGGAGGAGTCTTTACTCACTTCAGTTCATCTGACTTGGTAGCTGTAGAAAATCATGTGGAATTCAGAAATGTGAAGAGACAACCCATAGACCAGAACAGATATCTCGGCGTGGGGTGGGGTTGGGGGGGTGGGGAGAGAGAGAGGAGGACAGGGAGCTCATTTTTACCACCAATCAGCCTACTCAGCATAGGGTTACCCCTGCCAGAGTTCTGGAGGAAATTTTGCGCCAGTTTGCAATCTGGTGGATGAGGTCAGGGATGTGGATGTGGAGAGAAGCATATAGTATCCCCCTCTAATTCAGTAGAGTTTCCCCAGAAAATGTCTCAGGCTCTATTCTTGTTCTGGGGAATGCCTTTTATGATTCTGAATACTAGGGCCATTTCTGAGGACAGTGATTCGTTTCGGATCATTGTTCCATTTCAATTCGGGCAAATCTATTTCAGAGTTTCAATGCTGTTTCGGAGATTTGGATCAGCTGTGGAGAGGCAGGCACAGCTGGATGGCTGCAGGTTCTCCCACAGCTCCTCCAGCTGTGCCTGCCTCTGCCCTGGTAGGGGGAGCTGCAGGAGAAACCCCCATTGCTGCACTACCCATCCCCATCCCCCACCCAGCCTCCTGGCACTTAAAAAAGAAAAAAACCCACACACCGGCTGCAGCAGTGGTGCTTGGGGCCTTTGGGACAGCTCCAGCAGTCAGCTGGATCCCAAGTGGCCCCAGCTCCCAGATAGTGCACAGTGCCCTGCTGAGCCACGCTGCCCTTGTGCCATGGGGCAACTGCCATGCAGGTGCCAGGCAGAGGCGGGGGTGTGATTCCCTCTGCCCCACGCTGCCCTGTGCTGCATGGGGGGGGAGGGATCTGCCATGAATCCTCAGAGGCCCTGATCACTGCTGCTACAGCTGATGAGAACAGGGCTTTTTTTTTAAATTTTAAATGCCGGGAGGCTGGGACCAGGTGGGGGCTGGGACCGGGCAGGGCAGCCATGGGGACTTCTCCTCTGGCTCCTCTGGCTGTGCCTGCCTCTGCCTCTGCCTCTGCCTCTGCCTCAGCAGGGGGAGCTGTGGGAGAAGTCCCCATAGCTGCCCTGCTTGGCCCCATCCCTCACCCAGCCCCCAGCCCTTTAAAAGAAGGGCTGTGGGGTTGTGCTGGACTATTCCCGGGGGCACCTCTGAAACATTCTGAAACATCTGAAACATTTTGGATGGTTTTGTTTCATTTCGGAGATGTTTTGGAGCTTCCTGTTTCATTTCGGATTTGGTGTTTTGGGCACCAAAACAGGCCAAAACACCTCTCAAATGAAACGGCTGCTGAAATTTTGCACAGCCCTACTGAATACCTTCCTAGGGCTCTTACCAGACACCAAAGTGCCTACTAGCCTAGACCCATCGAAGCCGTGCTCCAAAGAAGCAAGTATAGGCAGAAGAGTTTAGAATGCATGCTGAGTGCAGATGGTAAGCAAGCAGATGGCCTCTATGTGGAAAAAACAGGATTCCCACATGGGTCCACCATAGTTGGTGAGGCTTCACAGGAAATAAAGCAAATACTCTATCTTTCTAATGACACAATTGGAGAGGATTTTCAGTGAGGGGGTGCTCTTCTGCTTTTACCTTGGGACAATAATTTCAGTGCCAGCTCAGACTAATATATGTGTGTGCAACATGTATGCTGAGGTTAGGCGAAGCTAGCCATATGAAATAATGGATTACTTCATTTTATTATTGCTGTTTTTAAATGTACTTTCACCCTGCCTGTGTTCATGATTTTAAAATAATGTGTGGTATAAAGTATGCCTTCAGTCTCATTTAAAGAGTGCTAAACTACTAGTGGAATTATTCAAAACATAGCTTTCTCATATTTTTCTTATCCACATAACAGCAAGAAAGCAAATATTTATTGAGAGACATTTCTATCTTGTACTTCATTGTATTATAACCTGTGTCAATAACAGCAGCAAAAAAAAGAGTGAAAGGGTTTTGACATAAAAGCACAACAGAAGATTTGTAATGTTTCTGTGTCCCTGATGCAGAGACAGACAAACAAAACTCATGCTTGTTTATTGCCTGGTTTTCAGCCCAGTGTTAAAGTGGTCTACCATTTTAGCAAGTGCAATTTTCTGGACAAAATTGATGCTACTACCTTACAGCACTTGCATTTCAGTTAATCATTTCTCTGCACATCAGATATCAATTTTCATCCAATGTGTTGTTATCACCAGACTTGCAGAAAAAAAATGAGAACGGTCAAATATTAATCACTAGTAATTCTCTTTTTTTCTCTTTTGTGCTACTGTAAACAACAAAAGTGTCCCTAGAAGCCATTGTCTCTAACCAAGCGGTGGAGGCCATTATTACCCAAAGGCCTGTCTAAGCTTAGCAGCCCATTGAGTTGGCATGTTTAATGTGCACTAATTTCCTGTAGCCAACAACAGGCAAGAAAGTGATGTGGCCAGCATCACACCTGGCCAACTGTGACTGTCCAGCCCAAATACCAACTGGGAACAGTCTTCAACATAGGCCTGTATGAGGCTTGAAATTCCACCTTTGGAGCTGCAGTGAGATGCCTTTCAAGGAAGCCTCTTGTAAAACTGAATAAACATTATCATCCTTGTAGTAGAAATGCCTTTCATCATCACCATTCTCGTCTTACCTGGCTGCTGACTTCCAGCCTTGAGAGTAATTGAAAATACTGCTGTTAAATCCTAGCTAAAGGATAGAGATAATGAGTATTACAATATAAAGTTTTGTTACAGGCAAGTGCTTAAAAGCTGAATCAATAAGAAAAGGGCCATTGCAATATATCTTGCAGTTTGATCCTTTTTCCATTGAACAGATGGACTGGTGTGCTTGTGCAACAACTGAGATATCAATATAACTTTATAATACTTAAAAACAGTCAGGAACAAGCAGCTAGGTGGATATGGCTGACACATCTCTACCATGTCATAGGCCAGAGCTTCAAACACCTGTCCAGTAAAGCTAATGTGAGTCAAGTACCAAGCTGGTCTACAGAAGGAAGTTAGTGCACAGTAAACTAGGGTATGAATTTCAAAGTGGAGTAAACTACCTTACACAAAGGTCCTCTTTAGGTACATTTGGTGTATAGGCACACAAAATTATTCAAAGATAAGTTATGAGGGTTGAACTAGATGACCTCTGGTGGTCCCCTCCAGCTCTGCTTCTCTATGATTCTATAAATTTGTCCATGTGAACTTACAGTACAGTACGTCAGATACTCTACAGTGTCTATTGCTTCATATAATCTTGTTCCCTCATAAAGTGAGGTAGTTCATCCTGGTTTCACTGAAGGGTAAAGTACATCATACTTAGCATGAATAAGTGTATGCCCATGGCCAGTTGCCACACAGCAGTTGATACACTGTAGGGTTACATCCTAGCAGTACCTTGTTGTTATATCCACATAGGGAGATATTGCAGAGTAGCTAATTGTGCTGTAAACTCACACCCTGGCTTATTGTGCATTAACCTCCCATGTCAATAAGGTTAAACAAACCTAAGTTTATACTGTAATTTGAATTCTCTGGCAAGGATACTGCCTAGCTAAATGCCAAATATCTTCATGATAAACAATAACAGCGCATGTAAAATAAAATAACAGTAGGACTGAGGAACAGCAATTACACATCTTTTCTTCCAAATTGAATTGTACATTCCTCATAGAGAAGAAGCAATGCCATGTTTATTGTGTTTGTCTGAATTAGGCTGTGATCTTAGGCCAGTAACCTTTTTTTTTATATGTCTGTAAAGTACTGGTACACTTTTGGCCTTCTGTAAATAATAATGATGTTTTTGTCAATGTGCAGGTACTGCAATTGTCCTTATTAAATTGGAAGATGCATATTAGATTACCAAGGTTTCCTTTAGTCATTATACCTAGTTAAACTTGCTGGTAAAATGAAACAAATAAAAGAAAGATAATCTTTTATTATGTTGCTGTAGAAAACCCTTGAGTGGATTCAAAGATTAAAATGCAGAACAAAACTCTTTACTTTTTAGACAACACATAATTGACTTCAAACTCATTGACACATGATACCTCAGAGACCAAGAATTTAATAGAATTTTGAAAAATCCACTGGAATATGTGGTAAGATTAGTGTGTTATTATAGCCATGATGGTCCAGGAAATGTAGGAAAGGTAAAGATTTTTTGTGATATCTTTTATTGAACAAATGTGTATTTGGAAGAACTGCTGGAATAGTTTTCAGACATCAAGTACATCTTGAGGAAGGCTGCTTCATACTTGAAAGCTTTTCAACTGCTTTCTTAACTGTACAGTTTGTCCAGTAAAAGATAGCACAATAATCCTTGCCTCTGGAATATACAGGCACTTCAAATAGCCCAGAGCCCACATAAGCCATCCCGAGGTCAAAACTTTTGAACTGGAGGAACCGAAGAAGAGCCATTTACAGGGCATAGGTCTGCTCTTCAGTCTTGAAACCACCTGCCTTGATTGGCTAATGGAAAAGGGCATTCTTATAGGAGGGAGGATCAAGGGGAGACCCTTATAAGTATCAATTCCTAGATTTGTTATGGTTGTCAGAACAGGTTACTGATTTACCTGTTTGACACTTACATAAATTTGTAATGAATTCTAGGAATGTCTGTGTTTCTGGTGTATAGTGGCACTAATGAGTGAGGGAGGTGAACAGGAGAGGTACTGGGAGTCAAATTTATATTATTAGGGTAATGGTTTAAGTCCAGTTCTTCTATTTTTATTTAAAAATGTCAGTTTGCAGATGTAGGCATCCCCATGCCTGGGGAAATGCAGACATGTGGATAAAGGTTGGTATAAAATAAGAACTTTAAAGAACAGTCTAGGAAAGGATGAGTTCTGCCTTAACTAAAGTGGGCCCAGACTTGGGCCCAAGGTCATTTCTAGGGAGCACTCAGATCAGACAAAAACTTTTATTGAGGGATACCAGTTTCAGAAAAACATCTCTGTATCCAGTGAAAGATATGAGAAAAAATTACAGCTAAACTGAAGGTACAACAGTTTGATATCACAAAAGTAAATTCTAAAAGGGATCAGTTTATTAGATTACAGCGTTAATTAGAAAAAGCCACTTGAACAAAATGAAATCTTTGCAGAAATAGAGGATCCAGAATGGCTGGCAGTGAAAGAGAACTTTGGCATAATCATTACTAAAACATGGAATCCCTGAAATCAATGGGATATGATAAAGCCTGACTAAACACCAGTGTCATGAATCATGGCGTTACAGACAGGATGAATACCAGAAACAGTAAAAAGATGATGTGGGTCACTTCTGACATGTATATACATATTTATATTGCTGTGGCATCAGGGTTCTCCATTTATGGACTATGCACTGTGCTGGCGATGAGCAAATACAGAATGAAAAGATATTCATTGCTCCAAAGACCTTGCAATCTAAGTATAAGCAAGTAACAACAAATGAAATCCTCATCTCATTGAAGTCAATGATGAAACTTCTGTTAATTTCAGTGAGGCTATGATCTCTTTCAATATCTTTTATGTTAACATTTTGATGGTTCTATTTTAAATTACCTTGTTTGTAATGGCAAATTGTTTTCTAATCAATTTTTAAAACAGGGGAAGTAGCAAGTTTGAAATTACAAAAAAAGTGGCATGCCGTTTTTAATAAATGCCCAAAAACATACAGTCTTTCCACTGGCTTTGTGGATTTGAATCATTCTGGTGAAGTTTGAAGGCCCAGAGATTCCATCATGTGCACAGTGCAGGGAGACAGGGAGTTCCTGGCAACCCTAATGATGGATCTTAAATTCTTCTTCGCTGGTTTGATTATCCTTCCCTACTCTGTTGGAAACATTACTTATGAGAATTGGGGCATTTTAATTTGGCTGTGCTACCACTTTATTAATATTTGAATGTCCCATTGTTTACTAATTTGGCACAGTGAGAACCACAAAAAGAGGCTAAAAGATGAATACTCTCTTCCCTGGTATCAGAACTCTCGCTTTCTTTCCTTTCATATTTAATCATGTAAAATTATTTCTGGAACTTTTTACAACATCTTGATTTTATAAAAAAAATTGTCTTAATCTTTGTCTGGGAGAAAAGAATATTATATAAGGCAGGCAAATGTGACCTTACAGGTTCATCCAGAGACTGCATCAGATGCATACAAGGGACAAAGACTTGCCAATTTATCCATTACATCCTGGCATGACAATAACCCATTAGCGTGAGTGAGGCCTATGTGAACTGTGAGCACATCTGTCTAGATCCAGTTTGTTTATTTAGCCTCTGGTGTGCTCTGGATGAAAGTATGTGCTCATCAGAGAATAGTATTTTTCTGTGGATGCATTTTTTTCATGATTTGAATGGAATGATTGAACCTTTGAAAAACCTGTGATAGTTAAGGATTGAATGGTTTCTTATCCATGTCAATTTTCATTCATGATACAGTATATTTTAGTTATTTTTGCATCATCTCCATAAAGAAAATATGGTCTTAAGGCTAAAGAAGTTAAGAATAGGATTGGAAGGTACTAGGTGGCTCTGTTACAGGCTAGCTGTGTTACCTTGGGATATGCTCCTTAATTGCTTTGTCATTCTCTTTGTCTGAGAATAATGGAATAATGCTTGCTTTCCTTAAAAGCATAAACCTGGGGGGCTTTAAACACTAAATACTTTGATATCCTTAAATATAAGATGTTTCTACTTCATGTGCATGTATGAGGGAAAGAGAGGTGGAGAAAAAGAGCAAGAGAATAGGACCATCTTGTAGTGCGTGTGTGTGTGTTGTGTGTGTTTTAATTTTTTTCTAAACAGACTAGCACCCTAAATATTTTATAATTTTCTGAATGAAAAGACCATGTTGCCTAATTCTGAGAATAAATTATATTTACACCATATAGGTTTAAGATTTTACATGACTAGCCTGACAGTACTGTAATCTATAACTCTTGTTATTGTATGCTGTTATTCCCTAAGCTTCGTTTAATACAATGGTGTATCTGCCCTTAAATTTGATAGTCACTTGTAACTGTTTCACTTATCCAAATGAATTTATCCAAATAACTTTTCAGCAGGTGATTTTTGAAGGGATTTGGATAACTGGGGATCAAGTACTATATATATTTTAGCTTGGCTGCTTTAAGAATTATTATTATTAATTTTAACAGCATTCAAATACAATAGCATCTCGTATTGGGGTAAGAGTAAGGCATGGGGTGAAATTCTCACTCAACTGCAATTAATTAGAGTTTTGAAACTGGTTTTGATAGGATAGCAATTGCGGAATGGAGACTGGGAACTGTCCCAGTCAGGGGCAGATCCCAGCCCCATGCCCCAATCGTGTGACCAAGGTGCAAAGCTTGGAAAGAGTTTCAGGGGTGGGTACATCCCAGCCCCCTTCCCTGATCCACCGGTGAGGCAGCTAGCAGTAAGACCCTGACTGGGTGGGGAATCCCTGCCCACCCAGGGCTTACTGCTAGCTGCTCTACTGGCAAGGGCGTAGGACCTGCCCCTCCCCTGCAGTTCTTTCCAAGTCCCCTGCCTCCAATTGGGGAGCTGGGGCCAGAAGCTGGGACATTGTCTCTGTCCTGGCAGAAGACAGCTCCCCAGGGGCAGGGATTAATGTCCCAGCCCCAGCCAGGAGAGGGCTGTCTCCTGGTGCTTCCTGCCAGCGCCTGAGCTAACACCCAGGAGGACCCTAGAGCTCCCCCTGGTGCCATCAGAGTCCTGTTGCAAGGCCCCAGGAAGCACGAGTAGTTTGCTGTTGTTAGCAGCAAATCTGCTCCTGCTTTCCTACATGTGTGAATGCCTGCCCAGGGCTGTTTACTCACGAGTAGTTTGCTCATGAGTAAACTGCTCCCAGACCTAATGCACATGTAGACATATCCCAGTTACCTGCAACGAGTAAGGTCTAGTTATATATATACAAAATTTTGCAGGCACAGCTGAGAAAATTCTCAGTAAATCAGAGCAATGTCTAGTTGCCTTAGTACTTTACACTGAGACTCTGTATTTTCATGATGATTTTGTATATGTTCTACACTAAATTGGGAGGTAGATGCACTAGAAATACAGGTACATGAATAATGATCCTTAACAGAAACAATATTTGAGTTTAAAACAAATTCTTACCAAGAGGACTTCATACTATTTCCTTCAGTCTAAGTCACATGCCATACCATGAATATATTTTAACATGGGATGGGACAAGTAGTGGGAAGATTAATTACTTCAACACCTTCTTAAAGCACAATTTAACTCCTCTTTTATATTTGCTGCCTGACTGTGCTATTAGCAAGGCTTCTGGATAGTAAAGCAACACCAGGTATAGCTAGTGTCTAGATCCCAGGGGAATTATTATGCAATAGCATGTCAGATAAGTGAGGCAGTTGGGTCAAGTTAAGGGCTAAATGGAAGAGAGCTACGTGTAATTTGGCAAACATATGACTTAAAATCCATTTGCTTGCAGGTGTTGGAGCTAATTTTATCATGAAGGAAAAACACTGTATGGACTTTATTTAATTAATATTTTACATTACCTTGTTAAATTGTGCTTCTGTAGTATTCTGGGATCATGATCTATCTTTATACTAAAAGAGAGAAGATCATTGTCCAAAATGTAAAACTCTCCAAATCCTGTCCAAAATTACAACAGTCTCTTCTCTTCTCCCCTACTCAGAACTTTCCTATCCTAAAAAGGGCCAGCAATTTTCTAACTTTTCTAATCTTTTTCTAATGTTTCTAATAATACTTTGGAAGTCAATAGGTTTGGAGATAAGGAAAGAAGCTTTGGCTAACATCCACTGCTGGCCTCTTCATAAACAAGCTACAGCATTGCCTTGAGTACTTCAGCTGCTC
The DNA here is from genome assembly GCF_001723895.1 of Crocodylus porosus. Classification (NCBI taxonomy): domain Eukaryota; kingdom Metazoa; phylum Chordata; order Crocodylia; family Crocodylidae; genus Crocodylus; species Crocodylus porosus. The sequence goes on from NW_017728886.1 coordinate 158,178,012, forward strand.
TCAACAGTTGCAGTTGCATGTGAAGACATTTTATAGGATGACCTGGATCGAGTGTATTTAAGTCTTCTTAGGTTAACCCTCCCAGCCCCCAAACACATACTCTAAATTGCCCCTGAATAGGAAGTGAAATATTGTGCCTACTGTACTAAATTTCCATTAACAGCTAGGTATCTAAGCTTACCACCAGATGAAATTCAAATGTAGGTGTAGCCCTCTGAAGAGTAAAGATACTAATATAATTTAAGTTTAACCAAAATATGGCTGTCTCCACAGATCTCTGCATGTGAAATCTTAATCCAGTGTCAGCATTGTCATTCCATCGTAACCTCAACTCATCTAGATTAAATCAGCCATCCAACAGCTAATCTCTGCTCACGAAACATGTTGATCAGATAACTCTAAGGGTGTGTACACCAATGCAGGCAGCCTGTTAGGAAGGCACTTTGGTTTACACAAAGTGCCATGAGTTAGAGAAACATTGAACCCAGCAGGTGTTTGCTTGTTGAGTGGGGGAGGCTCCTGAACCAGCCCTGGCCAGAAGGTGGGAGCACTCCAGCAGCCTCCCAGTTGACTGCCAGACCACCGCTCGCCCCAGTTCTGCTCCCCCCACACCAGGTAACAACTGTCAGCAGTAACTGTGGGGGACAGGGTAGGAACAGAGCTTCCCCTGTCACATGTACCTCCCCCTAGCTGCCCCTGCTGGGGTTTTGGGGGAGCTGGGCTGGGCCTGCATAGCAGAGGGGCTCCCTGCCCCTCTTGTGAGCATCTTGACAGCAGCAGAAGCTGCTGTGTCCAGGGCTGCAGCAGGGGGGGAGAAATGGAGCCCCCCCACCATGCAGGCCCACCCCAGCTCCCCATAAGACCCCAGCAGGGGTAGCCAGACTGGGTCCATTTCCTTCCCCCTCACTCTAGCTTTCAGTTGGCAGCCACATAGCTGCCATTGTCAAGAGCCTTGGGTGGGAGAAGGAACAGAGCCCTCCTGCCATGTGGGCCTGGCCTGGATACCCCTGCTGGGGTCTTGATGGGAGCAGGCCTGAGCCTGCAAGGCAGGGGGAGCTCTATTCCACCACACCCTCCCCCCCCACACACACACACCCCCTAGGTCCAGTTACAGTATCTACAAGGTTTTCATGATCAAGACACTCGCATTGGAGATGGAAGGAAAGGGAATGCCCCTCCCCACATGGTCCCAGCCCAGCTCCCCCCAAAATCCCAGTAGGAGTAGCTTGGTGGGAGCATACATGGCAAGGGGGTGCTCTCTTTTCCCCCAACACCACCAATCTGCCACGTGACCGACTTGACAGAGGCTGCAGCACCTGAAGGTGGTAGGGGCAGGGGGGATGGAGGGGAGCCCCCCTGCCTCACAGGCCCAGCCAAGCTCCTCTCAAAATCCCAGTAGGGGTATCTTGCAGCAGGTACGTGCAGCAGAGTGGTCTCCCTTCTCCCACCCCCTCTTGCTCTCTTGCTGTGCAGGAAGGAGACAGAAGTTTTCTGTCTCTTCTCTGTGACAGCTCCAGGGGTGCAGCTGAGCCACTGCTTACCCATGCTAGCACCAGTTCCGCCCACAAAGCCACATGAGATGCAGATGTAATTGCCCAAAATTAATCTTCGCAGGAAACCTGTACATACATTCCCTAACGCACTCTGCCTTAGAGTGCCCGTCTGATTTTTCATCAGACGAGAGTCACATTTTTGCATGATTGGCCATTTTATTAGTACTCTGCAGAAGTGAATGTTTGTTACGTTACGGCTGTAGAGTGCTTTGGGGGCCTCATTGCACAAAAAGTGTAATTTCTATAAATGCCTTAAGTGAATAAAAACATAGATGTTGTAATCCTTGCAGCTTTATTGTCTCACTTGCATGCCTCATATGGAAGGAGCAACAAGACCCTTGTGCTATCCCATGAGAGAGTCCCTTCAGTGGATGAGCTCTCATTCTGAACTCCTTGCTCAGTCTGCTCAGAGGAAAGAAAACAGACTTCATATCCTTGCCATGGCACCTACCCTTCTGAGAAGCGTCAAAGGCAGTTGACAGAACTAAAAGGACAGTAGTAACTTTATTAATCACTACACATTGACTGAGCAGCTTACTGGAAATCTGACTAACTGAATTATCCCATCTTTGTTTGACACAGTTTGTTTTGTGAGAGGGAAAACAATTGTGAATATCATGTACAGATGAGCTCACGTGTTGATGCGCAGCTGCTGAGGCAGCAGAAATGAGAGTTCCTATTGGAGACAGTTGTCAAATATTGCTTGACTGCAGGCAAAATAGCTGTTCAAATGAAAGGCAGTAAGCAATAAGCTTATAACTCTTCCTGTCAATGAAAGGTGTCTGCGGGTGTGAGGGCATGTGGGGTGGAGGTGTTTGAGGGTGTGGGAGGGCCAGATTAGCAGTTTACATTACTGGCTTCAGAATTGTTCCCAGAAAGAACAGGGGTTTCCATAGCCAGTACTGAGTAAGAACAGTTCTCATTAATTAATTTATTTTAAGGTGAAACTTAAGTATGGTAAAGAAGGTAGGGGAAATCTTACCTTCACCTGCATGCTCCAATCCAAAGTCATCTGAAATCTATGGGAGGCTTTACATTGACTTCAATGACAGTTTTTTGGACAAAGCCTGCAATTAGCCAAGTCTTGTACAGCACAATTCCAACAAGTATGTATGCACAGCTCAGAGAGAAGGAGCTTCTTTTTTATAGTTCTGAGCACAGAAAGACAGGTATCTCCTATGACTGCCTTAGCCTACAATGGAAGTATAATTACAGGATTGCAGGGGAAATTCTCTGTGCTTTTGTGTAGGGGGGAGCCAAGATGAACAAAAGAGACTTTATTGACTCATGATGCCAGGTTTCAGTCACCAGTTCTACAGGAAACCCAGTAAGAGGACTGAACTGAAAATATTTCCAGCTCCTAAGAATTGTATAAAATGGCAAGGGTCACAATAAAAAGATAGCAGAAAACAGGCAGAGGCAAAGTAGAGGGGTGCTGTAAATTAAAGAAAGTCTTGTTCACCTTTTAAGAATTCCCCTAGATTGTTATGTCCAGGCTGGAAAGCAGAACTTTCTGGGAAGATAAGGGTGCCATATGGGTCCCCAAATAGATGAAGACTGAAAAAATTAGAAGTAAAACAAAGCTGCCAAAAGGTGCTGGGGCCAGAGAAAGCAACAAAGCCCTATTTTTAATTTCTATTCTCTTTTGCCAGTAGAAATCAAATGATAGAATAGGCTGGAGAAATGAAGCAATTGGGAATGGCTGAAGAGGATTCCCAGCTGTGCCTGTAATCAGTGCAATTCATGGCTCACAACATGCTGGCCACATCACTTTCCATGATCTACATATTCTTATGAAAGAGGAAACAGAAAAACAGGGACATAATTTTTACAGATCATTGTATTATTCGTGTTTTAAAATTTGGTTGTGAAGTCAGCACTGAAGCAACATGCTGGCTTTGTGGGACAGGGCCACAGCCTCACTGCTGCCTCAGGGCTGGTCAAATTTCTCTCTTGCTGGTTCAGATGGTTCTTGAGTTCTCTCCCCACAGGCAGGCCCCTGTTGGAACAGCTGAATAACATGGGAGAGGAACAGAGCTCTTTTCCCCCTTTTGATCAAAGCCATGAGTTTAAAATGATGCTGTTTTTCAAACCTGTTGTTTCAAAACAGTTCTTTTCTTTCCAGAATCTCTTCGGAATATATTGGTGGCCTGCTTATGTCAAAAAATGGGAGAGTTACTGAATTTAATTTCCATGGATATTCATTTAATATATCTTATATATTGTGTTGGTTGTAGCCATGTTGGTCTAAGGACATAGGCAGGCAAGGTTCTTTGGGTAAATCCGATATCTTTTATTAGACTAACTAAAATAGATATAAAATTCTTCTTGCAAGCTTTAAGGTACAAAAACCCTTCTTCAGGCAAAGGAAGTGTGTTTGTACCTGAAAGCTTGCAAAGAAGAATTATTTTAGTTGGTCTAATAAAAGATACTGGATTTACCCAAAGAACCGTGTCATCTTATAAAGGTACACCTTACATATATGTCTATGGACCTTGCTAGTTCTCACTTTATTAGACTGAAAATTAGTTTCATGCCTTTTGGTTCAAGTACAATAGAAAATATGAGGTTACAGTCACACTGCTGATTATACTACCTTTTACAAATATAAACTATTGTGAAGTATTTTATCGTTATAAATAATTAACATGAGGCTATGCTATGTAAATAAACAGGATGCATTTTATGTTGCAGTATCCTTAATTTTTCTCACATTTGCTTGTTTATTTGTTCATTTTTTAAATTAAGTTGTTGCTTACTTGCCAATTTCTCAAATGGGAACATTAATTCTTCCCATTCATTTTTATGGTACAGGATGAAGTCCCATAGCACTAAATAGACAGGTTTTATCCTAAGCTTTTACTGTTTGGGAGGTCCTTACTTACCAAGAAGCATGTATTACAATAGACTGTAGGTTTAAAATGTTCTATAAGTGAGTTTATAAGTAGAGCAGGTTTTCAACTGAATTTCCATTCCTCAGGAAACTGTAAAACTCAGTTTGTTTTTGTTCAGAATCAGGTTGAACAAAAAATCAATATTTTAAAATGTATTGTAGGCTAAATAGTCTGGAAAATATTGATCTGGAAACAAAACAGTGTCTATATTATTGCATCCTCTCATTTGAGTTTTATGTTGATGTTATTTAAAATGTATAACATAAGTATATGTTAAATATGTTAATTTTGTTTTATTATATTTAATCAGTTGAAATGATGAATCTGGAATTAAATGTTTTCATCTTATTGCAGCAAAATAAGAAAGTTAAAATATTTCTTTCAACATGTTTCCCTCCAAAATTCACTGAAAAAACACATTCCTGCAAAAAAAAGTTTGCATTTTGACAAAACTGCATTTCCTGATGAAAAACTGTTCCATTAGAAATGTTTAACCAGCTCTAACAATTGCTGTGTGTTTGTAAAATCCCTTCTTTGAGTTACTGCATGGTATAAAAATATGTTCTTGCCCACTTCATGTTTACGGGTAAATGAGAATAATTCAGGATAGATCTGATATTGTACGTTGCTGAGTGCTATCATGTCAATTCCCACAGGCTTCAATAGAAACTGAGGCATCTCCCAGGAGGCACTGTATGTGTTAAGGAGGGAATGCAGGTGGTGTTTTGTAAACTTTGCTCCTGCTGTGGGAATACAAAGTATGAAGAAAGATTTTTTAACTGTGTTTTAGTAACAGCACGTTAAGGTAGATGCCGGAAATATTGTTGATTATTTTACGTGCTACAACTGAGCCATATAGCCCAAATATGAAATGTAAAAATATAAACACAGTTGGTCAAGGTAGTCCTTGCAGTTAATGTAAATGACTTCAGTGATCTTACATCAGGGATGAATATGATCAAATATGTATGGAGAGATTATAAAGCTCCTTATTATCTCCACAGCATCTATTAATAGAATCCCAATAAGAACTCCAACAACTTTGCTCAGGGAAGTTGTCGATTCTTCTTCATGGGAAATTTTCAAGAAGCAGCTGGATAAGCATTTGTCTGAGATGTCATAGGAATAGTGCACTCAGTAGAATAACTGAGGGGGGTTGTGGGAGCAGTCTCCCTGGGTGCTGCCTTGGGCAAGGGGGTTGTGCAAAAACTAGGAGTGGTCACAGCAGTGACTGATCATGCCACCACAGTCGGCACTGCAGGAGCTGTTGCTGTCCTGGGTGCTGCCCTGCTACCCTTCTGAGTGGACCCTGCATTCATATGTGGGGGTTGGACTATATGATACTTGAAGTCCTTTCTGACCCTTCAAGTAAATAAGCATCTCTTTATTTGAAAAGAACCACTCAAGGTTATGAAAGTAACTGCACATCAGAGCTGGGAACAAGGCCCTTAAAAATCCTGGCCCACTTTAAAAGGAAGCAATTTCCCACAATCCTCTCCTATAATGCAAGAGCTAAATTTAGAGCTTGTGTCAGTGGGTGAAACTCCAGTGAAATTTTCCCTTATGCCCTAATTTTTAGGGAGGCAGAGGATTCTGAATTAAGTCAGTGGGAGCTGTGGTGTTCAGCACTTTTGGAAACTATATCCTTGGGGTTTGCTTCTGACAAAAGTAAACTAATGACTATATCTTAGGCACTGAGGGCGGAGTAGCAATTGGAAGTGACCATCTTTAACAACCTGCACCACCACCACCAGTGCAATCACCTCCCCTAAAAAATCCACATTCAAAGATGATCTATTCACCATAATACAAAAAACGAGTTCCGTTGTTCAGAACTAAAGGCTCAGTTTGGTCCTTGCAAGGCAAGGGTCAGTGCCAGGAACAAGTATATCACAGGTTCAAGCTAACAATCTTCCTCCTCAATCCCCTGCCAAAAAAAGAAAACAAAAGAAAAACAAACAAACTCCCCCAATGCTGCAATGCAAAAGCTATTTTTCTGTTGCTGAAAGTTTCCACTTAAAAAGAATCCATAAAAGATTGGAAAAACTATTGCTTTTTGCTTCTGAAATGCTTGTGATGCAAAAGTCTGCTGAGGTGATTAGTTCAACTAGATAGCTAATATTTTTGGAGTCTATCTTAGCTAATATTAGCAACCACTCTCATAACAGCATTGAAGCTCAGAAGAGTTTGGAAGTCTTATATACAGGGAATTGCAGTATAAAGTGCTGAGCCACAAAAGAAGCAAGGAACCAATGTTCAATATCATACATTAAAGGGAAAGTCTCAAGCTAGAGGTATTTATGAGCTGGTAAAAAGCTGTTTATGTCACAGTGCTCATATATTCCTTAAATGTCAAGCCACAATCAATAACCAGCCAGAAATCTGACCCCAGTGGGTACAGCATATGAGAATTAGACACTCTCCAGGCTATTGTCTGAAAGGCAAGAAACAGTAAGCAATTGATGAAGTTCTATCAATGAAACCTCTGTATTGTTTGAGTTCAATTTGAAGTAATTGCTAGACATCTGAGACTGAATCTGACAGACACAAATAGGCACGACTAGTGTTGGACACCGGTAATGAAAAGTACGTTTATGTCTTGCTTGCCATAACATAATGGGATTTAATATGGAAATGGTTCAAAAATGCTTGAAAGAAAGGACTTTGCCCCTGGTGGAATTAGCAGTTGCTGAGGGCTGGGGGGTAGGAATAGTGCTAATGTGCTCTGGGATTTCACAGTCTAACCAGGCATTCCAAGGCATAAATTACGTGGAAATTACAAATGCCTTTCTCATTTGTAAACACTGCAGTGCCAAGTCTGCAAATCATTTAAGCATATGCTTAATTCCAAGTGTGCCGCAGCACCAGCACATACTCAAATGCTTTGCAGAATGGGGGCTTTAATAGCAAAGGAGTCAGTTGAGAGGCACAGTAAGGAGAGAAACAAGCCAGCTGGATGTCCACCTGAAGAAGAGGCAGCTGGCAGAAGCCCTCCAAACAGGACTTCTCTGTGGGTAGCATGACTTGACTGAAAAACAACATGGCCAAAACCTTAGCTCTGAAAAGTCTGAATTGGAAGTGGTACTGCAGAATTCCCTGGGAGTTGTAGTTTAGGTTTCCCAAGCCTCCATTCCTCTATATGGCCTGGGTGCCCTACGATTCACTGTGGCAGCTCAGCAAGAACGGACCCCAGGATAAATCATAGGAGATGTATTCTGGCCTTAGAAGCTGGCCTATAGAAAGGTTTGGAGGCCTGAAGCAGCTGAATGAGAGCTCCCATAATCTGTGGCAAATTTCCAGATTGAAATTTTGGAAGTTTAACTGAAAGTTTTTGCTTTTTTGCTGGATGTTGGAACTATCCATGGGAAAAAAGAAATATTAAAATGTTTTGAACCAAGAATAATATATAAGGAATGGTCTTTTCTTATGAATTTGCAATTTAATCATTATTCTTACTACATTTTTGAAACTCTCTGGATTGCAAATATCCAGCAGCCATCTGAATGCTATCAAAACAATAAATACAATGACTGTAGGGTTAATGCTAATAATTCTCACAAATTTTACTTGATAAAATATTCATGATTCATTTCTATATTATCTAACCTGCTTTACAAAAACATTTGTTATGAGAATTTTTGGTCATTGGCTAATTCAGGAAATTAATCATAAAAAAATGTCCTCTTATCATATTAGAAAATGTTAACAATAAAATTCTGCAAAAATTAGAACCTGGAGAACATACTTTTTAAAGTGAGTCATAATGAACTTATAATAGCACCGTAATACTTGGAGGAAATAACAGTCTTCAAAAGTCTGTTGCTTCCCATGTATAGCTCCACATAATTTCCTCA